>NW_022900920.1:18300208-18310732 GCF_012274545.1 Fukomys damarensis | reverse complement strand
CCTTTCACCTTTAAAGGATTGGTTGCATTTACCTATACCCATCTCTCTGACCTTTTCCTCACATTGTTACCCCCCACCCCCCCACCCCCCGTGTTGGCTTGTAAAGATCTGGATGGAATGCTTGGGGTGCACTTAGGGTCCCCCCACTGTCCCCTCTGCTGGGATCTCTGTGCGCACCTCCTGCAGGGCCACCTGCCATGTTGTCCTACCCTCAGGCTCCCCTTCCTGCAGGAAGGTGGCCAGTACACAAAAGGAACCACCCTCAGCCCAGTGCACTCTGAGCTGCTTTCTTTCCAAGCAAGGCCTGGCTGCTAAAACCAGCCATTTTCAAGCGGTTTGTGTTGTGTTTGTGAATTTCTGTTATGTATTATTTTTAAAAGATGCAAGTGACAAGGATTAGTCATGGAACCCCAATTGTTCCAAACACTCGGGACCATGGGAGCAACAGAAAGTGAGGGTCCGTGGGCATCCCGAGTGATGGCCTTGTGTCTACAGGGAGGAGACCCAAAAAGTTCATTGGGTCCTGATGCCTTCGTGGCACCCACAGATTTGCTTGCCCATGTGACATGGATGAGGTTTGTGTCTCCCTCATCTGGGACACCCCAGAGAGACCAGGCCACCAAGGAAGCTCAAGACAAATTCACTGTCCCTGCCCCATGAGAGCTGGGGTGGAGCACTCTTAAATTGGGCACTACAAAGCTTCAGGTACAAGTAGCCTCTGGAGGGCCCAGTGGCTTTGCCAAACCAGCAGCTGCTATGGGTGTCCCCAGTCCCTGGTAGCATGGCTCTTCAGCCCCAGGAGCTGCTGGCCAACCTGGCCCCCTTCTGAGGGGACAAGGAGCGGATTGGCCCTCACCTCCTTGACAGGTCAGGTGAGTGGCTGACCTCAGTCTCCCCTGCCTGGCTGAGCTCCTGTGTTCAATTCTGCCTTAGAACCGGTCTCAGCCACCAGCAGCTGCCAGGGATTCTCACAGGTTGGGCCAGACACTACCTGTATCAGCTCCTCCTGTTAAAATGCAGATTCCTCAGCCCAGTCCCAAACCTGCCATGTGAGGATCTCTGAGCGGAGCCCAGGAATCTGCATCTTTAGACCATTTTAATGACCCTGAAATATGAGAACCAACACCGTAGGGCATTTGTGGGGCTGGGGTCAAAACTGTCTTCAACCTGTTTCTTTGGGTGACCCAGCAGATTGGGGGCATGAGTTTCTAGGGAGGAACATCCTGCGCACATTAGCCTCAGGGCCACATGTGCAAGATCGACCCCCAGACTTCGCCAGGGGCCTGGAGCATGCTGCTAGACAAGGGCCTTGCCTTTGGGACTGAGCATTTTGAGATCATTTTACAAACCAGTGGGAGAGAAGAAACAGTCAGGCTTCCCTCAGATCCTTCTGCTGAGCAGTATTATCATGTTCAGGACGAGCTCAGGAAGCTGGTTCCCTTTCTTAACGCTGTGCAGGAACCAAATGTAAACAGCTGTATTCAGGTTCTGCCAAGAAGTGGGACACTTGGATCAGTATTTCTGGATCCTTACGCTCTTGCTGATGCTCCTTCTCCGAGGAAAAGAAGGTCTTTCATCCTCTGGGGAGGGCATCGACCGAAGCTACCACCCCAACCTCCTGCCCAGGTTCATTACCCTTGCCCTTTCGGGGCTACTCAGCCCTTGCCGGGTGGAACAGTGTCAGGAAGCTGGTTCTCCAGGCCCCAAAGCCAAGGCACTGTCCGTTGGCAGCAGAGAGTCCCCAAGGGTAGAGAAAGTGAAAGTTTGGCTACCATGAGAGGCCTGGCAGTCCCAGAGCACAGGCCTTGGCCCTGACTTGTGATAACTGTCTTACTTCACGTTGCCACCTGTCTCCCAGAGCCCATGGGAGGTAGGGCCAGTCACCTAGCCTATTTGGTCCTGTTTCCTTGGCCTGTCCATAGCTCCATAATAAGAAGGGATCTCAAGGACAGTGCCTGAAAACCAGCCCTCTCCCCACTGAGTCGAGTCCCGGTCCCTTCCCCGCTTTGCCCCTCCTCCAACTTTGGTTTCTATAGCTGCATTTTTAAAAGCTATTTTTAAAATGGAAAACAACCCCTCCCTCCACTCATTCACCTGTCCGGAACAAGGCATGTGTGGACGGTGGGTGGATGTAACTCTCTCCATTTCAGCTTTCTGCGGGAGAGCCGTTCTTGCTCCAAGTGTGACATTCTTCTCACCAGATGTTCACTGATTTTGTGCCTTTGAGGTGAGATGCAGGGTCTCTCGGAAGCATCTCCGCTTCTGCTATTTAGAAGACAAGCCATCATCCCTGGTGGACAGGGTAGTCTCTGCCACGGTCACTCTGACTGGAGAGTGTTTGTCGAGTACTTTAGGGGGTTCCCGGAGTATCACAAAGGCCTGGTCCGTACCTTCACCGAGGGTGGCATCCATCACAGGCCCACTTGTGCTCGAACCTGAACCCTGCGGCTCCAGGGTTGCTCACTTGCAGCAGCCGCAGGACGTGTGGTCTCTTGAAGTTCTTTGCTGCCTCGGAGGGGCAGGCAGGCAGCAGCAGGACAGCACCCCACAGACATGTGGGGTGGCGGTGGTGAGTTCAGGGGACATGTGCTTGCCCTGGGAGGCGCGGTGAGGTGTGGTTGCCTTCCCTGGAGCCCAGGCGAGTGCTGAGGATGCCGAGACCACAAAGTTGCCATGCCTCTCTGAGGAGCTGAGCACTACAGTTGAAATCCATCCCTTTCCTCCGTACGCTATCGTTTCCTGAAGGGCTGGGGCTGCTGCTCCACTTTTCCAACTTTGTCACGGAGCTACTGACCTCAGTACTGGCTTCTTGGACAACCGGAAGTCTCCCAAGAAGAGGAAATGCCTCACTGACACTTGGTCCTTCTTTGGGGCTGCTGTATGCTGGCTTTTCTGACAGAACACTCACACCCTTCCAAGACAGCCTCTTTGCTTGTCTCCTGTTGTCCTAGCCTGGTACTCTGAGATAGGACCTTCTAACTTCTTGGCATTTGGTATGGAAAGATAGCAAATAAATCTTTGTGCATTTGGAAGCTACATCGCCATGGGAGTTATGGACTGCAGAGAACTCTTTTCTTCCAGCCACAGCAGACCAGTTTGGAGAGCCTCACCCCGCCCCAGCCTCCTCTGCACCTGTTTGCACAATCAGCCACACAGCTGCTGCAGCCCCGAGGTGTGCGAGCCAGCCCTGCCCAGGCACAGTGTATCTCCTGTGGCCACAATGTAAAGGCTTGTGCTGGGGATAGTGATTTAAAATACGGGACAAGGTAGCTATCCTTAGGAAGGAAGGACACTTCCCCAAAAGAATCCAGGTGTCTTTTCCCCATTCACTGAGAAGTCATTTTTATAATAGATCCAAAGCAAATGTTCTCGGTTAGGAGAGCTTTGTGGCTATTGGCATTGTTAAAATAGTAATAACCATTCTAGTTTCCAAAGGTTACTATTTTTTTTTTAAGGGAGATTTTATCACTGATGAATGAAAATGACTCCATTTTGGAGATTGCTCCTGAAGATAACGGCTTCTTTCTGCTGCTCTGAATCTTTTGTGTTTCGTCTAACATGTCACAGTGCTGCTGTGCCTAGATCGAACCACTGTTTTTCTTTTCTAAAGAGAAATAAACTCCTAATGAAAACCACTATATTTCTCTCCTTCTGCTGAGACCTTGTCCTGCTCTGTCTGTGTATGGCAATGGACTGCTGACCCCTGTCCCTGCTGCAGTGGCTTTTGGGTTAATCCTTTGCCCAAGCTTACAGTCCCACCCTGCCTGGATCTGGCCCACACACTGAGCACCCCCAGGCCCCCGCATCAGTGGCCAGGCTATCAGCTTCTGAATCTCAACCCAGCAGATGGCTCCAGTCCCACAGCATCGAGGAGGAGCAGGGCAGCAAAGCCCACCATGGCAGATCAGGCAGGCCCGGCAGGGAGGCTGTCCTGGCTGCTCAGCCCTTACACAGGGCAGCCAGTGAGCAGGGTGGCCTTGTGCCTTGGAGTCAGGCATGAGATGGAGGTTGAAGAGTGAACAGAACTTTGGACTTGGACTGTGTGACCTTAGGCAGGCTGTTCTGAGTCTTTCTGTCTTCATCTGTCAAAAGGGGTAAAGCCACCATGATAGGGCAACTGGAGGACCAGAGAGAACGTGGGTGATGCCCAGCAGGGGGGCCCATGTCCTCCAGGACAAGGCCATTCTGGCAGTTTCTGGATCCCTCTTTTTCAAGACAGGCTCTCACTGTGTAGTCCAGGCTAGTCACTAATTTGCAGTCCTCCTGCCTCCACCTCCCAAGGGCTGGGATTATAGGTGTGCACCAACTTCCTGGCTCCTGGATCCCTTCTGATCTGTGAACAGTTCCCTGCCCTAACCCCATACATACACCCCAGGAGAGGAGTATCCTACCAGATACCAGGTCAAGGCAAGGAGAGCACCTGACCAAGGAGTTGAGGTTTGAAGCTCATTTCTGCCCAGAATCTTGACAGGATCTGGAGTCCACATCTGTGTCCTGTGGAAGACAGGAAATTGCAGTACCTTTTTCCCCTTGGCCCCTGGAAGCAGGAGCCTTTCCCAAGTAGAAGACAAGAGTCAGGACACAATCTGTTGGGGGACCCTCTTTGGACCTGAACAGAAAGTAGAGCTGGCCAGGGTTGGTTGGAAGTGGCTGCTGCTGGGAAAGGGGTATCTCCTGGGGTGGTGGAGGCGCCGCTGAAGGCAGAGCTGAGGAACCCACAGCCAAGGGTTTGCTCATGTGCAAGATGACTTCGAGGAGAGAACGGAGGAGTGGAGACACTCTACGCCTAGGAACAGGATCCTCTCCGGGGTGGAGCGGACCTTCCCCAGCCTCACGGGGCCCCACTGCCCTAGCCAGCCTCCGGGACAGAAGCCACTGTCACTCCAGAGGTGGAGCCTGAGGGAGCAGTTTCACAGTCCTGCCCACCACCCCTCTCAGCCCACTCTCCTTTCTCAACATGCTATCCAGGGGACAGGGCAGGCTGTACGGGAGGAGGCCGCATTCCCCACCTCTCCCGCCTCTTCACTGCAGGCAGACACGCGTTGGTAGGCAAGGGCACCAAAAGGGTCTTCATCTGATCCATTTCTAGGAGCAGCTGGAAGTGGGCACCACGAGGGGCCAGGAAGTACAGGTGCTCTCTCTCTAGGAAGGGTTTCTCAGGGCCCAGGGTGCACCTGGCCCCCCAGAGACTATGAAGAGGCAGGAAGTCAGCCCTGGGGAGCAGGCACTCAGGTTGCAGCAGGACTTTGGCCAGCAGTTCCTCAAGCCACACACTGTCCAGGCCTGGGTCTATTGTCATAGGGTCTGGTTCAGCTGCCTCGGGGGAAACTGCAGGAAAGAGGCCTCCCTCTGACCGCTGCAGGAAGTTCAGGATTCTAGGGTGGACATGCCCAAGGGTAGGGAGGCTTAGCGCACCACTGACTCACCTGGGCACTTGGTAAGAGGCTAATTCAGTGGATCGGGGGCAGATACCTAGTGGTGGATCTGAGAAATAGACTCCAGGTTCTTGCATACAGCAAGCAAAGAACTGCAAGTGCACTTCAAAAAGCCAAAGAAAAAGTAGCTGCATTTATCAAGGTAATGGAAGATGTGCTCAGGGCAGTTCCATACCAACAGAAACAAACGGTGGCACGGACAGAAAAGTGTCTGCGGAGTAGGGAAAAGGCAAAGATAAATCCGGCTTTTGGATTTTGAAAGATAACGCACCCCACCCCAGGTGCCTCTCAACGAGAATCTGGTTAAGACTGACGGAAGTGACTGACAGGGTCCTGCGTCCTCTTGGGCGCCCCACAGTGCTGTGTCTGTCCCAGAAGTTGCTGATTTAATCTCAGGCAGGAGATGCAGTCCATATGTATGAACCTTTAATGAGGTTCAAGTGGGGAAAAGGTCACTGAAGTTCAGGCCTGGGGCTTTAGAGATTTAGAGGTCTTTGTTATTTTTATTCCTGCTTCTCTTAGGGCTGTGGAAGGAGGATGGGGTCTGTCACATTGTCCAAATTCAGGTGGCCTCTCAGCCCCAGTCGTGCTGCCTGTACTAGGGCTGGCAGGGTCTGTCTTTCCAGCCACCTCCCAGGTGACCACACTTTGAGGAGAGAGGCCTTAGGGAGGCTGTTGTGGCAAAATACAGATCTTACCCCAAAGGTAATAAGAAATAGCTTATTCTGAGCCAAACATGAGGGACCGTGGCCTGGGAACACGGGCTCCAGTTACCCCTGAGAAGTGCGTCAGTCACTGTGGAAGAGGTCACGTGACGAGCAGAAGACAGTCGTACATCGATGCATTCACCAAAGACTTTGGTGGGGGCTTCAGGTAGGTGGCCTACAGCTGAGCAGAGAAGCCTCCCCTACAGGTTTCGCACGTTATTTCTGCAGGCTCGCTTAGCTCGGGGGTGTGGAAGCTAGCAGCTCTCTGCTGCGCTCACCTGGCTGTCCCAAAAGTTCTCCCTAGTAGTCAGGAGGATGCTGGGTCAGACACAGAGGTTGATAGGAAGTGGCTATTAAAAGGGGTTAGAGACGGCCCGTGGCTCTTGGCCTGCAGCGCTCTGCTTCTCCACAGGTCCGGCCTTCTAGTCAGCTGGTCTGCAGGATCTTCTATACCCGTGCGGCTCCTTCAGAGAGCTTAGCTCACAAAGTCAAGCAGGAAGTCAGGCAAAGTTCAAGAGCCAAATGGGGACCTCTGCTCCCCGCGTCTGGTGTCTGCTTCAGGCTCCGCATGCCGGAGCACCGGTATTTGACTCTGCTGCACCCCAGTCATGCTGTGATGCAAATGAACACACCCGCCCAGAGGCAACCTGCTGTTCTAGAATGTGCAGGCATCTGGATAGTCAGTCAGGGGGTGTCGAGGGCTTGGGCCCGGATCTGCTGCTTGCTTGTCTACAGAGTGGGAATAATAACAGCGCTGCCCCAAGAGGTGTGGGTTCACTGAGCTGGGTCTGGTGCTGGGGGCTCAGTGGTAGAAGCTATTACTGTTATTGCTATTATTTTTATTCATCCACATCACATGCCCTCTGGGTGCCCTACAATAGAAAGGTAGATGGGGAGAAAGGGCTGAGGCCCCGGGGACTGGAGAAGTCAGTGTGGCCAGGCCAGGTGCCCCTGCACAGCCCCACGAGAGGCCTCAGGAGCCTGCATCTGCTGCTTGGGCTGCAGCAGCCACCGAGGACATAGAGCAGAGAGGCCGCAGCTGTAGGCCAGGCGAGGGCACCCTGCCCGGCATGGCACCAGGGTCAGGACCGACATGCGGCGTGCACTTGTCTCCGGGATTTGTCTGCTGACCGCCTTTGCACAGCACTCTTGTTTATTCAGATGAGGTTCTGCTGAAGCCAACGACAAATATTCTTTCACATTAGCAGGAACTTGGAAACGATGCTGGAACAGCTCCTGTCCAGCACTCAGCTGTGATCCCAACCCCAAAATGAGGGGTTCTGGCTCAGCTTGTGTCCTTGATGGTTGTTGTTATTGTTTCATGGGAGTGAGCGATGGAGGTAAGGCAGGGAAGACCACATTTTTCAAACGTCTCCCGAGCGAGACAGCCCCGCTGTCCAGCGAACAAGTTTATCCTCAGCTCTGAGACAGCCTTCAGGCTGCTATGGAGTAGTATTAGAGGATGTGTCACAGGAAGCCTCCATGGACCCAGGGCTCGGGCACTTCCTGCCTGAGCAGGGCCACCTCTCAGAAGTTCGGAAGCATGAGTTGGGAGGAGTAGACAGTTTCTTTGTTGCAGCCTCAGTACGCTGTAGTGGGTAAGAGGAGAGTTCTGGAGCCCTGAGACCTGGGTTCAATTCCCAGCTTCTCCGCTCACGTCTCTGGGAGAGCTCAGCAGAATAGCTTCCCTTCTCTAACCCTCCGCCTCCTGATTCAGAAACGGACATGGTAAGGTGATGATGTGGGGAGGTGATTCACAAGGCGGTAGCAATGCTTGCCGGACAGGAAGCACTCGTAGTGCGTTAAAATCTAGGCGGGCTAAGCAACAGAAATTTACTCTCTCACATCCTGGAGGCTGAAAGACTGAGATTATGAGGGAGCTGGGCCCAGAGGTGGCCGTTCTGCAACAAACTGAGGTGTCGGAAGGTTTCAGGGCATTCGAAGGCCTGCAAAGGCCTGGGCTGTGGGATCTGAGGTCTCCTTGGCCAGGTGGAAGCTCTGGAGGCAAACTGGAGGCTGCTGTGTTTCCCACCAAGGGACTAGGAGGAGGCAGAAGGTTTCCACCCCAGGCTGCCCTCCTTGAAATTCAAGCTCAAAAAGACAGTCAGGTGGTACACACAAATAGTGCGCTCTGCCTCCTGGGAAGCTGAGGCAGGAAGATCTCGAGTTCAAGCCCAGCCTTGGTAATTTAGCAAAATATTTATTGTCTCAAAATTAATAAAAAGGGGCCTTTTCAATCCCTGGGGGGAGTGAGATGAAAAAAAGAAAGAATGAGAGAAACAGAGAGAAGAGAAAAAGGAAAAGGAGAAGAAGGAGGAGAAGGAGGAGGAGGAGAAGGAGAAGAGGCAGCCAGAAGCTTCTCTATTGGGTTAGGTGTGGGGAAGGATGTTAACTCTTTTCCCTGTCCCTCCTAAATTCTCCAGTGTGGTGGGCCCTGGGAAATGAACTGAGGAAGAGAGACCAGCTAGAGACGAATACACTGAAGAGGGTTAGCTTGCTGCTGCCTCACTCAAGGAAGCCCTCGGAGATGCAACTGAGGGGGTGGCCGGAACTTGGCTTTACCAAACACCTTAGCCCAAGAACAACAATACGTCTGCAGAGAAAGACTGGACGCGGGAAAGAGCTTGGAGCTTCTAGGGTGGCAGGTTGTGGGAAGGCAAACGTGGGAAAGGAATGCAGGCTGGTTTGCTAGTGTGTTACGTGGATTCCTGTGGGGCTAAAGTCATGCTGGGTCCTTCAGGTCGAGAGGGGCAGGGTCACCTTTACCAATCCAGTTCTTTAGGGCAAATGGGGGAGGGCAGAAAGCTTCCCTTGTACCAGTTCTGTTCCATTGCCTTTGGCTCAGAGAATCCTCTTTCATTCTTTGGGCTACCTGGTAACTGTGGCCTCAAAATTAGCATTTCCTCCCTCATCCTCCCACCTGAGGGGCTGGTCCCCAAGTGGACGCTAGTTCACTGTACGTGGTCTGCACTCAGAGAGGAGCTGCAGTGGGTGGGTGACCGCGAGCCAGTTCCCCTGCAGGAAATAGAGAAAAGGCTGCCATATCCAGGTTCAGGCCAGAGCCTGTAATGACAGAGGCTGACAGAGGCCATCAGGAGGCCATGGCGCTGTCGCTCAGCCAGCCTTGTCCCTGGCTGCGTGCCCAGTCTCTCGGCCCTGCTGGGAGCTGGAGGGATAAGTGAAAGCTGCTCAATGCAGAGCAGGAACCTGGGGATGGAGCCTGAGCTCACTGTCCTCAGGGCTTTGGCTCCGCTGATACTGAAGCCATCCCCCCCACCCCCGCTTTTATACCAGAGGACAATGTATTTGCATATGGCCCACATACTGCTGGCGTGCTTTACACCACCTCTGGGTTACTTGGCATACTTAGTATAATGTAAGTGCTGTGTAAATAGTAATTATGCTCAATTTCCTAGGGAAAATGACAAGAAAAAAGTCTATACATATTCAATACAAATGCAATTTTTTTTTTCAAACATTTCCCACCCACCAGTTCTGAGGGCCTACCGCTTATTGGCGTTCAAAAAAAAAAAATCCTTTTCTCTAAGGGCTGGGGATTTAGCTCAGCACTGCTGCTACCTGCCTCGCAAGTGCAAGGTCCCGAGTTTGATCCCGGTACCCTCTCTGAGTGTGTCAGCCCTCAATCTTCCTCTCTGGGAGACAGGGTGGGCAGCAACAGATCATTCCCTGGCAGCCTGAAGGGAGAACCTGGAGATGCGGGGATTTAAGGGTATCAGTGGGGGCCATTGATGGAGTATGGAAAACCCCAGGGTGCTGACACTGAAGCCCCCAGCAGGCTGATAACCTAAGGAGCTCAGACCATTCTGCAGCGTCAGGTTTCTAGATCCTGTACTGGATAAAGAATGCTGGAGGACTTTCGTATGTTGAACCACCCTTGCATCTCTGGAATAAATCCGACTTGGTCAGGATGGATGATCTTCTTGATAATCCTCTGTATTCTGTTTGCTAGTATCTTATTAAGGATTTTTGCATCTATATTCATTAAGGAGATTGGTCTGTAGTTCTCCTTTTTAGTTGTATCTTTCCCTGGTTTGGGAATCAAAGTGATACTTGCTTCCAGGAATGAATTTGGAAGTATAGCTTCCCTTTCAATTTCATTGAAAAGTTTGAAGAGTAATGGTAGTAGTTCTTCTCTAAATGTCTTGTAAAATTCAGCAGTGAATCCATCAGGGCCTGGGCTTTTCTTTGTTGGTAAGTTTGTAATTACATTTTCAATTTCACTGATTGTGATTGGGGTGTTTAAAATGTTTTTATCTTCTTCGTTCCACTTTGGTAATTCATAAGTATCTAGAAATCTGTCCATTTCTTCTGTGTTTTCCATTTTATTAGAGTACAGGTTCTCAAAGTAGGTATTCATGATC
>NW_022900920.1:18299877-18300111 GCF_012274545.1 Fukomys damarensis | reverse complement strand
GCATTGATTTCTGCTCAGATCTTTATAATTTCCTCTCTTGTTCGAGCTTTGGGTTTTTCTTGGTCTTGTTTTTCTAGGAGTCTAAATTTCATCGTTAAGTTGTTTATTTGAGCCCGTTCTGTTTTCCTAGTGTGGGCATTCAATGCTATGAATTTTCCACGTAGAACTGCTTTCATTGTGTCCCAAAGATTCCTGTATGTGTATTGGCATTCTCATTTATTTGTAAAAACTGTC
>NW_022900920.1:18252896-18299020 GCF_012274545.1 Fukomys damarensis | reverse complement strand
GGGGAGGGGAGGAGGGGGTGAAGGGAGGGCAGGGGTAAGGGGAAATATGAGAATCAAGACTTGTCATGTAGAGGTACAAGATCCCAACAATGAATGTGACTGTACTGTATCCCTAAAATGTACCGGAAGAAAAAAAAAAAAGAATGCTGGAGGAAAAGCACCACCATCTAAGGCAGGTGGGGTGGGGTCTGCTCCTCCGGGGCTGCTCCTAGAGGTGTGACATGAGGAGTGAGGATCAGGCGGAGGTCCTCAGCCACCTGCCGTCATGTAGAGGTACAAGATCCCAACAATGAATGTGACTGTACTGTATCCCTAAAATGTACCGGAAGAAAAAAAAAAAAGAATGCTGGAGGAAAAGCACCACCATCTAAGGCAGGTGGGGTGGGGTCTGCTCCTCCGGGGCTGCTCCTAGAGGTGTGACATGAGGAGTGAGGATCAGGCGGAGGTCCTCAGCCACCTGCCATCTCATCTGCCTACAGGTGGAAGATCAAAGGCACGTTCTCTAACTCTGCAGAGCCTTCAGTGATAAGGAACAGCCTGCTAGGCCATAGGTTCATTGTCCTTGCGGAGCGGAATTCCACTGCATGAATGCATCCCAATTCGGTGGTTACTTAAGCTGTTACCTGTGTGGGCCTTGAACATTCACAGAAAGTCTTCCTTTGGACAGTTTTCCTTTCCTTCTAGGAGCAGACTAGTCCCATCCCTTGGCAAGGGTAAATGGTGTTTCGCTGTATCGGAAACTGCACAATCCTTTTCCCGGGTGGCTTTACAATTTCACATCCCCACCAGCTACTCACGCTCGGTCCAGCCGTCTTGCCTCCTGCCCAACTTTTATTATCTAAGGGAATGTGGCTTTGTTTGACTTTGCCAGTTACTCCCAATTGAGGGTTGCAATTCCTTGAGGTTACATAATGACTTGTAAACCTTGTCTAACAGAGATGGAAACCATATTCTGTGTAACTCTAGAGGTTTTTATTGCTCTATAGGACATTAACAAGTTCTGATCTGATGCACCACTTTCATTCTAACAATCCATTTAAAAATTATAAGTAGGAGATTTATAGGGCAGTTTCAAGCTTACAGAAAATTTGGCAGAAAGAACAGTTTCCCTAGGTTACCCCTGCCCACAGCAAGACTCCCCTATTATTAACATCTTCCCTTAATGATGGTGGTGCATTTGTTAGAATTGATGAGCCAGTGTGGACATATGGTTATTAACCAAAGCCCACACTAGTCTGCATTAGGCTTCTCTCTGAGTTGCATAGTTCGGTGTGATGTGGACCCCTACTGCAGTGACATACAGAAGTTTCTGTATCCTGTGCCCCACATCCCCTAAATTCTGCATAATCCTCCCTCCCTGCCCTACTGTAAATGACTTTTAGGACTAACTTTACTCTTTGAACCAGTTTACCTCCTTTCTAGTCCTCTCACTAATAATATATAAACATTGGACATGCGCACCCTACATTTGCGTGGCATCATGAAATTAACTCTTTGGAGTTTGCACTTTTACCATGAGAGAGCAAAGGGGAAAGGACAGCAGACGTCGTGTACTTCTCAAATGTAACCTTTATAGGTCTTGTGGCTTCTTCTTCCTCCTTCCACTCTGACGGTGGGAAGGAAGGAAGGAAAGAGAGAAAGGGAGAGAGGGAGGGAGGGTGGAAGGGAGGGAGAAAAGAAGGGTAATGAACCAACTCAAGGTAACTGGAGCAAACTGATGATGAACAGATTAACAGGAGGGGTAAAAGTGTCCAGTTTATTTAACATGCACAGGGAATGAAAAATAACTTCTCACTGGGGAATTCGTTTTGGGTTTTTTTTTTTTTTTTTTTGGTACCGGGGATCGAACTCAGGTCCTTGTGCTTGCGAGGCAGGCACCGGAACCACTGAGCTAAATCCCTGGCCCAACATGGGAGAATTCATAGGCCCTGAGGACAAACAGCAGTTTGTGATTGTTATGGCTTATAGCTAGATGTGCCCCTAACACCTGTTGTAGGTGGAGCTTTTCAGAGGTGGCTGGATCTAGGGTTTGTGCCACTTGGATCAAGGATGTGATGCTGCGTTTGATTCATGGCTACCCCACCCTGGGTGTGAGTGCTACCCTCCCTAAGGTAGGGAGCTTGGATAAGACATAAGGGACAGAAAGAGGGTCACTGCTTGTCACTTGTCACTTGCTGCCTTTGCTGTCTTCTGCTTACCATGAATTGTTTCTCCCTCGTGATGCCCCTCTGCCGTGCTACCCTGCCTTGAAGCCAGCCAGTTATGGACCAAAATGTCTACAAACTGTGAGCTACAATAAACTTTTGTTCCTTTAACTTTCAGTGTCAGGTATTTTGTCTCAGAAACTATAAAAAACTGACTAAGGGCCTGGGGATTTAGCTCAGTGTTATCACCGCCTGCCTCACAAGTGCAAGGTCCAGAGTTCTATCCCCGGTACACACACACACACACACACACACACACACACACACACACACACACGCAAAAAAAAAGTGGCTAAGACTGAGGTGGTTATCTTTGGAAGTTGAGTGGCAGGGAGACAGGCAATATATACTGTGGACCCACGATGGGAAGGTGAGGGATGGAGGATATCAGCAAGGCCTCTCACATGTCAGAGCTGCTCTCAGAAGAATAGAAGACACATCTATCCACAAAGTTGACAATAGCTTTCAGTTTCTTTGGAAAGAAATGTCCTAGAGAAACCAGAGAAAGCCCTTCCTTGAGCCCACAGAGATTAAAAAAAAAAAAAAAAAAAATCAAGAGAAGAGTTGGATCTAAGAGACCTTGATTCTAAGACAGTTTGTCCAAATCAAATGTGAAAACACCACACTTTGAGGTATTGTTTTCTTAATCCCAACAGACAGATGAAAAGTGAGTAGCAAAGAGGGAGCTGTAACGTGGATGGGTGGATAGATGCATGAATTGGTGCATGCATTGGGTGGGTGGTGTGTGGATGGATATTATGTGCAGACCCAATGGGGGATATGCTGCTGTGAAGACCGAACAGACCCTTCTCAGAGAAGCTCCAGACCTTAGCCTGGTATCTTGTGTTCCTAGAGATGGCAGTGGCCTCACAGTACCAGGCGTGGGGGGAGAGTGGTTAATCAGGGCTTGTGCCCTTGATATGGCAGCCCCTGACCCCAAATATTTCTGTGCCAGGATCCATTTCAAGGATGTGAGAACTCAGGGGATGTTCTGAGCTGCCATGGGATTGAATCACCCCTGGTCACTGTGGCGACTCCATTTCTGCCCTAAAAGATCCAGCAAAGACATTCAGGGTCCAACAAGTTTCCTCTAAGCTTTCTGGGTAATTCTGGTGAATTGGAGAGATGCGGGGAGGAATCAGAATCAGGAAAAAATCCTCACTGGGGGCCAGAGAGCTCTGGCAGAGGTCTGTCATCCCTGGGCAGAAAGGAGAGTTTGCTCACTGCTGAGTTTTTGGGTAGGGACCTACTGCAGACCAGCAGTCAGCCCAGAGCTGGGTCTGGGGAGGCTGCTCAGCGAAGGTCCTGATCGTGCCTCACTCCGCTCCGGGGCACCACACAGCACAGGATGCGGTCTGTCAAGGAGAAAGTGCTCAGTAAGCTGTGCCCCACCCTGGCTCCTAGCCCAGGCGTCCCTGGCTCCAGGCTCACCTCAGCATGCACTTGAGCCTCCTGTGTTTCCTTGGGAGTGAGCTTCCTTCTTCCTGCGAGATCCTGCAAGACACTGTGAGGTCCTGCCAGGTCTCAGGAGGACCCATCTGGGATGTTTGTTGCTTTTTCTAGGAAAAGCCCAATGTGTCCCATAGCAGGAAGCCATTCAGGAATCTACGCATTGAAAACTTCCCGTAAAAATTCTTTCCTTCTGGAGTTATGGAAATCAGACTCAGTGGAGGCACAAGAGGGGTTAGCTCCGTTAGCTACAGGAAGCAGGGCAGGTGTAGCTAAGGAACTAACAGCCCAGGCATCCTCAGCTCTTCTGGGAAGACAGAGGTTCGTCCCTTCAGGATGCCCAAGCTTGTGGCTACAGGTTGGGCCCCACCCTGTGCCTGGCCTAGACACGCATCTTTCCAGCGAGCCTGCCCACAGCAATGCCAGGCTGGCTGTGATGTTTCTCTTTGTTGCACAGGTGACTCATAGCTTCCGTCACACAGCAAGACCTTACAGCTCTCACCAGAGCAGGTGTGGCTGCAGCATTCACTTTTGCAATTTGCAAATGAGAGGTAAGGTCATCTACCAAGTCCCACTGTCTTCACAAACTGCTCTGCACAGAGGGGCTCGGAGAGGCTCACTGTCTCGTCCAAGTTCACGAACCAGCTGAGAAGCAGAGCTACGATTTGAACTTGGCTCCAAAGACCCTGCTTTCTCTATTCTAAGATCACCTTGACTAGGGAAACAGCCACCAACCTGAGACAGCTAGGTGCTCGATCTTAAGGGGCTTACCATCATACCAGGGAATTGGGAGTTCAAATGTGGACCCCTCTTCAAGGCTATAAAATTAAGATATCAAACACATTAGGAGATTGGAAGAAGGGAGGCCAACTCAGTCTGCAAAGACTGATCAGTGACGACACTAAGAAGCCAGAAAAAAAAAAATCAAGATTATTAGAATCAAACCGAAGCCAGGCATGGTGGCACACACCTATAATCCCAGCCCTTGGGAGGCTGAGGCAAGAGGATCATTAAGATCTCAAAGCCAGCCTGGGCTACATAGTGAGACCTTATCTGAAAAAAACAAAATAAATATAAAATAAAATAAAACCCACTGAGGAACAGGAGTAATAGGCCCGACACCAAAAAGCTAACCTGGAACTATCCTAAGATGATAAGGGACAAACACATACGTAAAACAGTCATTAAAGTAACCTACGGTTACCTTTACTTTATTAGCGTTGTAAAAAGAAAAAAAATCACACCCTGAGGTGGAGATCAAGAAGGTTAATGAGACACGAAGAGGCCTGATAAAAAACAGTGCAGGCACAGCTAAATCCACCTCTCCTTGCAACGATATCAAGAAGCTGAATCATTGCCTACCCGGCAGACGCCGCAATCACTGTGCACCTTTGTCTCTTCTTTGGGGCAGCCCGGGATTCCGAAGTCCTAGGTGTTGTCACCCTTGTGGTGCAGCATAAGAGTAAGCTTGTTCCTGCGCCAAGGTGCTTCTGTCGGTGTCTCAAGAACCCAGAGCCTGGGTAACGCGCCCACCTCAGCTCCCTGGGGTAGAATGCGCCTTCTATAAAATGAGGAGCAGGAGGGTGGGTGGACCAAGCCTTGGTTCCCATTTTTAGGGCACATCGAAGTCCCATGCTACTCAGGTGTGGCTTCAGAGCAGCAGCCTCACCTGGGCCTGTCAGAGGAAGGACTCAGGCCCCCCAGACCTACAGAGTCAGCCAGTGAGGCTTTGCAGAAACCCCCTGCTAGGCTGTCCCCTAGGGCCCTTTGGGAGAGCCCAGGGGTGGCTGACGGAGGTCCACTGTCACGGGTAGTGTCTGGATGGGGAGTAAAGGGGCTCCTGTTCCTTGGATGGAGAGAGGTCTTTGACGGCCGTCCTGACTCAGCTTTCTGGAGTGTTCTCTGGAAGACTCGACTGACCCATTCTTCCATAGAGGGTCTGTCAGACACGGCTGCTGTCTGCCGGAGGGTCCCAGAATGTCTCATTCACTTCAAGTAAGTGCAAATGAGTTTAAAAGTAAAGGAAATGAGTTGGAAGAAACCAGGAATCTCTTGGAACTGAAGAGCAGGAAGTGGCCCTCTTGGGGTTGGTAAGAACTGATCCGGGCCCGCTTTCTCAATCCCTCTTTTTTTGTTGTTTTTAATATAGTTTATTTAACTTTATTATCATTTCTTTTTTTAATTTTTTTCTTTTATTGAGTTTATTGGTACATTTTAGGTACACAGTACAATTACGTTCATTATTGGGAGCTTGTACCTTTACATGACAGGTCTCAATCCCTCTTGAGTCCCTCTTTGGTGGTGACCTAACTCAGGAGCTTCTCCTTTGTCCTCCATCTTCTGGGAATGGATTTCCCACTTCTCTGCACGCACAACCAGCCCACACCTGACCAGTTCCCAAGCTTACATCCTCTGGCCCTTCCTGGGAAGGTCGCCCACTGGATAGCATTAGCTGTGGCCAGCACAGCAGGGCAGGTAATGAGGAGCTGCTGGTGCCCATCCAGGACCTCAGAGCACTTCTCAGAAAAGGCTGAGGCCACCAAGAACTCCAGAATGTCAAGGAGAAGACGTAACCCCAGCTCACCTCCACACAAAGAAGGCAGGACAGGGCCGGGGATTTAGCTCAGTGGTTCTGCTGCCTGCCTGCCAAGCGCAAGGACCTGAGTTCAATCCCCGGTACCAAAAAATTAAAAAAAATAAGAAGGCAGGACAGGCACCAAAGGGAAACCACAGCCACAAAGTCAAACTGCATTGGATTTGTGCCTCACAAACACCAGCCCTGACACACACATTCTCTTGGGGAAGAGAGGCAGTTGGCACAGCTGACTTTAGAACCAAGGAAAATGAGACACAGAACAAGGTCCCAGGGCCACCAGCTTGCAAGGGGCAAAATTTGACTAGTATCCATGTCCCATAGCTCAAACAGAGCAAGACAGGAAGGGACAGAGAGGGAGGAAGGGACAAATGGGGAAGTCATAGGGTTGCTGCATTGACCCCAAGCCAGAGGACCTCAGGGTCTCCGTCTGCCACTCATTACCATCACCAGAAGGATTTTCAGAACTGTGGTGATGGTGGTCTCACAGGATACCCATTAAATCAGTGTATCTGAGGGTAAGTGTGGGTGTGGATGTCTTGGTCACAGCAGCTCCAGCTGAGAAGTTGGGGCAGTAACCGTTCTCACCTCGTAAGGTCGTTGTGAGGATTTAATGGTGTAGCCTGGTGGGAGCCCCTCTCCCAGAGCCTGAAGGTAGCTAGTGCCCAAGAAACGGTGGCTATCATTCCTGCTGTCTCGAGAGACTGTCAACTACCCAGTGAGGCGGGCGATTTTATCCTACTATAGAGATGAGCAACTGTGGTTTACTTGCTTAAATAACTCACCCAATGCCCCAAAACTAGGATGTGGCAGAGCTGGAATTTGAACCCAGCACCATCTGGCTGTGGTGTATAAGTAGAACTGACATCACACTGTTGCCTCAGGTTCTCCCTCCAGAGCTTCACTGTGCTGACATCAGCCTTGACCAACTGGCCAGGGAAGGCAGTGGGCCCTTCTCACTCCAACTGCCCTCAGGGATCTCGTCAGATTAATTCATTTCTTCTGGAGGCTTCACATAGTGCTGGGAGCTGGAGGGCTCCAGGACCACAGAGAGACAGGAGTCTGGGGGAACTCAAATCAGGGATTCAGGTGGGCTTTCTTAAGACTGGTTCAGGCTTGGAGAGGCTCATGGGATCCCAGCCCTCACTCCACCCTCAGCCTCCTCTCCACAGCTCTCTGGACTTCAGTTTCTCTCCCTGTAACCAGCTGTTCACCTTGCCCTCGACCTCACATGGCTGCTCCTCACCTCCAAGCTGAGTGCCATCGTGGCTTTTGATCTCTTCTGGCATCTCTAAATCGTGACCTTTCAGCCAATCACTGGGCTCTCCACATGTCCCACCTCAAGTCCTGAGAGAGAGAGCTTTCAAGGAAAGCATAGTTGCTAACACATGGTGGTTCTTTTGGGGTAGAAATTTTCCCCAAGGCCACCTGAGAGGGCTGGCAACGTGGCCCTTGGGCGCCCATCTGCGGCCCCACCCTGATGCCCACAGTGGCAAGAGCAGCAGGGAAAGTGAAGTGGAGCCCCATGGTACCCAGTGTTTTTCCCCAGGGTGTCCTCCTCAGCAGGGCATGGGCAGCTTCCCGAGACTGACACCTGGACACTCCACCCACCCATTCCCGTAATTCCCACCGGCTGGCCGGCAGCCGAGAGGACAGATGTGTGGGAGGCAAGGCCTCCGTGGGGCATCTTGACGTTAAGCTTATTTGCTTCTTCAACATTACTTTAAACACTCTGTGCGTATAATGCATGCCAGTGTCACACAGGTCAAAGAACACTGCAGTTTCCAAGCTTCCTCTCACCATTATCTCCCTGTCTCACCGGACAGACTTGCCAACACCTTGATTGTAGACTTCTGACCTCTGCAACTGTAACAGAATACATTTGTGTTGCTTTAAACCACTAAATCAGTGATAATTTGTTATAGCAGCCATAAGAAACTAATACAATGTCTCTTTTAAAAAGGGAAAGAACATATTTTATAAGCTCAACATTTTCTAAGTCCTCGTGTTTTCCTTGTTTATTCCCCTTTGGGGTTTGTGGGCTGTCAGTAAAGTTCCATTGGAAAATCCCTGCCGGTAAACTTTAAGCCAAAACAAACAGAAGCCAGGAGCCTGTTTAGCTAGAAGATTAGGACGGGCAGTGTGTGGGGTTGAGGGTGGGGCTTTGAGCGAAGAGAGCCCGTGGAAGATCAGGCTCTGCCACCTGCTGGCTCCATGATCTTGGCCAAGTTTCTTACACTTGTGCTATCGCTTAGATGTGGTTCATGTGTTGGAGGTTCATCATATGTTGGAGGCACCGTGCTCAGTGTAATGCCATTGAGAGTAGTAGGACCCTTAAGAGGCTGGGCCCAGTGGAAGGTGATCAGGCCCTGGGGAACCTGTTGATGACCTGCAGAGTGAGTTGTTACTATGCAAATTCAGCTTTCTCAGCGCACTTTCTTGCTTTCGCTCTTGCCAAGTGACCTCCCTTCTGCATGCACCACTATTCCTATTCACTCCATAGTTTAGTAAGCGCTTATCATGTGATGGGCATTGTTCTTGGCCCCGAAGACACAGCAACACCATACAAAAGGAGGCAAAAGTCTCTGCTCTCATGAAGCCTACATCATGGAAGAAGGATGGAAAATTAACAAGATGGGTAAATAAATATAGAGTATGTTTGTCCAAAGTGCCAGGGAAATAATTATAAAGCAGTAGGAAACAACTAAATGTCCTTTGATGAGTAAATGGCTAAATCAGCCGTGACACACCCATCCCATGTAGTGCCATTCAGTAATAAAAAGGAGCAAACTTTGAGGTACATAACTTGGATTGACCTCAGGGAATGATGCTGAGTGATACTGGTATCAAAAGGTCACATGCCAGGGGTTGGGGATTTGGCGCAGTGGTTCTACCACCCATTTCAAAAGTGACAGGGCCCGAGGTGGATCCCTGGTAACCCCCATAGTCTTCAGAACGACAAGATTATAGAGACAAAGAACAAGCCAGAGCCTACAAGGGCCTGGAGATGGTGGGGGTAAGGAGCTGGGGCTGGCATAACAGTAAAGGGATGTCCTGAAGAGCTCTTTGTGGTTACAGCACGGTTATGTACCTTGATTGTAGTCAAATCTGCATCTTATGAACATGATATAAAACATATATACACACAGTGGACCGATGTCAAGTTCCTGGCTTCCATATTGTAACAGTGATGTAAAATGCAACCACTGAGGGCAGCTGGGGGAGGAGCACAAGGCACCCCTCAGTTCCATCTCTGCGTGTATATGGAAACGCACACAAAAGCAGGAAAGACAGACAGGTGCTATGGGGGCAGTATGAGTGCAAACTTTGGATGATGCCTGAAAAAATAGTGTGTTTGTGACAACAGTACTGTGGTTGGGCTGGGGATTTAGCTCAGTGGTTCCACTACCTGCCTCACAAGGGCAAGGTCCCGAGTTCGATCCCCAGGACAAAAAAAAAAAAAAAAAAAAAAAAAAAAACGGGGGTTTTTTTTTTTTAAAGCCCTAATTTTTTTTTTTTTTTGGTACCAGGGATTGAACTCAGGACCTAGTGCTTGCAAGGCAGGCCACCGAACCGCTGAGCTAAATCCCCGGCCCTCAAGTCCATAATTTTTATAGATGCATACTTTTTATAGATTTTTATATTGAAGTATTTTTGTTTGTTTGTTTGTTTGTACTGAGGATCAAACTCTGGTCCTTGTGCTTGCAAGGCAGGTGGCGGAACCACTGAGCTACATCCCTGCCCTATATTGAAGTATTTACAGATGATATGTTACAAGGTCAGGGATTCCAAATAAAGACAAGACGGAGAAGTGTGTATGGCAGGGGCTGTCAGCAGGGCTGATGATCTTTTGGTGCTGGGCTGGGTTGTGAAGATGGCAATTGTTACGTGCCAACTTGATGGGGTACAGGATGCCCAGATGGCTATGAGGTTATTCCCAGAAGAGATTAGCGTTTGAATTGTTAGTTTAAGTAAAAAAGATTGGTCCTCACTGCTGAGTAGGAACCTCTCCCTGCAGCACATCTCTGTCCCTGTATCTCCATATGCCCCACTGGTCCTGATTCTCCAGAGCTCCCTGACTGAGTCCAGTCACTGGGGCACAGCAACCTCACCTCCCAGATGGACTCCACACACAGGGGCCCAACTCTCCTGCAGGTCATTGAGGTAAAGGCTACACTCATATCATTGGATCTCTGAATGGCAGAGGAGGAGCCGGGGGCCTTCCCAACCCAGTGGACCCCTATCCAGGGATGTTTGTAGAAAGTGATCTAAAAAAGGCCCATTTTTCCTTTTCCGGGGAGGCCCTCTCCTCATGTGCTCTCTGGAGCTGGTTTGACTAAAGTTCTGCTTGCCAGAAAGAACAGTTCTGATAAGGAGTGGGTCAGCAAGGTGTGGCAGCCTCAAACTGGTCTTTGCAGCAGAAATTTTGCTCCTTTATAAGGCAACCAAACACCCACCACAGACAGCCTTTCACCATTTTTACTGTACAAGCGCAGGTGAAGTGCTTCCCCTCATTGGACTATTTCCTTTGCACAGCATCTTACAGTTTGAAGAGCCAACACTATTTGCCTCCAAAACACAGGGTGAGCTATTTCTATCTCAGAGCTAAAAAACCAGAACAAGGAGGACTCCTTTGCCCACTCTGAGTTGTATGGTTGGTAAATGGCAAAGCCACTTTCTTCCTCCAGCTTGACCCGGGGAAGGATGGGCAGCCTCCTCCCCTCCAGCCCTATATACCTCTCATGCACGTAGGTGGACCACCAGTGTGCATGCCAGGGACTCGGACAGCCCACCCAGAGGCACCGTTAGCCTGTCCCCTAGCCACCAAGGGACACCCATAACACCCCATGCTCCTAGGCAAGAAGGAAATTTGTGACTGCATTCGGCTCTGTAAGGAACAGTGGCCTGAGCAAGGAGACTTTATTAACAAAGATAATGGCACTTAACAGAAGTGGGCTGTGTGGCTACAACATGAATTTCTTATTCAATTTTTCCAGCTACCCAGATGGTTTGACTATTATTACAATTGTTACTTTGCAGATGAGGACACTGAGGTTTAGAGAGGTCACACAACCCACCAAGTCACACAACCCGTAATGGATGGGACCAGGATTCAAAATTCAGGACCAACTGATTCCACAGGCCTTCTTTTTCTTTCTTTTCTTGAAAAAAAAAAAGGCACATCATGGTAACCCCCCATCAGTAGAATAGTGTTCACTTATTTTGTGGGGGGGTACCAGGGATCAAACTCTGGACCTTGTGCTTGCAAAGCAAGTGGCAGAACCACCGAGCTAAATCCCCGGCCCCAGTGTTCACTTCTAGTATAGCCTCCAGAGATATTCTGTGCACACAGATTGCTTTTTCTTGTTCAAAACAGAGGCTGTACGTGCTTTCTCCATCCACTCGGCTTTTCTCCCTTAACAGTGTGCCGTAAAGATAGTTCTATAGCAGTACGCACAGTGGAGCAGAAGGCACATGGGTCTCCAGGTCCAGCAACTGCCTATTGTGGAAAGTGACCCTCAGAGGTGGGGGAACTCTGATTCTGAGAAGGCCTTTGTAGGCAGCAACCTCAGGCCTGCAAGAGGGAGCTATCTGGATAAGAAAGAACAGCAAGACACTTGGGCTTCCAGGAAAATAAAAGTGGTGAACAGCAGAGAAACAGCCTTTCTGAGATTTGGTGTCCAGACCCTGGAATACAGCAACGTGAGGAAGAGAAAAAGGGAGGAAGTGGGTCCCTGGGACCTACTAAGGATCGGAAGCAAGAACTGAAGCCCATGGGAAGAAGAAAGAAGGATACCTCAACACAGAAGAAGCAGCGCTATCTCCCTGACACCTACCTTACTTCGTGGGAGAAGCAGCTCAAACATGCAGATGAACAGTGACTACTGGTGACTCCAGAGGCCGCCACAGAAAAAGGAATGGAGCAGTGGCTGGTGAGTTACTCAGGTTCAGATGCCCCCAGGAGAGAGTGATGGGCCAGTAGCCATTTTAGAGAAAAGCCAACTGAGCTTGAAACTTACAACGGACATGGACTGGCTCCACCTATCAGCTCCCATTGAAAGGATCAGGGGGAGTTAAGTCAGCAAGAGGTCAAGGAGCCTAGTTCAAGTCAGAAGAAGGCACATACTCGAGTGGTGCAAATGGAACAAACTGGGCTCCAGCCTCACAGCCAGAAACCAGCCTGAACTTCAGTGAAATAAAGTGCAGGTTTTCTGGGATTATCCACTACCCCACCATAAATGTATGGCTAGCTTGCTGGGATCAATCAGCATGGGCTCTGTCTGCCCACTGTATCTACCAGAGACAGCAGAGACACCCCCTGAAGTAGACATTCTTTTTTCGTATTTTCTTCCCTTATTGTTTTCTTTTCTCTTGATTGTTTGTTCTTGTTTTTATATGTGTGATTATTTATATTTTTGTTGTGCTGTTCTCTTATTTCTTCCTTCTCTCTTACCCTCTTGTCTTCATCACCAATTTCCCAAAATTCACTTACTCTTCTTTTCTCCTCAGATTCTAATCTCTTCCTCTTTTTATATTTCTCTATTTTTCCCCTAACCCACTTTAAATTTTGTCCCCTGAAGATAAAATTGATGTCCTGAGGGCATATTTACTGTACACAATTTTCTGGTTTGTTTTATTTATTTTTATTTTGTGGTACCAGTGATCAAACTCCGGTCCTTGCACTTGCGAGGCAGACAGCAGAACCACTGAGCTAAATCCCCGGCCCTCTAGTTTGTTTTAGATTTTGTTATATAACCACAAATATAGCTCATATGATGGAAGGTGGCAAATTAATAATTAATACAGTTTGTCATTTTCTTGGCTGTGTTTGATGCTACTGTTATTGCTGCTTATACCACTTTACCCAAGGTGACATAATTGTTTTAATCAGTTTTTCTTCCTGCTATACCAAGACTGAGATTGCCTAAGGGTCATACACAATACTACAGGCCAATGTCAAAGAGCCAGGGGCTAGGTTAAATAGGCAGCAACTGATAAATTAAAGAGGTAGGATCATGCAACAAACTCAAAGCCAAAAGTCAGCCACACCTGGAAGATATCTCTGAGATATAGTCATTTCCTAAAGGTTCTATATACTAGCAATAAAGCTAGAAATTTACAAGCATTAATGTAAGAATTAAACTAAAAAACAGAAAATGAGAAGACACTTAAGCAAGATTCAACCCTAGACTTCCAGCTCAACAAAGGCAAACGCAAAGGCAATTAGGTGGAATGATTTGAAAGCCACACACCTGGTCACTCTGAAGTGGTAACAGCAGAAGTAACAAAGCAGATGAATGAGGCTCTAAAAACAAATCAAATCAGAAATAATCTCTCAGATAACTACAGAGATGGTGACCATAATGAAAGACATGGTTGATGACTCTAGAACAGACATAGACTTTAAAAAGTAAAGATTCTTAGGAAAGTGATGGAAACCATAAATATCTAACCTGAGAAAGAAATGGAATCCATGAAACTGATTCAAACAGATATCCAGGAGATTAAAAAGTCCACCAAGGACCAGGGTTTTAGCTCAGTGGTACCGCTGCCTGCCTCGCAAATGCAAGGTCCCGAGTTTAATCCCTAGTACAAAAACAAAAAGTCAACTAAAAGTATTTATGCAGCAGAGTGAACCAATATGAGGACAGAAAATCATCTAAAAGACAGGATTGTGGTTCATGATCATAAGAAAGATTTCTTAAAAATAGCAATGGACCATGAAAAAAATCAATGTAATAGCTACTAAATGATGCAAACAAGAATCACATAAGATTCATCAGTGTCAATGAAAACACAGGAGATAGCACAAACAACATAACTGTTCACAGAAGTAATGGCAGAAAATTTCCAAAGCATGGAAAAAGAATTTGACAAGCCAGGTGTGATGGCACACGCCTATAATCCCAGCACTCAGGAGGCTGAGGCAGGAGGATCGCTCTGAGTTCGAGACCAGCCTGGGCTACATAGTGAGTTCCAGGTCAGACTCAACTACATAGTGAGACCCTGTCTCAAACAAACAAACAAACAATTTGACAAACAGATAAGTGAGACATATAGAACTCCAGTTGCCCATGATAAAAAAAAAACTACACTGAGTCATATAATAGTCAAAATTCCAGATGTTCAACATCAGAACAGAATATTAAAAGCTGTTAGAGAAAAGGAATAAATCACATATATAGTAAAGCCATCAAAATCACAGCATGACTTCTCAAAAAAGTTAAGGAGAACTTGGAGTAAAGTATTTCAAGCCCTAAAAGAAAACAACCCTCCACCCAGATTGATGTACCCCACAAAACTCTTTCAAAATTGATGAAGAAATAAGATACTCCCATGACAAAGTACACCTGAAGAAATTCATGACCACTAAACCAGCACTCCAAAATATTCTGAAGGATATTCTAGAAAGAGATGAGATTCACTGAATTCTACAAGAAATTTAGAGAATATCTAAAGCTGCTACTCTTCAAATTCTCTAATAAAATTGAAAGGAAAGCAATACTCCCAAATTCATTCTTGGAAGCAAGCAGTACCCTGATACAAAAACCAGAAAAGGATCCAACCAAAAAAGAGAACTACAGACCAGTCTCCCTAATCAACATAGAAACAAGAATCCTTAACAAGATACTGGCAAACAGAATGCAAGCAAATCATCAAGAAGAATCATGACCAAGTAGGATTCATCCCAGGGATGTAGGGATGGTTCAACATGTGCAAATCAGTAAATGTAATACACCACACTAACATATTAACAGAGCCAAGGACAATAACCATATGATCATCGCAATAGATGTACAAAAAGTGACAAAGTCCAACACCCATTCACAAAAATTGTACAGAAAATTGGAATAAATGGTCTTTATTTTAATCTGATAAAAGCCATCTGTGACAAAACAACAGCCAACATCATACTAAATAGACAAAAACTGAAAGCTTTCACACTAAAATCAGGAACAAGACAAAGATGTCCACTGTCATCACTCTTATCCAATATATTTCTGGAAACATTAGCGAGAGCAATTAGACAAGAGAGAGAAAGAAAGAAAATGAATAAGGATAGGAAAGGAAGAAGTTAAATCATCATTATTTGCTGATGACATGATGCTGTACATAAAGGACCCCAAAAATTCCACCAAAAGATTTCTAGATTTAATAATGAAATTCAGTAGCATAGCTTGATACAAAGTCAACACTCAAAAATCACTAGCCTTCCTGTACACAAATAACAAAACTCAGAGAGAGAAATTAGGGATACAACACCTATAACAACAGCATCCAAAAAAATGAAAGACCTTTATGTTGAAAACTATAGTACTCTGTGTTGAAAACTACAGCACCCTGAAAAAGGAGATCAAAAAGGATATCAGAAAATGGAAAAGACATCCCTTGCTCTGGGGTAGGAAGAACCAATATGGTGAAAATGGCCATGCTTCCAAAACTGTTACACAGATTTTACTCCAAATCAGAATTAGAGAATCAAAATGCCAATTCAGAATTAGAGAAAACAATCCTAAAATTCATTTGGAACTAAAAGAGAACTATATAGAATAGGAATTCTTGGGGCCGGGGATTTAACTCAGTGGTTCCACCGCCTGCCTTGCAAGCACAAGGACCCGAGTTCGATCCCTGGTAGCAGAAAAAAACCCAAAAACTAGAATAGCATTTCTGGGCAACAAAGACAAGGCAGGGAGGCATTACAATTTCTGCCTTGAAGTTACACTACAAAGCTACTGTGATAAAAACAGCATGGTACTGGTGAAGGAACAGACCTGAGGATCAATGGAACAGCTTAGAAGGTAAAGAAACAACTCCAAACACACTCTGCCACCTTATTTTTTTGTCTCAGGCCGAACCTGAAGATGGCTCTTCATCTCTTCCCTGCTCCCTCTCTCTTCTGTGCTTCCTTACTCCTTCCTAGACTAGAGAGTCAGACAGGCAGTCTGTTTGACTCAAGTTGTAGACCCTGGATGGCCCAGCCCCAGGAGACAGTTACTTGTATCCTTCCCCAGTTCCTGCCAGTGCGGGCGGGATCACAAAACAATCAACAAGGCCATGAGGCCACGTAGCAGTACTTGTCCCACCTTCTCTTCCTGTTTGCCTTCTCTATAAATAAAGTGCATGGTGCTCCAGGTGGCCATTAGCTCCTGAAAAGCTATGGTTCTGCCTGGTCCAAGCTAACAAGAGTAATTTTGGTCTTATCTTTTCTTCATCTCCCACCATTCTCCCCGGCTTTGGACCCTATGCTGTGCGGGTCATGGCAATCTTTGACAAAGGAGCCAGACACCTTCACTGGAAGGAAGAAAGGTGGCCTCTTTAATAAATGGTGCTGAAAAAATTGGCTTCCCACATGTTGGAAATTAAAACTAGACTATGCACTAAACTAAAATAAAAATGGATCAAAGATCCAAATAGTAAAACAGAAGCATTAAATCTGCAGGACAATAGAATATGCAGAACTCTTTTGTGGTGGGTACCAGGGATTGAACTCAGGACCTTGCAAATCCCCAGCCCTGTAGAACTCTTGAATACATTAGTGTAGGCAAAGACTTTATGAATAAAACTCTAATTACATAAGAAATATTATGATGAATTAACACCTAGAATCTCATCTTATTAAAAAGCTTTTACAGGCGAGCCATGCCTTCTCCCACCCCAGCCGCCATCGCTCCAGCGCCAGGAGGTAGCTGCTCAGGCGCCCCTGAACACCCCCCACAAGCACTGTCAGACCTCCTGACTGTCCAATCTTTGGACCCACTCTGCAGAGGCAGAGGTGGTCATCAAGGGTATTTTTCTAAGTTCCCAACTTTGAACATCTTTAAATAAAGGGCGTGGGAAACCTATAATAGAACGGTGTAGAGTTCAACCATTCAGAAGGTTGGGGAACGCAATCTGGGCCTTGCAGCCCGAGGTCAGTCCACGTCATGGGGTTCAGCCATCAGCTAACTGAGACCAGGGGTCTTGCCTCCTCGCTCTGTCTGAGCCTTTAAATGGTAAATACACTATATTGAATTTTGTTCACTGCAGACATGTTCTGGACTGCTTCTTGATTTCAATTTAATTCAAATGATTTAAGGGTGATAGACTAGTGACTACCACAGGTGGTCAGTTTCCAAGTTGTGCTTGATCTTAATGTGTTGCTGATTGTATCAGTTGGGATAAAGCATTACAGTTGATTTGATGAGCTGTTTTCTCTGATGTTATGAAGATGAGAATGTCTGTGGGTCACGAGAGACACAGAAACTAGGGCGCAACTATGTCAGGAAGATTTGGGTGATAACCCAGAGATTAAACCAAGGACAGTCCGACAACAAAAATAAAAATGAGAAAACACGTAAGCAAGACACAAGGACAGACTTCCAGTTTACCAATGGCAAACAGTAGGGCAAATGAGGATGAAAAGGCCAATAGTGAACCACCAGGACACCCTGAACTCAAAGCACAGGAAGTAACAAAACAGACCAATCAGGCTCTAGAAAAATTCAAAACAGAAATAATTTCCCAGATAACCATAGAGATAGTGAGCAAAATGGAAGTCGTGATTTGAGACTCTAGAGCAGAAACTGACAAAAAAAATACATGAGCTCAGGACCGTGATAGAAGCCATGAAGGCCCAACATAAGAAAGAAATGGAAAAAATAAACGCTCAACATAGGAAAGAAATGGAATCCATAAAACAGATTCAAACAGATATCCAGGAGATTAAACACTCTATTGAAAGTGTATGCAACAGAATAAAAGAATGTGAAGATAGGCTCTCAGATATAGAAGATAAGATTGCAGTCAGTGACCATGAAAAGAGAGGTCTCTTAAAAACAGCAAGGGATCATGAGAAATGGATCCAACAACTCCTACATGATGCAAAGAAGAATAACATAAGACTGATAGGAATACATGAAGTAGCAGGAGAAAATACAAATGACTTAAAAAAGCTGTTCGCAGAATTGACAGAAAACTTCCCAAACAGAGGGGAAGAATTTGACATTCAGATAACTGAGGCATATAGGACCCCAACTAGCTACAATAAAAAAAAAAATCTACACCTAGACATATAATAATCAAGATCCCAGAAACCCAACAGAAGAACAAAATACTACAAGCAGTAAGAGAAAAGAAACAAATCACATACAAAGGAAAGCCCATCAGTGTCGCGCGCACCTCGCCAGCAAGGAACACGCAACACTCAGAATTCTTCTGATGCACGCTTTATTGGAGTTTCTTCTACATTCTTCAAAATGGCGGAAAGACCCCGAGCCGGATGCGAGCCTGCCTTTTATAGCCTCTCGGGTGACGTGGCCCATTTCTATTGGTCAATGCCGGCCTGCGTCATTCTGACGAACCAAGCGCCTCTTCTGCGCAGGCATGAACCACCGTCACCGGCGGACTCACATCCGGAATTCATGCAGGGCATGAAGAACCCGGAAATAATGGCGCGTGACATCTCCCCCTTCCTTAAAATAACTAGAGCTCAGGAGGAGCCTGTCAACCACCCCGGCCGGAAGGTGGTCGAAGCAGGTATTCCATATGAGCAACTGTTGGATCACCTTAGCTCGTGCAATGAGGAGAACCTCTGAGCGGTGCAAAGGCTGATCAATAAGATTGTAAAAAGACATGCCTGATTCTGGTGCAATGGACTAATCCACAGAGTGCAGAGGCCATGTCCAAGGAGGTAGAGAGATGCAGATATTTATGGCCCCCGAATGAGCAAGGCATAGGCAGATAATGACCAACGTTCAAGCTATTGTAAATTGGCCAACCAAACAGCAGGCGAGTATCCGGCTTCAAGGGCAGCAAAAGCTTGCATCAACATGATATTATCATTTTGTCTCTGTCGTCTCAGCTTACATAACCACCAAAATCCCAAAAACACTGCCAAAGCCAACAAAGCAATCATTGATCCCATTCCAGCCCACTCCTTCAGAATAGATACAGCACTTGCAATCCAATCAGATATACCTTGTGCAAAAACAATGTCTACTCGGGTAGAATTAACATGAGCAATGGCTACTCTCAATTGTCTAACCAAGTGATCAAAACGTCCCGTCCAATTTGATGTCAAATACATAGAGAGTTCCCTAGATAGATTCGCAGCTTCTGACATATTATGATATTGTACAGGTGTAACACAGAGTCCTGGCATCCTCCACATACATCCTATTTGGGCCAATTGCCATAACACATCAAGTTGCTCTTGCACTAAATCAACCCTTTGATTAACAATCATTAACCCTCCCTTCAAATGAGCATTAACAGAGGTTTGCATATCGAGCGCAGAGGCTACATTGGCTGACAAATTATTCAAAGCGGTTGCGGTTTGTACTGACGTGGAAAGAGAGACGGCGGCTGCGGTCGCACCAGCGGCTGCAATAGTTATCGCCGATACTATTGCTGCCGTAATCCCAAAGTCTCTCTTAGATCTTACAATACTCAAGGGATTCGAGACTTCCGTTGGTACAGGAATGAATCGAGGCATTCGAACGACCACAGCATGAAGAAATTTGGTAGCGTCCCAGCAGGATGCGTACCAACAAGTATCATTGGCACAATTCAGTTCCATAGTCTGTGAGAGAGTCACATTAGCCACAAGCCAAAGAAATGGTGGCCACACGCAAACTGGAGTGGGTGCGAAGGTGATGTTGCGCAGACCATTGAAGTGTTGTGGTGATGTTGATGGTCCTGTTGTTGGTGGTGAAAAGAACTAACCATAAGTAGGTGGAGCAGAAGAGAAGAGAGAATACCTGGACCAAAGGGTTATTGTCATAAACAATATGCTGGAAAACCTGCATGGTCAAACAATATAAATACATTTTGTATACCAGAAAAATAGCAATAATAATTATAATGAATTCTTATATCCTGTAATGTGGCTTTGTATCAACAGGATCTTCCCCCCCCCTTTTTTTTTAAAAGAAAATAACCATCAGAAACATATTTATAATTCAGACCTTTGATAACCAACAATATTCCCAACAACATATTTAACAAGATGTATCTTTTTGTAAGGCTATAAAAAATTATTTTGGTGGCTCCCATTAGTGAACAAAGATCAGAATAAACTTTCTGAGCAGCTGCTTCTTTATTCACCAACAGGAGCATATCCAAACTTGAAGGTTGTATTTAAATATCTTTTAAATTTTTTATTTGATCCTATAAAGCCAGGTTGTAGAAATCAACAATCTACTTGCATTTGACGTCATTCTGATCAAGAACATACAAACATCTTTGAACATTTAAGACAGACAAACATATAACACTTAAGACAGACAAACATATAAGACAATTTTAACGAGTGCACTCAGATGGTTTTGGCCAATTGAATTATCTTACTACTTCCTCTTTTTCGGGCGGCTCCCCTGAGGACTCCGACGCGGTCTCGGAGTCCTCCGAGGAGCCCTCCGAATTACTTTCCTTTTCTGCTAATGTTAATCTTTTTAGTTCATCTAGGGCAGGATAGAGGCCCGTTGAGGCCTCAATAGGGCCAGAAATTCGGCTCCCTTCTTCTTGAGCTCCCATTATTCTCCGTTTTTGTCTAGACTTACTTCTTTCTTCCCTCTCCGTTTCTGATACACTGTCTTGATGCTCCCTAAACAATTTTTGTCCCTCCCGCACCTTATCATTGCAGCGCTTATCCTCCAAACAGGCTCTAATCATCTTCCACACTGGTAAAACCCCCGGTCTTAAGGTATTCCTATCTTTCTCTCGCTGGAGGTCTTTTCCTAATTTTTCCCAGGATGGGATCGTGAGTGACCCGGTACCGCTGAACCAGGGCGCCGCTCGATCCACTTCCTTTAAAAACCTCCTTAAAACCTGCTCCGATATTTTTAACTCCCTTTCCTTCAAAAGGCTTTGTAAAGCATAGACCAGTGATTGTGAAGTTGAATTGCCCATTTCTCCCTTGTCTACGAAAGTGGGCGACCGACAAAGTTAAACCTGTTGGAGTAAACAAATTAAAACACCCACCCACACCAGATAGCGTACCTCTCGGAAAGTTGGTGGATCCTCCCCTCCTGCGTCTCAGTTCTGAATCCTCCTGAAGTCAGGGGTCTCCGCTGATGCCGGCGATGATGGTCGTCGCTTCCGGGTTTCGGCACCACTTGTCGCGCGCACCTCGCCAGCAAGGAACACGCAACACTCAGGATTCTTCTGATGCACGCTTTATTGGAGCTTCTTCTACATTCTTCAAAATGGCGGAAAGACCCCGAGCCGGCTGCGAGCCTGCCTTTTATAGCCTCTCGGGTGACGTGGCCCATTTCTATTGGTCAATGCCGGCCTGCGTCATTCTGACGAACCAAGCGCCTCTTCTGCGCAGGCGTGAACCACCGTCACCGGCGGACTCACATCCGGAATTCATGCAGGGCATGAAGAACCCGGAAATAATGGCGCGTGACACATCAGAATCAAAGTAGACTTTTCAACACAAACCATAACTCCAGAAAGCATAACCAGGAATAGGCACCTCACCGTGCCTCTGTTTCCCTAGCTGTAAAAGGTAGCTAAGAACAGCAGCCTTTTAAATTGCTTCAGCAAAGCAGAGCAGACATTTTCCACAGTACCAAGCATCCTAGGGAATGCTGAACACATGTGAGCACTGACTGCCGCTGGCTAGAAGCAGGGTCTGGGATGGGGACTCTTGTGCAAGTGACTTATTGGGGCGGGGGAGAGACTGGCACCAGTGTGGTTCAGAAGAAGCCTGGCCTCAGCCTGACCTCACAGGGACCTCAGGTGCTTTAACTGCAGCACAGAGCTCATCACTGGGCTGGGCTATTTTGTCCCTGCATCCATCAGCCATCGGCCACCGAGCCTGTCTGCCATCTCTGGGTGAGGCTGCTTGTGGCAGCCATGCAGGGAGGGAAGGAGCCCAGCTCTGCCACACCTGGAGCAGAGGGGGCACTCATCTGTGGAAAAGTTAGCTGAGAAGGGCACCAACAGCATCACCTGCAATTAGCCTTGCTTAGAGTAGCTGCCTGGGGCACCATGAGGCACACTAGTGGCTCAGTGGGAAAGAATAATTTGATTTATGGTGGTATATGCCGTGGGCACGGGAGGAGAATTTGTGGCTGCAGTTTATTCACAAACTTGAGAACCTCAAAGTGACCCTTAGCTTTACCTCTTTAGAATTCTGGTTCATTTTCTCATTCACTCACCACATGTTGGCTGAGAAACTAGATTTTTTTTTTTTAATGAGTCTCACTGTGTTGCCCAGGTTGGCCCCAGATTCGTAAGCTCAAGCAGTCCTCCCATCTGAGCTTCCCAAGAAGCTGGAATCACAAGCATGAAAGCTCTGGATTTTTACCCAGCTGCGGTTGGTGCATAGATATTATCCCAGCTACACGGGGGTGCTGAGGCAGAAGGATAATACGTTTGAGCCCACCCTGGGCCACATAGCATGACCCCATCCACAGAAAAGTTCTGGGTCTTTGCAGGGTCTTCCAGGAATTTAACATCTAGGAGGGAAGAGAGACATTTGCTTAGAGAAAACATACAAATCACACGAGTGGGTGCTAGGTAAGAACAGGTCCGGAGCCCTCTCCATCACTAATGGCCAGTCTAGAAGGTCAGCCAGGTCAGGAAAAGCTCTTTTCCAGCAACACAAAGCATTCTCAAAGCTAAACCCAAACAATTAAGCCCCTGGGTTTGTTCATGTCTTCTTAACGTATGCCCGACTGCTTGGGTTTTCCCCATTGTCCCCAGGTGGTATAACACTTGTGTTTATTCAGAGTGCCTGCTTGGGACTCAAAGAGCCCTGCGATTGAATTTGGGCTCAGGCATTTATTAGCTGTGTGACTTTGGACGAGTCGCTTAACCTCTCTGATTCCATCTCCTTGTCTGTGAAGCAGATCTAATGGCAGTTGCCCTCTTTGTTGATGTGAGAAGTATAAAGCCCTCAGCATGGAATTGGCCAGGGGACCTGTGCCACAGGGAAGCAGTGCTGTGTGATGGGGAGACTTCTGAGCTCCCAGGGAGAGTGAAAGGGCCGGTGCCTGCCAGAGGGGGACAGGCAGGGCCGCCTGGCCACAGCCTCTTCCCCCTGGATGTTGGCTATCACCAGTTTTACGTTTTAAAAGCCTGATCCCACCAGGCCTCTGCCAACCACCTCGCTGGCTGAGCTGGGCCTCGACTTCCTCAGCAGTAACAGTAGCACCACAGCGCTGACAGGGCCCCAAACCCTGAGAAAAAGGGGGACTTGAGAGCTGGGCGGGGCCAGGCCTGGCCTGGAAGGCAGACACCCCACTTCCCAGCAAGACAGCAGGGCGTCCGCTGCAGGAAAACACCTCCCCTAGCCGACCTGCCTCCTCCTGGAAGCACACAGGCATTTCGTGGTGAGGGGTACGATGGCCGGCGGGCATCCCCGAGCCCCTGAACCCCGTCCGCCCCTCCTAGCGGCCCACGGAGGCCGTGGAGTTCATGGAGGGAGTTTCTGTCTTTCTCTGATGTGGGCAGTGTGCACCCTCCAGCTGCCCGGTCCTCAGGGACGCTGTCCCCCCAGCGACACTGCACCGCCCCCCAGGAGTGGCTCCTGGGAGAGACTTCGCCCCGCGCGGGCTGTGCAAACCAGCAGAGCCGGGCCCGGCGTCTCCCTCTCCCTCGCTGCTTCTTTCTCAGCTGCCTTGCGCCCCCCTCCCGCCCTCACTGCCTCTCCCTCTCCGTCCTTGTCTCTCTGCCTTTGTCTCTCGGTCTCGGTTGTTGCTCCTTTGTGCCTGGATCTTCTTGTCTGTGGCTCAGCTGTCATTGCTCCCTGGCTCCGAGTCTGTCCCCTGACGCTCCCAGGCCTCTCTGGTTCTGCCTTTCTGCCCTGTGCTGTCTCCAGCACATCCCCATCAGCAGCCTCCCCAGCCTGTTTCACATCTCCGCGGCCACCCCGTCCTTGGGGAACCTCGGAAGGCTGCTCGGGGATCCAGAGGCGGGGTCGCCAGAGCCACCCAGGGACACCCACGGACCCCAGCTGGCCAATTCCTTCACTGGCCGCCCGTTTAGCTGATTCGTTTCTAATGCGCTCCACAGGGAGTGACAACAATGGCACGCCTCCTCTCCCCTGCCCTCTGGGCTTCATCTCGGAAAGAACCAGGAAGGATGGCGCAGAGTGATTCTAGCCAGCAAGACCTGGGGGTGGTAATCTGGCCTCCTGGGGGTTTCCAGGCTCGGTTAGGAGGCAGCTGTGCTTGTCACACGTGGGGCTAGAAGGGTGTGAGGAAGGCTGACGTGCCCAGGGCCATGAGGACGGCATCTTCTCATACCCAGGAAACTCTCCTCATCTGCAGAAACACACTTGGCTCCTAGCATTTTGGCAGGGCCTGGGGGCAAAAGGCCGCCCATGGCAGGACGTGTCGCCTGCCCTGGCCTTCTCGCCTGCCCTGGCCTTCTTGCCCTGAGTGGCGGCACCACTGGCCTCAAAATCAGCTGGCAGGGTTGGGATGTGTTCGTGCCTCTGCCCCACCCTTGGCGTTCTGCTCCTCCTGGCCCCATGGACCAGCACCCCAGTGCCTCTCAGCCGCTGCCGGAGGGCTTCTGCGAGGCCTCTTCGCGGTTTCCAGCTCTCCAGCAGTCCAGGCCCCACGTTAGCTGGGAGTAAGCTGGCACGGCCGCTCGCTTCTTGTTCTAAAGCCATCGCTGTGCCAGGCCCAGCAACTTTCCTGCATGACCAGACCAGCTACAAAGCCCTTGGCTGTGGACCAGGGCTCCCTGATGTTGAGAAACAAGAGGTTTTGAGCTCGAAAGCGCTCAGAGACTTGTTCATGTGGTGGCAAACGATGCACAAGGATCTGTCTGGTCAAACAGTGCATCAAGAAGGGGCGGGATGGGGGATGCTGACCGTCGCTGGGCTGGCTCAGCTGTGGAAAAGGCCTGTCCCTTTGCAGCTGGTCTTGAAGTTGGGTGTTGGGGCCATCTGCAGAGTCGGGCGGGGCTGGCAATAGTGCCATCACACCTCTTTTACAGCAGTTTATGGAAAATCTAACAGACTCAAGAAAGAATGGTTTTTAAAAATAATCTTTTTATTCTCTAAAAAAGAATTGATTCGAGCCTCACCTCTCTCCTCCTAAACCTGCCTACAAGGTGTTTCTTTGTCGTTGTCTCCCGCCCCCCGTCCGCATAACCACCACCCAGGCCTGAGCTCATGACTGTCCTGTTTTGTTCATGACTTTGCCCACTGCCTGAGAGGGGATCTGTTTCTGGTTTCTTTGAATGAGTCTTCCTAGTATTATGAATTAAAAACACACACTTAACCAGAATCCGGAGTTCAGAAATTCAGGGCTCAGCCAGTCACTTACCCGGGGACTCTGATGGTCTCCAGCCATTTGGGAAGCTCCTCTGCCTGGGAAAGCCGCGGGGAGTGCTGGGAATGTTGAACGACAGGCTTACAATCTCAGCTCTTGCTAACTTCCATGGTGTAAATAAATATTCCTACCATGGCTGACCTCATACTTCCAGTGTGGTGTTTGGACCTGAATGTCCAAGATAGGAAGAGCTAACTGACCCTCACCGGCCGGTCTCGCAGCACCCCACACACCCCAGGGGACCAGTATGGGGTGGATCCAGTGTCCTCTTAGGCCAGAAGCACCCATCCCAATCTCCCTTGTCCCAGGGCTTTGGGTTTTCCTCCTGTGGGGCACTTTCCTCTTGGCCCGCCCTTCCCCTTTCCTGTCAGGTCCACTCCACCTTCTGCCCTTTCTCCTGCAGAAGTACAGAGAAAAGAGGGTCAATAATCTCCACGAATAACATGCCTTAAAAAAAAACAGCCGGAGCTATAAACCAAACCACATAAATTTATTGCTTTGGCCAGATGCGTTAAAAAGAAAATATGTCCTTGTAACGGGAAGTGGAACATGAGGGAGAAAATGGATGGTGGCTTCTGAAGGAACAGTACCCGCCCCCGCTGCCACCTGGTGCCCTGGAAGTGGCCAGGGTGGGGTGGGCTGTGGAAGGGGCCCCGGGCAAAGGTCACATCCTACAAATGTGGAGTTTGTGGTTGATGGTGTGAGGATGGACCCAGAAAAGGAAAAGTTGGCCAATCTGGGCTTGAGGGTCAGCTCAGAGCCCTGGCGGGGGGGTCACAGAGGAAAAGCAGGCCATTGTGTAGAGGCTCAAAAAACAGACCCCTGCTCTACCAGGGCGTCTCTGACTTATGCCAGCTCATTTAATGCACAGAAGCAACTCTACCCACTGGACATGGAGGAAAAAAATGGCCACTTTAGTGGTCAGGCACCATCCCAGGCAGGGAGTCTATTTCTCCTCAGTGCCTGTAAGTTGGGGAAGAGAGGACCATTGTCTAATGCCACAGCCCACTGGGTGAAAATATCTTGCCACTGCTTATAATTCCGATATTTACGTATACATATTTTCACCCAGCCCTGACCCTCCACGCAGACCAGCCACTGGTCTAGGCATTGGCACTAAGACCCAAGAATCTGTCCTCACACTGGAGGGAAAATGGCCATGTTGGTCTTCAACCTCATCCCCCCCCGAGGTGTCTCCAAGGAAACTTTGGTGAAGGAGGACATTTGCCTGTTGGAAAGCTTTGGACTGTCATCCCCCACCCATGAAAGGATACTTCGGGGCCTCTTGAGCAGGTCTTTTGGGAGCAAGGAGAGGGGAGGGGAGGCCATGGAATAGGAGGAGGGCAGAGTTATCAGACTGAGGCACCTCAGGACCTCTGGGGCTTAAATCTCCATCCTTGCTGACCCAAAGTCCCCATCAGGCTAATCTTGGTATTGTCCACTAGGAGGATGGACAAGTGATGCTAGTACACTTTCTTGGTGATTTCTTGGGTGTATCCTGGGTATTTCCAGAGGAAGGCATCCCCACCCTACCGCTTCCTCCCTAAGGTTTTACCCTTTTCCCACTTTGTAGCCTTAAGCCTCTGATGAAAAGTGCCAGGTGTCCCCTTAGAAAAGCTGGCCTTGAACTAGATGTTCATTGTTTCCTTAACATATGAAGAAATAGTGGAGCAACTTTACGTACGCTTTCCCAGTTTCTCTCAATGTTAACATCTTACAAGGCTCTAGAACAGTACCACAATGAAGACACTGACCCCAATATGTCAGCCTATAGAACATGTCTGTCCCCACAAGGATCTCTCCGGCATTAGTCACCTACCCATTGCTGAGACAAAATAAATACTGCGCACAACTTAAAGGAAGAGAAGATTATCTTGGTTCATGGTTTCAGAGGTTTCAGTCCAAGGCAGACTGGCTCCAAGGCAGAAGTGTCACTGTGGAAAAGTGTGGGAGAGGAACGCTTCTCACCTCATGGCAACTAACAAGCAAAGAAACAGGAAAAGAGCCTAAGAAGAAAAGGGCAGGGGACAAAATACACCCTTCAAAATCATGCTCACAGTGACCTAGTTTATCCAATTAGGCATTACTGGCTAATCAGCCCACTGGCAAATGAACTCATCACTGAATTAATCCAGTTGATGAAGCTACAGCCTTCACGATACAACCACTTCCTCAAAGCCAGTCAGTTCTGAACAAAATTTAGGCCCAAAATTTAACACCTCCTATCATTGCTTTAATGTCACTCACACATCCCTCCTACTGCTCTCCTTCTTAACCCCTGGAAACCATTAGTCTGTTCTACATCTCTAAAATTTTGTCATTTCAAGAATGGTCTCTAAATGGAGTCATACAGTATGTCACCTTTTAAGGTTGTCTCTTTTTTATTCAACATAGTTCATTGGAGGTTTACTGCATCATTGTGTATATCAATAACTCATTCCTTTTTGTTGCTGAGTCACCCACCCAAGGGGCAGACAGACCACAGGTTTCAACCATTCCCCCAGTGAAGGACATCTGGGTCCAGTGTTTTTGGCTACAATAAATAATACTGCTATGAACGTTTTTTATGCGCAGGGTTTTTATGAAAACAACTCTTCATTGCTTTGGGATAAATTCGTAGGTCATGATTACTGAGTGGTGTGATAGTTATACATTCCTTTTAAAAAAGAATCTGTGAAAGTGTTTTCCAAACTGGCTGTTTCATTTTATGCTCTCACCAGCAACATCAGAGTTTTCAATTTCTCTAACTCCTCACCAGTATTAGATGATGGATTTTTTGGGCAGGGGGTGTTGAGACAGGACCTCACTATGTAATTCAGGCTGGTCTTACACTCACTATGTAGTTCAGGTTTGCCTCAAACTTGTGGCAGTCCTGCTGCCTCAGCCTCCCAATGCTGGGATTATAGGTGTGCACCACCACACCTGGAAAATGTTGGAATTATTTTTCACCTTGGCCTTTCTGATAGGCATCTATCATTATGGGTTTCTTTTTTCTTTTTGGCACCAGGAATCGAACTTGGGACCTTGCACTTGCAAGGCAGGCAGTGGAACCACTGAGCTAAATCCCGGCCCTATCATTATGGTTTTAATTTGCATTTCCCTAATGACTAATGAGTGCTGTGGATTGCACAACTAATGATGCTGAACATCTTTTCATGTGCTTGTTTCTCATCTGTGTGTCTTCTTTGATGAAATATCTATGCTTTCCTTTTGCCCATTTTCTAATTGGATTGCTTAGTTACTTTCTTTTTGCTGCGACAAAATACCCAACACCCACAAGTTAAAGGAGAAAGGGTTTATTTTGGTTCACAGTTTGTAGAGGTTTAAGTCCATAGTCAGCAGGCTCCAAGGCAGGGCAGCATGGCAGAGGGGTATGGAAGAGGAGAGACAGCTCACGGCAGGGTAGGTAGGAGGCAGCCTGCAGGAAACCTTCCTTTCCCTTTTTATTCCATTCAGGCTACAAGACTATTGGTTGGTGTCACCCACACCCAGGGTGGGGCATCCCATTATCCACACCAACCTATGCTAAACCCATCAGTGGACTAATCGAGTTACTGCACCCATAATCTAGTATCACACACTCACGATCCAGCCATCTCCCAAAAGTCCTACCTCTGAGTGCATGAGGCTTTGCAGGTACATCTAAATACAAGGTATAATGAGGTTATTGTTTTTTGTGAGTATGTTTCCTTACAAGGGTAAGGATTCAATCCAGGTCTCCTCCTTTTTTGGTAGTAGTAGTAGGGATTGCGCCTAGGACCTTCACATTGAGTTACACCCCCAGACCTCTTTTTACTTTTTTGAGGGTCTTGCTATGTCACTAAGTTGTCCAGGCTGGGCTCAAACTTGTGATCCTGCTGCCTTAGCTTTTCAGAATACTAGGATTACATATCTGTACCCCCACATCTGGCTGCCAAGGCCTTTTTCGTGTGAAGCAAGTAGTCTATCACTGAGTTACATCTCTAGCCCCAGGATTGTTTTTTTATAACTGTTGAGTTTTGAAAGTTCCTTATATATTCTAGATATTAGTCCTTATTGCTGTAATATCTGTAGAGACTGGTTAAAGCCTTACATCCCTGTTCTTCATTTTCTGTATGAATACAGCGCACACAGATCCCATTGAGCTAATGCAAGACATATCTCCTGAGGGTGATTAGTATGCTAGATAGCTCCAGCAAAGATCCTTCACAAGGCTGTCTTTTATTGCCCTTTGTTTTCTTCAAATCCTCTGAAATCATGTTGAGTGTCCAGCTACAGAATCTTCTAGTCACCTTTCCTACAGGTGGCCACATCCTACACCCTGGAGATGGTCACAAAGCCTTGGCTGTGATAGAGAGCTTCCCTGTCTCCCTACGAGACAATAGATTTATCTCTTCTTTACTTAACCCATTTCAGAAAGGTGCCCCAAGCCAAACTTGCCTTTGGAGCTTTGATGTCACACTCTGCCTTTTTGTTCCTTGCCACAGATTCCACCCTATAGACCCTTGTCATCGATTATGGATCAAAACTGTTCCACAGGACACAAAACAAATGGCAGAAAGGAGCCACTGGAGAGCATACAGTTTAATGTAGACTCACTCACAGCTCACCAGGGACAAGAGAACTCCCAGGTCTGTGAATGCTTCAGTAGCAGCCAAGGTGTTCATTATTTTAGGAAAACACATCAGTTCAATAAATCATGCTGCCAAGGAAGCCTTGAATGGGCTCGAAATCTGTACAGTACAGTCCCAGAGTACACTTCAGGCTCACTTCAGGTCTCCGTTGGGGTGGGAGTGGCAGGTTGCTTGGCACATGCCCCCCAGCTTCTGAACTGGAGGATAAAGAGATCGATCTGCCCTCCCCTCTCCAGAGCTCTGTGATGCTTTAGGTACACTTAGCAGACTTAACAGGATCTTGGAATCTTTTTTCTACATTAAAGAAAATAAAATGTCCCAGTGAATTGGTCGGACCCTCTTAAGAAGCCCGTTGGTTTCTACAGCCTGAACCTGAGCAAAAATTAGAACTTCAGAAAATTCTTTCTGTCTGTTACAGCTCTTAAAATCTTCCAAAGGACCCCTGATCTACCACCCCCACACCACTCTGAGTCCACACAGAAATCTGGGGGCACAAGATGGGTCTCTGAGCTCCTAATGAAGTTCTCTCAAAACACACACTTCCCATCCCTCTCCCTCCACCTCGTCCCCTCACCCTTGCCTCTCTGGGCCTATAGAGGGAATTCTTGTTAGAAGTGAGGACCTCCAAGCCAGGATCTTTCCGATGAGCTTCCAGATTAGTATTTGTGTGTGTGTGTGTGTGTGTGTGTGTGTGTTTGCTTCTTTTTCATCTAAACCAAACACCTCAGAAGCAACACCTGAAATTTTTCCTACCATAGCCTTTGACCTTGCTGCAAGCTAAATCGTAGGTTTCATTTCTAGGTTTCAATTTAGGCTGTCTTCTGCCACTCCATTTGCTTCCATGAACCACCCCTGTCCTCTCTTCCTAAGCGCTCTCCAACAACAACCCCCCACAAAGTGAAAATAAGAACTTCCGCAGTACTGCCCTTCCTTGGCTGTGAGCAGTGTGGGCAGAATAAAGCCTTTGGCTCCCTTGCACTCCTCCTCGGGTCTGAGCTAGAACATCCATGGTGCTGAGGCAGGCAGACGGGAACATCCAGAAGGGACAGATGTAATTAGTAGCATCATTTCTTTGTGAGTGCAGAATAGATAGCAGGATGCCACCGCCCACATAATGCTTTGGCAATTGGACCATCACTCATTTTCGCAAATAATTCAATGGGTCTTTGAAAAGTGCCTACAGCAAGCAAAGAAAGGCATGGAAAAAAACCAGACTGACATTCAGCCAGAGTTCCAAAGTCATTTAGGAGTTGCTCTGAGGATGGTAAAGCCAAACCAAGCTGGTGACTCTTCAAGCCCAAGTTCAAATGAATACAACCTGGTGTTCACCAGATGCAAGGTCAAAAAAGGAAGTGGGAACAGCAGGGCTTCCTTAGGTGGCTGTCATCTAGTGGCTCTGCATTACTCCTCCCTTCTGCTTAGTGGGCATAGGGTACCTGGGTGTCGTCCCTGGAAGTCTCAAAAGAGACCTGTTGAGAGGAACCTTTTCTTTTTTCCACCCTACAGGGTGGGTGCTGTTGCTCTAGGAGGACCTCAGGGTACTACAGCCACAGGGCAGCACCATCCCTAGGGCAAAATGAGGTGAGAAGGCTGCCTCACACACAACTCACAGGGGCCTGTGCTCACGAAGCCCAGAGGTTACCAGAAGTCCTTGTAAATCCCAGACTCTGCATGGCCCAGTCTCAGCAGCCAGCAGTCGAAGATACACAGTTCAATATGTTTTTCTTTGGTTTCCCCCCAAACCTGAAGGAGCACCAAGCCCTGGGAATTTACAGCCTCCCTGTTTCTCTCCCACTGTGCCTCTCACCCTGCCACTTCCTCCAGCTTCTCTCTGCCTTCTTCTCCCACTTCCTGTACTGCAGAACTGAACTTGGTCTCTCTGGGCTACAAGGACACCTGCCTCAAAGGGGGTGGGGACTATCAGTGGGGACGGACGGAAGCTACCTGTACGAGAGGAAGGCCCTGGATTAATATTTATTGTCCCACTGTAATTGTTTTGCACAGTGTTGTCCTCCTAGCTCTTCAGGGCCCAGATTGAAAAGCCTGTTCCAGCTCTGACATGAATCATGCTGACTTTGGAAATTTTTACTTTCCTAAATCTCTCTTTCTACTCATTTCCTCCTTCCCCTTGGGGTGAAAACGAAGATCTGAGCTCCTGTCTTCCTTGAAAAGCATCTTCCAAAATACAAGGCACCTCTCAGAGCGGGAGAGGGTTCGGGTTTGGTTTCTGTATCTCAGATGAGGTCTGGATCCACTGTGACACTGGCAGGTGGTCACCAGCCCCATGTGCAAGTCAGGGAGGGGCTCTCCTCCTGTCCCTGGAGGCTGAGCAGACAGCGTATGACTTCTGTCCAAGTGGTCCAGCCCTAAACATCACTCCCCTCCTCTGCCCCTGCTCCCCACCGTTCCCTCCTCGAACCCCGACTCCTAATGGCGGCCGTGGATGACCAGGGAGATGACAGCGGTATTCACACTACAGCTGGTGTCTAGAAGTCACCCCAAATGTTGGAGCAGATGGACACCTTTAACGAAGATGACACACTCGATCAACCAGAATTCCGATGGCTTCTTCACAGATAAATATTGAAGTGAGTCTTGAGAAGGGTGTGGGGAAGATGCTTCCATCAAGGGCCACCAGGGTGGGCTGCGTGCTGGGCTGAGAACAAAGAAGCTCAGGCCCCAGCTTTGTTAACCGCGTACCACCCAGTAGTGATGCGCTCCCTCGGCCAATGACTCTACCGGGTCTGTGAGATGAGGCTGCTCCGCAGGCCGTCCAGGTTTTAGTTTCAGTGGGAAGATGTATGGCGTGAGCTGGGAAGAACTTCGTAAACACTTGGGGTCTCCTTATTCTTATTAAGGAATGAAGGCAGAAGCCATAGAAAAGCCCCAATATTTCACTGTAGAATTTTAATAATTGACCACAGATATACTGGTATTTTCATTAAAAATAAGTGCCCAGCTCCTCTTACCCACCGAGATGGCCTTGTTTGGCATGGGGTGGTAGTGGGAGGACACAAGTCGACATCTGTCACCATCCCCGGAAAACTGTAGTGACACTGTTAGATCCACCCCAACTCAGGTCAAGCCTGACTTACCTTATTAATGTCACCTTTCACTCAGCTGCTGAGGAACTCAAGGGCAGGGCTGGGTTTGTTCAACACTGGGTACAGCCCAGTCCAGAGCTCTGTTATTGTCATGTGACATCCTCCCCCACACATATTATTCAAGAAAAGGGTTTAGTTAGGAACATCCACTGAGGTTGGATCAAGACCAGGCTTTTTTTTTTTTTTTCTTTCCGGCCATTCCTTTCCTTTGAGCTGTGTGTTTCAAAGTTCTTTTCTGAAAGCGAACTTTCTGTCCAAGGTGACCTAAGCACCTGTCCCAACACATATGGGGACATTGAGAAAGAGATGCATTTAATGCTCATTTGTGTTGCCCTGAAGTTCCAGGGACCGCTCTTCTCCCACAAGATTTCTGTGGAGTATGTTGGACAGAAAAGGGACTAGGGCCTGAGGGTGGGGTCTCCTGGCCACAAAATGGGCACTGAGCACCAGACGGGGAGTCCATCAGCCGGCATCAGCAGCCCTGGTCCCCTGTCAGCCTGCATCTCCATCCCAAGCAGAGGGGCTGCAGGGCCCTAGCTGCTCCTAATGATCTTGTCCCCCTGCCCAGCTGTTAAACTGATTATGAGAGTCCTTGAGGTCACCTGAGGGTTTGCTGTAAAATAGTCGTAGATGTCCACGGACAGAAAAGAGCAGAGGTGCTGAAAGGAATAAGCGGGCACAGATGATGTAGGCCACCTAAGTCAAGTCAGGCAGCAGCAGACGGTTTGGCCTCTTTTCTATTAGCTAAAGCAGAAAACAAAACACACTAACACAAAACACTTGCTGAGCTATACTCTTTTCCCATGGGATGAGGCACAGTGAAGGGTTTACCCTTGGCGTCTTTACTCACCTGCCTGTGATGAAGGCCTAGGAACAAGGCTTTCAGCCATCAGCGGAGGAAAGAAGTGAAAACAGTGCTTGGCTGGGCTCCAGGGGCTGGAGGACTGGACCGCGGGTGTGGTGCACACTTGGACCTAATTAAGTGCAGCCTGTTCATGGTTGTACAGGAAAAGATTACTGGGCAGGCTTGGAATGTTCAAACCCTGCCTGTCCTAAAGAAAGGTCGTGCCCCCTGTGGGCTCCTGGGAGACAAGCTGGAGGCCCTCAGAATATTCTGCCTGACATAAGGTCTTTGCGTGCGCGGGAACCTGGGCCATGCCAGTGTGACAATGAGGCTATGGTTAGAGCCTTGGGCTACACAGGCTGGAGCCTGAGTACCTACGCCAGTCACAGGGAAGTTGCATCCTTATGTCACTGACCCTCAGTAAGGAGCCCTGGACGCCAAGACCTGGGCATCTTCCCTGTTGTCACCAGGAGAAGTGAGCGTTGTCCACTTGGTCCTCCTGGAAGGGCCAGCGGGAAGATGGTGCCCAGTTTTTCCTGGACTCTGCCCTAGCACCTTTGCCCTTCGCAGGTTTGAATTTATATTTCCCTGAGAATACTCAGAATTTTTCTGGGTTCTCTAAGTCCTTCTTGCAAATCATCCAACCTGAGAGTGATCTTGCTCACCCCTTATGACGGTCTGAGGAGGACTCAGAACCACCAAAATGTTTCTTTAAATACAGACACCGGAAACCTGTCCCATTGGGCTCTCCAAGATCGGCTCTGCTGTGGCCCAGTTCCCAGGGGTTCCCAAAACATCGTAAAGTCCAGACTCACTGCTGCCGGGAGGGTGGTGGTGCCTTCTGTTTGCTCACTTGAGACAAATCTCTGTTCCCTTTGCCCTCAGACAGCCTGTCATCCTTGCTAATGGAGAGAGCAGACAGTGTACTCACACCGTGCTTCCGAAACGGTGTGCCGAGGTACCCAGATGCCACAGCAATCTCCCAAAAGTGCTGTGGAAGGTTTAAAACTTCAAGGGACCCACAGTGATAATCAACACCACGTGAGCTAGCTTGACCACACTACACTTCTTCTGAAGAAATCTCTCTGCAAAGCTAGGTTTTCAGTGGTTGCTGTAATAAAAAGGAAGTACAACACAACAATCAACTTGAGACAGGAAACTAGGCTGAGGGTGGCACTCTGATTCTAACATTTGAGGCACTAACTGGTACCCACGAACACACTCATTCCGTTAGTAAGGAATTCTGGCTACTGTAGATTGAAATAGAAATGTTATTTTTTCTTTCGAGTAATGTATGTTATTCTTTTCAAATGGCTACTAATACATACTTATTAAGTTAGGACACAAGTACTTATTAAGTTTTTTGGACCTAACTTTTTAATAAATGGCACTGTTCATTTTTCATTTGTTTAAGGACACGGGGGGGGGGTGGATTACTGAGACACTGACAGCTTTGTGAATTGAGAAAATTACCTTTGGGAAAGGTCAGCATGCATAATATTATTTCCTTCTTAGAAGTGGGCGGACTACAAGTTAAAGGACACCAGGAAGAAACAATAAAACAAATACGTAACAAGGGGTATTTTATGTTTTACTTGGCCTGGTCTCTTAAAAAAAGTCAATGTCATTAAGCGGAAAAAAAGAGTTTGGAGAATTGGTCTAAATTGAGAGACATCACAATGTCTTTCCTTGATTGGACCCTGGTTTGTAAAAAGGACATTTTAAAGCATTCTGTTGATGAGGAAGTTTGAATATGGAATAGGTACAGGAAAGTACTGGGAATTTATGGTTCAATTTAACAGGTGAATGTTCTTACTTTAGGTGAAGCATCATGTCTAATTTTTCAATAGCTTGGAAAAAATATAAGCATACAGGGTAAATGTGACAAAGCATGAGCAAGCATTAAATGTAAGTGCTGGTTTCACTGTAATCTTATTTTTACTTTTCTTAAAGTTTTAAAATTTTCCTTATAAAAACTGATGTGTCAGTGGCAATTTGGCAGCACTGAAGAGCTAGGAAGGTAAGGGTAGGGACAAACCCACTGAAATCCCTCCAGGCTTTGCCATAAAATCATATAAAGGCAAAATGACACCACGCTGCAAAAGGCTTTGTGAAATAACCAATTTCCTTAATAGAAAAAACAAAACAGAATGACCCAAGGAAACCTCCAAATGCTCCATGCATAAAAGAGAGGCCACTTTAGCCTCACCCTGCACAGGAAGTTGGGAACAGGGTGTGAATATTCCTTATCTGCTGAGAACTCAGGTCCCAGAGATGGACGGCGGGATGGTAAGCGGGAGTCCTGGACCCTCAACACCACACCTCAGCGTCGCCACAGACCCCTGGCCCCGGGTCTCTCAGCAAATGCTTCCTGGGATGCACGACTCAAAGACGGCTGCTATCGTCCAATTGTTTAAGTCCCTCTAAAAGTCCTACGTTGAAATTAATCATCAGGGCAAAAGTATTACGAATGGAAAGTATTTAGATGTAGGACCTTGAGGAAGAGATTACAGCATAAGGCTGAGGCTCTCAAAAATGAAACTGGTGCCCTTATTGAACAGGCCCCAGGGAGATGCCTACCCCTTCTGCCTCGGGAGGATGCAGTGAGATGTCTGACTGTGAGAAAGTGGTACCTCACCAGATTCTGAAAGTGCCAGTGTCTTGCTCAGTGACTTCCCAGCCTGCAGAACTGAGAGAAAATTTACAATGTTTACAAGCCACCCACTGAAAGGTATTTTCTTATAACTGCCCAGATGGACTCAGACAAAACCCTTAAAAACTGTACCTTGGAAGCTGGGCCTGGTGGCGCACACCTATAATCCCAGCACTCAGGAGGCTGAGGCAGGAGGATCGCTGTGAGTTTGAGACCAACGCCGGCCACATAGTGAGTTCCAGGTCAGTCTCAACTACACAGTGACACCCTGTCTCAAAAAAAAAAAACAAAACAACAACAACAATAAAACTGTACCCCGGTGCTGGAGGTTTTCCTCAGGTGGATCTGGTGGTAGCTATAAGAGTGTAGACAAATGTGGACATTAGTTATAATGTAGATTTTAAAAAAATGTTTTTCCATTTAAAAAAATCCCAGCAGGCGGGAAAGAATGAATTTTTTTTTTTTAGCATTTTATATTAGACGCTTCAGGAAATAACAGATATATTTCATTATGAATACCCAAGGTAAAAGATAAAGTTCTGAATATATATGTACTTTTAAGATCAAGCAATAGTCCAAAGAGAAATTTAATATTCGTGCCGTTTTAAATCCTTAAGCTTCTGGGTACATACTAGTCATTCCTGATCTCTTTTTAAGATAACTTTTAGTACAGGTCAGTTTATTGTACAAAGTCCGGCGGTTCTTTAATAAACTCATATCAAAATATTGCTTCCAAGCATTAAAAAAATTGGCACTGATTTTTTTAAATTAATAAAATGAACATAAGTCTCCCACGGTGGCTCTCTGGGATAGCTGGGCTCTTTAGGGCCGTCAGAGGCAAAAGAAGGGCACGGGGTTAAAAAAAAAGTGTAGAGGGGCAAGAAAACCATAGAAAAATTCAGGCAGAACCTCCTCTCCTGACTGTGCAGCTCTGGGGGCGCGGCAAGAGGGCCGTAGTTCCCCCAACCCCCAGCCTCTGCACTTAAGGAGCAGGGCCAGGCCCCTCACAGCTGGAGGGGCTCCCCAGGGCACTTTCCTAGGGGAAAGACGTTTGTCCACGATGGTGCCCAGGGCTCCGCGGGGAGGTACTCCTATCTGCCCGGACCTTCCTGCTTGAGGAACTTCCCTCCGCAGCTCACCAGCGCCTCCCTGAGACAGATCCTGGAATTGCAAGCAGGCTGTCCGAGCCCGGGAAGGCTGCAGGCAAGCTCTTCCCTGGGAAACCATCCTCTTGCCGAGGGCTCGTCCTAAAGATCAGAGTGGTCCCCTCCCCCTCCCCTTCCTCCAGATGCAAAATCTCCGGAGAGGAGATAACCTGGCTCCCAGCTGTCTCACTGCTTCTCCTGCAATGACGTTCCAGTCTCCTGTCTCAGTGACCCTCTCTCAGACTTCCCGACTTCCACTTAGCCGCTTATCCCAAGGCTGCTGGTGCACCTGCCACCTTGGTCTGGCTCTCACGTCCCTGGCAGCCCCTTCCCTATACCCCTCTGGGCTGTGCCTGATCCTGCTCAGGAGACCCTATCATGAGGAGACTGTAAACGTCAGCAAGACACACAGATCCAGCGGAAAGGCCCTGGGGCTCTTCCTGCAGCCACTCAATGACATGGAGGAGCTGTGCTGGAGATAGGGGGAGGTGAAAATCCAAAGAGCCCCATTCAGGGAGTCAGCAATCACACCAGAGCAGGGATCTGCTGCCCTTGCCTGTGTGACCGTGGGCAGACCACACAACCTCTCTGGGGCTCGGTGACTCCATAAAATATTCACTAGTGTACCAGCCACCATGCTACACACATTACATATTTATCTTGAACTTTATGTAGTGCTATGGTCTGGATGTTTGTGTCACTGAAAAATGCATGCATTGAAACCTAATCCCCATTGTGATGATGTTAAAAGACGGGGCTTGGTGGGGGTGTGTGGTTGGGTCACAAGGCCTCCAACCTCAGAATGGAATTAGTGCCCTGTAAAATTAGTACCCTTCAATACTTACCGTGAGGACACAATGAGAAGGCTCCATCTATGAGGAAGCCGGCACCAAATCTATTGGCACCTTGACCTTGGACTTCTCCACCCCTAGAACTGTGAGCAATAACATTTCTATTGTTTATAAGTTACCCAACCTAAGGTATTTTGTTATAGCAGTCCAAACTGACTAATGCAAAAGCAGCAATATTCTCCTCAACTAAAAGGTGAGGAAACATGGGCTTGGGAAGCTATGTGTCCTACCCATGATCATACAGCCAGTAAGTGATGAAAATGGGTTAGAATTTAGGCAGCAAAAGTTCACAGCTTGACTGTAAACAAATTTTTCATGCTAGTCAATGGCAGAGTAACGATGATGATGATTGAAAGAGGTTTTCCTGTGGCTAGGATTTTGAGGGTCTTGCAGATTTAGTAAAGGCACGCACAGGTTTCTGTTTCTGGGTCATAACAAGTGACATCACCCACCTAGGAAAATTCAGATAAAAGCTTCCTCCAGGAGGGGTAGGGGCCCTCCTCCAGGGGGATCCGGCTCTCGCCTCTGTAATCAGCCAGGATCTATAAATATAGACGGTTATCAAGGCGGCCTGCCACACTATAATTTGTTCTCCTATTCTTCAGAGGTTCAGTGGGGTGACAAGTGGACCAAAAGCCACATACTTGCAAAGTCACCCTTCCTCTGGAGACCAAGAAACAGTAAATTCTTTTCCTGGGAAACAACTCTATCAAGCAGACATCTGTTACCCTGAGGCAATCAGTATGCCATAACAGTTTAAAAAACAGAGTTTAAATGCTTAAAGAAGAAGAAAACAGTTTGCCTACGTTGCAAAACAGCGTATAAACTGTGCTGGAATTAGCACAAGGGAAACATTTATCTTCTAGATAATCTCAAAACAGGATTTTTTGGGGGGATGGTGTATAATTATGTTTATTGGCATGGAAAGATGCTCATGATATATCGCTAAAGGAAAAAAAATGCTGGTTGCAAACACGAAATCAGACTTTTTAAAGGAGCATCAGTTCCACCGCTCTGGCTAGAATCCAGGCCCCTTTGTGGGTCCTGCAGAAGAAAGGGAAGATGGGCTTGAGACGGTGTGGTGGTAGCCTTCTCCCTAAGAGAGCCACATTTTCCAGATGAAATGGCCAAAAACTCAGCGGACCTGGCCCCGCCTGGTATAGTGAAAGGAGGTGGGCTGAGGTGTCATCCTGGCACCAATGACTCGGTCTCTGTGACTTGTGACAGACTCAGTGACTGGAAACTGGTTCCTCACTGGCCTGGTAGGCGGCACACCTGCTGCACAAGTGTGATTGTATCTGTGATGAGTGAGGCCCAGAATGTGGGAGGCACTCAGGAAGTGGCGGGACCCTCTGGCCCTCTGATCTGTCTTGTTATGACAACGACGTGGGGTGGCTTTTCCCAAGGGGCACCACTGTAGGGCCAGGCTGTGAATGAGATCACTGGAAACGTTAGGTCCTGGCCCTTTCTGTATTCCTGCACTCATCACTCAAGGAACATTTCCAGAGTACCTGCTGTGTGGCTGCAGGCAACGGATCTCGTTCTCAGTCCTTGGGGGTTTGGGTCACAAACTGGCTCTGCCCAGGGACCAGGGAACATTTCAAAGAGGTTTCCTCCCTCCTCGCCCAGCCCAGCCACCAGCCTTTTACAAATACTCTGAATTGTACCCAACTCACCTTGGGAAGTAAAGCAATTTAAAAATCCCCACAGCCTGATGATACAAGACCATTTAAAACTGAAACTGATGCAAGTCCCAGAACCTCCGCAGCCAAAATGAAAGTAAATAATGACAGAATGTGAGTCATGACTGTGCTTGCCTCGTAGTTTGCTAATCTTGTAAACAAAGCGTCCTCCCAGATTCAGAGCTGGGGCCTGGAAGCTGGGTACCGATTAATCAGTCCGGCTTCCATGGAAGGATATGTGTCCTTGTCAGCAGAGCTAGAGGGGGACTTAGCTGACTGACCATCTTGTCTGTGTCTGGAGGGCACCGGAGGTTGAAATTAGAAGCATCCCTAGAAACAAACACTTTCTCATGTTTTTTGAAAGAAACGACCGCTCACCTTGTCCACGTGGAGCTTAACGTCTTGAGATTTAGGAAAAAGTCAGGACAACCTGATTTGGGAGCATAAGAGATGAACACAAACCAGTCATATCTCATGAGCCCACCTTCCAGGGGCTGGTCGTTTTCTTTCAGATTTTAGGGAAGACCCTGTGTCATTGCTTGAAAGAAAAGTTAATAACTCATCCTTTTCTCCATCAACATTCTTACATTTGGGGCCGGGGATTTAGTTCAGTGGTTCTGCTGCCTGCCTCGCAAACGCAAGGACCTGAGTTCGATCCCCGGTACAAAAAAAAAAAATCTTATATTCACTCTTTGGCTAATAATGTAGCAGGTGTTCATTAACTATCTCTTGTGTGAATAAATCAGTGTGCTTGCCTCCAGGCCAGTATTCAGCCCATCCTGGGCTTTTTGCGGTCCATACGGGCAGTAGAAGGACCAAAGAGAGACGCACCGACTCAGTAGACAGACTGGACTTCAGCCTTTCTCTGTACCCGCAAGCACATGCTCCTATTCATCGTGCATTTTGGTGTTCTTACCTCAAATGGTCTCGTCTAAAATTTCTCTGTGTATGAGACAAAGGCAAAGAAGCACCTGGAAAGGTGCTCTGCCATTGTGAGTGATTCCCATCGCACCTCAGAGGGGGATTCTGCTGCGGAGGAGGTGGGACAGTGAGGGACTGTGGGGAGGAAACACCACAGCTTACTCTCAGGAAGCAGAGCGGGACAGCAGGGCAGACCAAGACCGGCAGTGAGCGGCTGCAGTCAGAGGAACAGGTCACCCGCCTCCAAGTGGAGATCCGGGTACAAATTACCAACTAGCAGATAACATCTGCATGGAGTGGCCGTAGTAGTAGGGAATGGAGGGGCCTGTGGGCTACGGGAGATGAAGATGACGCTTAGGCTCTGCTTAAGGCATTGGTCTCATAAGATTTGAAGCATTTGCGCTAGGGCTGGGGCTGTGGCTCTGGGGTAGAACACTTGCCTTAGCATCTTACTCCGATGCTTTGACATCTGGAGCCTTGCTGACCCCAGAGGGGCTGCCCTCCCCAGGCTGGCTCATTCCTGGATGGCAAGCATCTGGAGTGTGCCCTCACACACGAACCAGAGCACCTAAGTGGGGTATAGCTCCTTCACCAGACTCACCTCCTAGCCACTATGTACCGCCCCAGGACACACACAGTGGGGACTCTTTATAGCCCAGGGTCCAGTGAAATCCTGCCAACTATTCCTCAGCCTGCTGACCTTGCTTGCCTTTCTGAAGGAAATCGCAGTAAAGGCCACTGCCCACATCCCCCTTGTTCTGCCTCCTGCGCATCCCCACACGGCCTTGTGTGACACAACGTGCCCTCTCCTCTTAGGAGCTGTGAGTAGCAAACCATGTGGTGGAATTATCCCCAACCTTCTGGCTCTGCTGGACTTAAAGAATAAAAAGACCTACAATTTTAAAACACCTATAAATTCCACTGGAGCACGAACCACGTTACACACACACACACACACACACACACACACACACACACACCTCACACAACTAGCACTTTGCAGGCAAAATTTAAACACTAATAAATGAGTGGATGAATAAGTGAACAGATGGGCAGACATATAAATGTCAATAAGGACGGGGTAGCAGCATTTATTGGGCTGCATGATCTCCTACACCTCAGCCTCACTTTTGCAGCTTCAGAGAACTTAATTCTGTATATGCCTCTGAGCAGCAGTTGGCATGGATGCAGGTGGTTGGTGGGAGCAAGCTGGGCAGGGGGTGTCATCCTTCGGTAAGGCGCTCTTCTGTTTCCTTCATTTGGGGCAGTATAAAGAGATTGTTATCCAGAAAGTTCTCTGAAGCCAGTGGTGAAAGGGCAAAAGTCAGAGGGAAGCCTCCAGCTCCCCCAGTCTCTTCCCAGGACAGGCTCTCAAAAGGGAGCTGGCCCGCTGCCCACAATTCCTGCAGCTACATCCTTGCACACTTCCAGCCAAACAAGTGAAAGTTGAACTAGAAAGCCATGTTGCATTATCATCTTTACTCCTGAAAATGCATCAATCTATTCTTCTGGGCAAGGACCATATTTCTCTGCTCACAGAGCCCTGGGGTGTCGTTGTCCGCAACATCACCGGCTCACTCCTGGGTCCTAGGGGTTGGTGTGGAGCAGACAGATGCAGAAGGCCTGGCTGGGATGCACCTGTGAGAGCAGAAGAGCGCCTGCATTTGCTGTTCCTGACTGCTGCTCTTCGGGATACTGAGTTTGCAGCAGTGAATGGCTCGCCCAAGGCCATCCCTTCCCCAGGCCCAAGATGAAAGGACAGGCAGCACTGGCCACAGCAACCAGGCCAGGGAACAGGGACACCCAAGAGGTCTCACAGGAGATCATGAACAGAGTGACTACGCAAACTGGTTTAACCAGAACAGGGCCAGTTTTTGGTTTACAAGTATTACCCCAATATCATTATTGGGATCCCCCCCTCACTCTTTTGAGATGAGGTCTCACTGCATATTCCAGGTTGGTCTTGAGCTCATTATGTATGCCAGGCTGGCCTCGAACTCACAGCGATCCTCCTGCCTCAGCCTCCCGAGTGCTGTGATTACAGGCAGGCACCACCATGCCTGGCCTTCCCCTTCGCTCTCGGAAGGTCTGGGTCTGATTGATAAATTACAGAGACACTCAATGTCATGGAACTTTGCAAATGGGAAAGCCTGAGTCTGGAGGCTCACGAGCAACAGGGGCTTTGTTGCTGTTTGGACAAATTGGTTTAAGGCGTAGCAAACATGCTGGGAATATCCGCCAGCAGCACCCAGATCTATGGATGGTGGGGGCAGCAGCTGAAGGGGTCTGAGCCTGACCTGGGCTCCTGGTGGGCTCTGCTCTAAAAGGGGAGTTAGGCTGGTCTGGCTGGAACCACAGGGCTGAGCATGCTCTGTTAGCAGCCGCTCCATGAGCAAGGACAAAGGATTATGATTTCCCCCAGACGGGCCGGGGGAGAGGCTGAAAAGCCCCACCAACTCCCTCTTGAGCACACACCTCATGCCACAGCCCCATTGGACACCACCTGGAGCCGCCTCGGACACCTGGAGCTGTGCCCCATTATCTTTTCTCCTTCCTGGTTGAGATCTTGTTTTGGGGAAGATCAGCTATTCATCTGCCCAGTATGAAATGTCATGGATTGTGGGGTAAAAGTAGGACCCCACACACACATACTAAAGAATAAGCCGCTGATGATCCTCACACTTCAACACTCCAAATCTTAAGCAGGTGTCAGTGATTCATTTTCTTTTTCCAGCACTGAACTTGCTCTCGATAAATATTTAAGCCAAAAGGCAGACTGTAAGACAATAACCTCCCGCAGCTGGAGTTGTCAGATCAGCTCATGCTTGAGTTCATTTGCCAAAAGAACTTGGGGAACACACACACACACACACACACACACACGTACACACACATTCACCTTCACCAGAGAGCCAGAGCCAAGACATATAAGGTGTATGTGGCTGTTATGTTTCACCTTGTGGCTTCACATGAAGTTTAATCAAGCTGGAAAATGCTCCCAGTGTCCAATGTTGAAGGAATCTCTGTTCTATGAGTTGAAATTTCAAAGCTATTTTTTTTTTAACGTAAGATTAGTCATCATGCAAAACTTATTGGTCAAGCAGTTAATAAAATACACATATCCCACTGAAGGGTTTTGTACATTTCGATCTTTGCACATTACAAAGCAATGACAATCCTGCACAGTCCTGAGAATAAATCCCTTTGCTCTGTGAAGGCAGCAGTCCCGGCATTTGAGGGATCATGTGTTATAAATTCTGGAAGCTCGTTTAGCTGAAGTTTGAGCATCAGGTGGCTCCTCCTCCTCCTCAGTTCGCTTGTGTTTTAAAAACAAGTCAGACTTTAAGAAGCGGCTGTAGCTGTCATACTTCATGAGATTGAAGATCTAAGGAGAAAAGAAAAAGAATCTGAAGGCTTCAGTTACTCAGGTCATGAATCACCCTATCACATATCTGTTAAATATCTACCATGTGCCGAAGAATACAAATAATGTACAAAAACACACAAAGAAAGCTAAAGTAAGGCATGCTCTAGACAAGGCCAATTTCCTGAATGCTTCTGTCACTATGTAACAACCTCAATGGAATATACAGCTTAGACAGTTACACAAACATATCTTTACTTTCCACAGAAGTATAGATTCATGCAGCACTGACTCACACCCTTGTAGCAAGAGCTCCTTTAAAATCTCTGCTGTATTTGGGTGGATTATGCAGGGATGCAGCTCTCTACTCAAAGTAACAAAACAGAAACCATTTACCAGCAGAGGCAGGGAGTTTAAAAAGTCACTTTTTAATCATCAGATGATCCCAGTGGGGCATCTCTAGGAAGAAATGATTCTAAGAGATTCTAAGTCATGCAGTGGCCGAGGAGGCCCCTAACCACACCTAAGTCCTCAGGATTGGAGGGCAGCCACCTGCTGGCACAGGAGGGCCTCCTAAAGCTGTTCCCAGGTACCATGTCTCTTTGTGCCCACCCAATCCTGTACCACCATCCTCCTGCCTCACCCTACAGCATAAGCAGGGAAAAGAGAAGCAAAAAAAGGAATGCATTTCCTTGCTGCCTGGGAAATAATCCCTTTGTGAGAAATTCCTCACCTGCCATCCCTCTCTCTGACTCTCCCGCCTTCAGGACACTCTGCAGGCTGAAGGGCCACACAGGAACCAGGTGCCTTCCCTTGTGGCACAAACACAGGCTCAACCGAGTGGAAAATTCAACAGGTGCCCAGAATGTCAAGTGGGTGGCAAAATCCTGACATCTTTTAAACCCATCCTCTCCCAGCACACACATATACTATTTTGTAAATTAAACATCCGATGGCTTCTAGGGCCTCAGAACATCTGCTTGGGGGATGGGAAGGGCCTCGGGAAATAACTGGAACTCTTACCCTGTACACCTTCATTTTCCCAGGGTAATTGTAACTGCAAGAGAATCAAACCCGGGCCGGGGATTTAGCTCAGTGGTTCTGGCACCTGCCTCTCAAGCACAAGGACCCAAGTTTGATCCCCAATACCAAAAAAAAAAAAAAAAGAGAGAGAAAGAGAGAACCAAACCCTAAATCATTTTGCTCTAAGCACTGCCCAGACCCAGGAGAGCTTTAGGATGTCTGGGTTTATTAGTGCCTGCCTTTCTTTTCCCTGCTGTCCTTCCACACTTGCCCAAGCTCTCTTGGGCAGTCATATATATTTGCAGCAATCTTATAACCCAAGATGTGATTATAATTTGTTGAGATTTGGGGAAATTGTATAATTGAACAAAAATACAGCCAGGCATGGTGGCACACCTGAAATC
>NW_022900920.1:18244030-18252545 GCF_012274545.1 Fukomys damarensis | reverse complement strand
AAAAAAAAAAAAAAAAGAGAGAGAAAGAGAGAACCAAACCCTAAATCATTTTGCTCTAAGCACTGCCCAGACCCAGGAGAGCTTTAGGATGTCTGGGTTTATTAGTGCCTGCCTTTCTTTTCCCTGCTGTCCTTCCACACTTGCCCAAGCTCTCTTGGGCAGTCATATATATTTGCAGCAATCTTATAACCCAAGATGTGATTATAATTTGTTGAGATTTGGGGAAATTGTATAATTGAACAAAAATACAGCCAGGCATGGTGGCACACACCTGAAATCCCAGCACTCAGGAGGCTGAGGCAGGAGGATCACTGTGAGTTCGAGACCAGCTGGGCTACATAGTGAGTTCCAGGTCAGTCTCAACTACATAGCGAGACCCTGTCTCAAAAAACCAAAAACAAACAAACAAACAAAAATACAGGGCTAGGGATTTAGTTCAGTGGCAGTGCTGGCCTGCCTCAGAAGGTCCAGAGTCTGATCCCTGATGGCATGGCAGGGGTAAGTGGACCACAAAGGCCTGGCCTCTCTGGGGTAAGGAATGCCATTATCCTCTGGTCACCCTGGAATGTGCTAATAAGCAGGCAGCAGGTGCCACCCTCAACACCTGCATCCTCCAGCCCTTCCAGGCACAAGCGCCCCACCACCACCTGCAAGAACTTGTAAATGGCTGCTTAGTTCAAAGTCCAAATCAGGCACTCAAAGTGTGACATGAGTACCAGCTTCACGAGGCCCCACCTGGCACACAGCCTGTACCTCCGCCCCCACCCGAGGTCCCAGCCAGGGGACCCGCTGCTCAGGAGCAGGATGCACTGCGACCCGCATCTGCCGTCTATCTCATCTGCAGTCTGTGTGGGAGAGGAACATCCTGTTTGCCTGCAGTGACTCTGAAGCTCAGACTTCAAAGGAGAGAGGAGAGGGACTGCGCTGGAGGCACCCAGGGCCAGAGGAGGGAGGGAGGGAGGCGGCTGCCTGGGCTGAGAGTGGTGCTGGGCCACTGGGGTTGCCCGGAGGTCCCCAGAGGCCTAGGCCCCTGGCTCCACAAGGCACCCCATGGTGCCAGCTCAACGGAAGGGGGCTACAAACCATGTAACAGGGGCCACTCCCTGCCAGGGCAGGTGTGAAATGCCCTGGTGTGAAAAGTCCTTCCAGCCTCACCATCTGGGGTGGTACAGAGTCGCCAGAGGCAGCTGTGGCCACCAGGCCCAGGAAGACTTGAAAACAGAAAGGATGTGGCTCCCAACAGCCTCCGTTTCCGGGCTGTGCACTGCTCGGCTTGCTAACTCTACACAGGGTCCAGAGAACGGCTGCCCTGCCCAACGCCACTGGCTAAAGGCCTCCTGGGTGTCAGCAGAGGGTCCCACCGCATAGCAGAATGCTCCTGAAAATCTCTCCAAAGCAATGTACCCAGCTACTGGCAACTCCCTGGCTTATCACAGGGCAAGTGAGAGGTCAAATAAATGCTTCCCAGTGAGCGACCAGGAACCACCCAGTGTGTGCAGCGGAGGGCTGGAAAAACGAGCCAGGCTGGGACCAAGCTGTGAGATGTAACCACACACCTGCTGCAGACAGAGTATTCTCTCATGTAATCCCAGGGTGCCCTGGAGGACCCTGATTTTACAGAGGAGGAAATGGGGGCCTGGGGCTCACAGCTCTGCTTGATGGTGTGTACCGATCACCGTTAGCTATGATTATACGTATCACAGATGTGCACCTCCTCACGGCTGAGGAGGACAGAAGTCAGTAAAACTCAGCCCTTAACTGTGAGCAAAGGATGCTGGGAGGCCAACCCTGGAGGACAACTCTCCAGTCCACACTCCTAACCACTAGGCCACGCTGCTGCCTGTGTGGCAGAACAACGTGTAGTCATTACAATGGAGGTCAAGAGCTGAGCGCAGAAAACTTCGTGAATGTTAAATGACCAAACGCTACATATAAAAAAATGCACTAGGGTCAGAGATTTAGCTCAGTGGTTCCACCGCCTGCCTCACAAGCACAAGGACCCAAGTTCGATCTCTGGTACCCCCCCACCAAAATGCACTAACCTTAAAAACAATGGTTCCAACTATGCTCAAGGTTGTGTCTGTGTGTATGAAGGAAATAAGTATCCCTACAAGGGCTGGGGATTTAGCTCAGTGGTTCTGGCACCTGCCTCGAGACCACAAGGACCTGACTTCAATCCCTGGTACCAAAAAAAAAATAATAATAATAATAAGTACCCTTATTTTTGGTAAGGTTTGCAAACTTACCAAACTTACATTTACCTGGAACCTCAGAATGTGATTTTATTTGGAAATAAGGTTAGTTAAAGGGTCAGGGATTTAGCTCAGTGGTTCTGCTGCCTGCCTTGCAAGCACAAGGATCCAAGTTCAATCCCCGGTACCAAAACAAAACAACATGATCCTCTATTTCAAATAAGGTTAGTTAAGGATGTCAAGATGAAATCATCCTGTAATCAGGGTGGTCCCAACAAGGAGTAGTAGTATCTGCTTTGACAGAGAATAGGACACAGAGAGACCAACTGGGGGACGTAGGAACCTAAAGACAGAGGGAGAGATGGGAGCAACGCTGCTACAAGCCAGGAACACCCAGGATAGCCAAGTGCAACCAGAAATCTGGAAGCTGAGAGAGACAAAGAAGGTGCCTCCCTGGAGCCTTCAGAAGGAGCCAGCCCTGCAACGCCTTGATTCCAGATTTCAACGCTCCTGACCTTGGAGAAGTTCCTGCCATTTTGAGCCGCTCGGGTTGTGGTGATCAGTTATGGCCGCCCTGGGAAACTAGAACAGTCAGCTTGTTGATTTCAATTCACTCATACTCGAGCGCTGAAATTGACTTACAAAACCAGGTTTCTCTTAGGAGGAGAGCTGGCCTCACCCAGAAGGACCTTGAGTGCCCCCCAACAACATACTCAGAATCCTGGGGTTGTCTGCAGGGAAGAGCAAAAGAAAGAAGGGACAAATCCGGGGTGAGGAGACACCAGGCGGGCAGCAGGCATTGAAGTAGGGCCAAAGCAGAAAAATGGTCTGCAACAGGCAGTCGATGAAGCAAAAACGCGAACTTGCAGCTGAGGTGTACTCTGTTTTCATATATTCTGGCCAACACAGCCGTGGCTTAGCAAGTTTCCGAGTTTTGGCAGCCAGCACATCTGTGAGCCGAATGCCTGCACCGTAAACAGCTGAGCACCGCTGCCTTGGGACCCAGTCCTGAAGGCTGCCAGAGGTAGGAGTAGGAGGGAAATGAGAGGTCGCCTTCGCGCATGTGTGGGACTGCGTCATCCAACACAGGGTCATTGACCAGCATGCCTGCTGCGAAGCCCAGGGCTGCTGTGACTGATCAGGATTCACCTCTCTGCAGGGAGGACCAGCCACGCACCTCTCCAGCCTTGGATTATTCACAGAGGACACCCCAGGAAAGGCTGCGCCACAGAAACACAAGTCCACAAAGAGAACGGACTGCTTAACATTTCATCGCGGCTTGAATGCACTGCATTTCGAACCCAGTAAGTATTTTAACACCTCTCCAAAGACAAGTACATTAGGAGGTCTAAACAAAACACGTATTTCCTTTCTTTTCAACATAGCCCACCAGGTTATTTCAATGTGCAAAAGGAGAAAAAAAAAAATCCTTCATTACACAGGAAGTTTTGTTAATGGGATTTTACATTTGCTTCAAGCATTTGGTTGAGTTTTTATAAGAAAATTGCTGAGAGACAGGCAGCAAGCGCTGCTGTCTCTTCGCTGCAGTTTAGAATGTGTCCTTTCTCCCGCACACCTAGACTGCAGGCATGACTTCCTGCCCACATGAACAGGCAGGAAGTGGGAAGAGAAGATGCCTCTCTCCCTGTGGCCCTGCGGGACTGGGACAATCACGGAGGCTACAGAGGTGATACAGAGCCAGGGAGGTGCCCACCCCAAGATGCAGACAACCTCTCCCTCTTCTGAAAAAGGAACAGAGTGTGCACAGGAGGGCTGAGGGCAGCGGGCAGACAGCAGGTAAGAAAACAAGCTAGCTCAGGTCAGCCCTTGCCCCAAAGCGCCGGAGTAAGTCACATGGAAGGGGAAGGGGCCATCACTCTGGACAGCGCCCCCAGCTGGTTGACAGACCTGCCAGAGATGGATGATGAGCTGCGTGTAGGGTCAGCACTCTAGAAGGAACTTGGACAAAAAAGGAGCCAGAAAGACCCCCTGCAAGAGGTGAACTACACTCCCAGAATTGCAGACCCAGTGCCACGTGCGGGGCAGGCTGTCCGATTTCCTGGAGTCCACGATACTCAAAACCAAAGCCCAGTGACACAACACTGAGGTGTGGACAATTGTAGACAGCTCTGCAGCGGCACTGAGAGTGACAGCAATGTTTGCCGAAAGGCCTAATTGCTGATAGGGACACAGAAGCCACAAGGTACTGCCCAGGGCCAGATGGAGGCAGGTCTGAACTCTAAGCCCTCACCTCCTCCCAGCATTGAGTACCAACCTGACACATAATAAATCTGATCCCAGGGTCCAGGAAGTGATGGTTGTGGGGTGGGGGTGGGGGTGAGAGTGGCACAGTGCTGGGGCTCCGGCCACCTGAGCACAAGTGAGAAGCCATGGCCAGGACCCCAAGGACAGAGATGGTTCTGCACCAAGTCATTCACGCTCTTCTGCCCAGATGGTGGGGCACAGGACAGCCAGGGCTGGGCATCAGAGCCAAGAGGCCCAGCTCTGCAGAGGATCAATTGCTCCATGGTACCACAGCCCCAGGGCCTGCACCACCAGTCCCTCCCAATCCAGCTTCTAATGCCATCACTGGCTAAGCCCAGTGTTATGACTTGTGTCTAGATGTCCCCCCAAAAACCTCATAGGTGGGGCTGTTCAGAGGTGGCTGGATCTAGAGTGTGTGACACTGGGAGTAAAGGCGTGTGGTTACCGAATTAGTCCACTGGTTGGTTTGGCATGGTTCTGAGCGCGGATAATGGGAAGGCCTTCCCTGGGTGTGAGTGCCACTGCCCTAAGGGCGGGTAACCAATATAGAATATAAGGCACAGAAAGAGGGCTGCTGCTGTCACTTGTCACTTGCTTCTTGTGGCTTTGCTGCCTTCTGCCTGCCGGAAACAGTGGAATCTCCTCTGTGATGCCCACTGCCTTGGGGCCAGCCATTATGGGCTGAAACTTCTACAAACTGTGAACCAAAATAAACTGTTCTCCTTTAACTTTGAGTGTCAGGTATTTTGTCCCAGCAGCCAGAAAAAATAACTAAGACACTTGGCACACAGAGCTTCCCAACACACCCTGCTGATTCTTGCCTCAGGGCCTTTGCACTTCTTACCCCTGGAAGGTCCTGCTTCTCAGGTCTTCTCATCCAGCTCCCCTGTTCTTCAGGCCTCAGTGGCCTCTCAGGGAGCCTCACTGACCAGGAGATGCAGAGCAGCCCTTCCCAGTCACCCATGGCTCATCTCTTAGCTGTTGTCTTTCCTTAGTATCTTTGTCCTCAAGAATGGTAGGAGCTGATTTCCTTGCTGTGTTCACAGTTCCTGGTGTGCAGGATCTCTCCTCTTACATGCATTTTCCACTGTTAAGCCCCACACTTCTCTTAAGACGTTGCTTTTGATGAAATGTTTATTAAAATGTGTAGCACATGCTCGACGCAATACACAGACAACGATTTAAATTTCGTTTGCTGGTGCGGGGTACAGGCCCACAGCTCGTGTCATCCCTGAAGCACAGGGATGCCCACAGTGTGGTGTGCGGCGACCTGGGCCCCCACACGCTCTGGCTCCAGATCGCTGCACTGCGGTTTCATGTTTACTATCGTTTTCTGTCTCCTCCCTGGCTGTGAGTTATCACTTCTTGCTACCCAGCACTCCACAGCCACTACCGCTAATTCAAATCTGCTCTACATGGAAGACCCAGAACCTGTTAGAAAGCCAAGAGTCAACCAGACCCGAGTGGAAATCCATGAAGCTCTCCTTCTGCGGCTCGGAGGTTTTCCCATGTCAGGTTCCCTACAGTCGGTGCTGCCTGCCACACCCTGGTGAGAACTGGGACTACCTGAAGCTCTCCTGGCCCCTGGCCGGGGCTGCCTGCCCAATGCATGCACAGAGAGCAGCTCACTCCGCCCTTGAGCAAGTGGGCACTCAGCAAAGCTGAAGCTGCCAGAAGGCTTCCCAAGGCCGGGTGAAAGAAATCCTGTGCTTCCAGGCACCTTCCTGCCACTTGGCTTTTATCTCCTTCACTTAGGAAAACCGGCCCTCCAGGGTGTCTTCTGAGAGCGGAGAAGAAAGCAGACAGCACAGCTCCACACTCTGACAGTTACCAGCCAGGCCCTGAAGGCAGAATTTTCCAAAGTAAAACAGCCCAGAGGCCTTCCTGGGGACCTGCTGTGATATCAGCTCACCCTCAGGAGCAGGCAGCCTCTGCACCAACAGCCTCCAGTCTGCGGGTGCAGCCAAACACGGAATGAAAATATTCCGAAAAACAAAAATTGCACATGTACTGAACACATAAGACTTTTCTTTATCATTATTCCCTAAAAAAATACAGTATATGATTTATACAGCATGACTTGGTATTATATGTGATCTGAGGACAATTTAATGCACATAGGAGGATTGTATACATCGTATGGGATACACACCACCACTTGACACAATGCCACTGTGGCACTCGGAGTTTGGGATGTTTGGGGGACCCTGGAACCACAGTCCCCAAGGACACAAGGACACCAAGGGACATGATAATGATCTCAGAGTCAATGCTGCCTTCCAGCAATTTGGGGGCCCCTGCAGCCACACACCCCACTGAGGGTTTTCCTGTGCTGCAGGATGATGTAGTGATCAGCACTGAATGCATTAGTCCACATTTGTTACAGACAAATATGCATTGTGCATCTACAGAAAAAAAGAAAAGAAAATCTAGAGATCACATGTTATTTAGTGGTTATCTCCACGTATAGAAACATGAGGGGTTTTCCTCCCAATGTTTTAGTTCTCACATTTCTTTGTTGAGCATGGCTGACCTTTATATTCAGGTAGATAAGAGCTATTTAAAAATTTTTTCAGCCATGGTGGCACATATCTGTAATTCCACTTATTCAGAAGCTGTGATTTAGGACGATCATAAGTTCAAGCCTAGCCTGGGCTATGTACCAAGAAACCTTGTTTCAAAATAAAATATTTTTTTGAGATAGGGTCTTGGCTACATAGTTCAGGCTGGCCTTAAACTCATTTTGTAGCCCAGGCTGACCTTAAACTCATGGCAATCCTCCTGCCTCAGCCTCCTGACTGTTGGGATTACAGGTGGACGACACCTTGGCGGGCCTCAAAATAAAAATTTTTTAAAAGGAGGGTCTGGGGGTATATGTCAGGTAGAGCAGCTGCCTGGTTTGCACAAAGCCCTGGGTTCAATGTCCAGTACCATAACAAAACAAATTTAAATTGTCACTGAAAAAAAAAAAATTTAAAAAAAACCATCATCCTCTCTCCCTTGAGTGTTGACCTTTCTGTGCTGGTGGAGCTCCCCAGTGAGTGCCTGTCCCGGTGTCCCTGCTGTCATCTCTTTCCTCCTTGGCCTCTGCAGCCTTGGATATGGGACAGGCTGTGTTCACACTGCCTTTCCTGCCTCCCACTGGGGTCTCAGGGCCTCTGAGAAGCACTTGAGGCTGTTCATGGGCTGGGAGAGCCACACAGGCCACAGAGGGGCTGCAATCTTCGAAGGCAGGCGGAGAAGAAGGAATCTGGCCTCTAGTGCCTTCTAGGACCTCTGTACTCTTAAACCACTGAGTCTCCCTGGACCTGCATTTCTCATTAGCAAACTGGGAATGATGCCAACACCCACTGGAGATTAGATAAATACATCGAGTAAGACTTCAGGCCTAAAAGGCAGTTCCCAGACGTAGGTGTATGGTTGCTACAGATACCTGGGGGTGTCTTGACCCTGGCTGTACTGTAAAGGCCCCTGAGGAAGCTGGGCGTGGTGGCACATATCTGTAATCCCAGACCTCAGGAGGCTGAGGCAGGAGGATCCCTGTGAGTTCGAGACCAAGGACTACATAGTGAGCTCCAGGTCATTCTCAACTACATAGTGAGATCCTGTCTCAAAAAACAAACAAAACACAAAGAAACTCTGAGGAGGCTGAAGCAGGAAGATCATGAGGCCGGGAGATTCAGTAATTTACTAAGACCCTGACTCAAAATAGAAAAATTTTTAAAAAGTCTGGGGATGCAGCTCAGTTTGAAGGCTCTGGGTTGAATTCTCAGTAGAGAGACAGAGAGACAGAGACAGTAACAAAGGTCTGGGGTGAGGCAGTTATTCCCAAGTGGATACAGTCACAATAATCACCTTTTCACTACACATTCCGTCCCTAATCCATGTCCACAGCATCCTTCCCACTGGCTCAAAACCACCACCTCCAGGAGGCCTCCATTCAAAATGGAGCTCCCTCAGCTGGGGATTTAGTTCAGTGGTTCTGCCATCTGCCTCGCAAGCACAAGGACCCGAGTTCGATCCCCGGTACCAAAAAAAAAAAACAAAAAAAAGGCAGA
>NW_022900920.1:18234064-18243563 GCF_012274545.1 Fukomys damarensis | reverse complement strand
AAAAAAAAAAAAAAAAAAAAAAAAGGAGCTCCCTCAACACCCGTTTGACTCACAACTCGTGGAATTTGTACTTGCCACTGTGTCAACCGGAAAGCATTTGCCATTACTTCATCTGCGCACATTTTCTATCTGCACATTGTTTTTTTTATCTGTTGGTGAGCAAAGACGTGGATTCTCAGGTGCTAGGATGCACTCCAGGCTCCACAAATACAACAGGGAATCAAAAAAGGAAACCGACACACACAGCACGCAGCCCATGGTTCTCAGCTGTAGCGCCAGCCCTGCAGCCTCAGCAGCTGCTGGGAATCCGTTAGGGATGCCTGGCCGGCCCACGTGGGAACCTCGAAATTGAATGCTTAGCCCTGGGAGTGGGGCCAGCACCCTCCAGGTGATTCTGGGCTTCCTCAAGTTTAGCTGAGTTTAGCAGAAAGCTGGTCTCCACCTGGGTCGCTGAGTAAGGCCTTTGCTTCCTCAGTAGGGATGATGCCAGCAGAACTGTGGAATGTGTCTGTGTGCCCTTGTCTAAAACATGGACGTGACGCTTCGGAAAAGGAAAGCATAATACAAACAGTCCCACCTGTAAATTCATGTTAAAAAACCTCACCCCTTCGGCAATTACACTGGCCTTCCTCAGAAGAAAACTAAAGTTCACCCCATATGGGTCCATTTTTTAAACCTACTTTTTCCTCTTTTAAGTGGAATGTGTTGCCACATGACAACTTCACCATTATGACTCAGGGGCCTTGTTATAAACTAGCTTACAGAATTGGGCCAGCAGCAGGAGGGGAGGTGTTTACACAAAAACGGCTCCAGTCAGACGACTTGAAGTCCTTGTGCTTGTTTCCAGACTTTTCAGTCCCTACCTTCAGCAGCTGTTACACGTTGCTTCATCAAGCCTCCCTTCCCATCTGAGTCCAGGAGGCAGAGAAACTGCTGGTTAAAACGGTGTGGAGACCAAGAGTAAACAGGCAGAGGAAGCGACCCTCGGGTCACATCCTGAGCCTGGGGTTCTAGGCTCCTCTCTTTCAGCAACCAGGGCCTGCCCAGCTGGACGAGCTGGTTTCCAGGAGCCTAAAACTGGGTACTTCCAGGTTTGCAAATCAAGGTGCAGGCAGGGAATTTGGATTACCTGTTCCTGGAGTTTCTGGAACATCAGTGGGTGTGGCTCTTCCAGGATCTTCTCATTGAGAAGAGACTGCCCCTCCACATTGACTTGGGACGAGGCTTTATTGGACAGAAAGGTCATGTAGATCTCCTTGGCCTTTTCCTGCATCTGGAGGAGACAGAGGTGCCTGTCTGTTATCTGCCAGCACATCCCTTTCCGGCTGGAGCCCAGCTCTCCCTGCCAGGCCCAGAGGAGCTGCAGGCTCACGGACTCCAAACACCACTCCCCAGCCAGCCCAGCTCCCAGACACGGCTGGTGGCCCTGAGCCCCACCCTCCACCGTCCCAAGCTCCTGTAACAAGACTGCTACACCAGCCGTGCAGAGAGGAGAAAGAAGCCTGGCCCAGAGTGAGCACTCGGCACCGCGGGAGATCACACCCTGTGATTCTCCAAATTAAGGCTCACGAGGATATGATGCAGTCCTAAGAGGGAATGAAGCCCTGATAGATGCTGCTAATGGAATGAATCTCGGAAACATAATAGCAAGTGAAAGAAGCCAGACACAAGAGGACAAATAGTGTGTGACTGCACCCGTGTGAGACATCAGAATGTACAAATCCACAGAGACAGGAAGATCAGTGGTCACCAAGGGGCTGGAGGAAGAAACAAGGAGTGCCTCCTTGGGGGGAACGAGCAGGCTTCACAGGAAGTACTTTGTCTTCAAAACAGCTTACCTTGTGGCAGGAACCTGGCTCGCCAGGACTTCCCCTGACAGAGTTCTATTTTTCTTGAAGAGAAAGGAGACTTCCTGTGTGCCTGCCTCACCTGAGGCCAAGACAGGCTATTTCCCTAAATGGCAGGTCTGGGGCGCCACCTTACCCGACAGGGCAAGCTGGATGTGAAATTCTCTAAAATGCCTCCATACGGCTGTGATTCAGGGGGAAGATCAGATGACTTAGAAGTTCTGGAACACTGCCTTTCTCTCCAGAGAAATATGCCCCAAACATGCTAGGTTTAGGAAAAGCCCAAGCTCTGAAAACATTCTGGACTTTATGGAAACCACCAGAAGGCTTTGAGAGCTAGTGCTGGAAAAGAGACTTGACAAAAGCAACATGAAGCTGAGGCCTGACCATGTTCTCCTGAGGAAGGAAGCCTCGCCTGTAGGAAGCTGCCCAGGTGGGGCCCTCACCCAGAGCTTTGGTATCTGCTCTTTCTTGACTGTCAGTGTGACAGTTAACTGATATCAAACGCAGGGACACAGGAGCCTCTCAAGATAAATATGGCGGACCCTAAGACAGGTCTGGGGTCCATCAGTGAGGCCCAGCGGGAGCAGCATTGTGTAACTACAAGTCTGTCAAAGACCCAACTGTTCCACGGAGCTGTAAGCCTCCCTTCCACAACCCCATTCTGTCAGGAAAGAACATTCTGGAAAACCACTTCCTGTTTGAAAGCTGCTTCATAACAGTAGAATTTCAGCCTGTCAGATTAGCAAATGCCACGCAGAGCACTGTGGGCAGAAGTCACTTGAGGCCCCCCCTTGCCTAAAAGGTTCACATAGACACACACACACACACACACACACACACCCGCACACACACGCACACAGATGCTTGTACCCTAGGCTATCTTCATTGGTTCTGAAAAAGAAACATGTGATTAGTAGCTTGAGGTGAAGAGGAGAGGACAGGCATGCCAGGGAAGAGGGAGCAGAGCCAGGACTGCAGGTGTACAAACCCCGGGTCTCCGTCCTGCCCTCTCCCACCCACTGTCCCCCACCCCTGAGTATCTGTTGGAGAGCTGGGATCCCTGGGCTGGCTGTGTGCATGCTGCCCTGTCGCTGACTGAGCAAGCACTGAGGAACGGCTGAGCGGCAGAGCTTATCTGGGCTGGGATAGGAAGCATGACCGAAAAGGGAAACCCTGAGGCTGCCAACCGCAAGCCAGTCACGGGAAGGCCTGCTGTCCGGACCGAGAACACTGAGCTAAAAAGAAGAACTGGTCATTTGAGCTATTTTGGTAGGTTTTTCCAGAGCTTTGTTAACTGTTCTAGCAGCTATCAGGACAGGAAAAGAGCAGCCGTCTGTGGTGGGGTCTATTCTCGGTCTGACCTGGAGCACACCTGCTTCTCTTCTTGGGCCCTGACAGACCCCACCTCACCTGAAGCAGAAGACCGAGAGCTGGGATGGTCCAGCCTCCAGCTCGACCCGAAGGTGCTGGACAATCCCCACCTGGGCTCATGAGCTCAGGACGGAGCCTGGGTTTTCTCTCCAGCTGTGACAACACTCAGTGAGGAGGCAGGGCTCCTGTCCCTGCTACCAGGGTCCTCTGCACCCTCTCTCAATCCGGGGTTCCGACAGTCCTGCCCTTGGCCGATTGCCACCAAGTCTCTGCTCTGCTAAGACTTTACCCTATCACAATCCCGCACTCCTGACCTCCGTGCCAACTGATCCCCAGCGAGGTGGGCACGGAGGTCCCACAGACCCCTCTGGTTTTTCACAGAGAGAAGTTCCCTCCTGTGCTCGGGCCTGCTGCCTGCTGGGAACCACGACCCCACTGACACCTGCATAGCCACATCCTGTCTGCCACCACAGGCTCTTCTCACTTGACTCCCAAACGCATCTCCGACCAGACAGGCCAGTTTCTCTCTGCCCTGTCACCCGCCGGAGCTGGCCGGGAGAGAGTTCCCAGAGTACAAGAGGACCAAGCCACGAACTGCATACCCGTTTCAGAAAGAGCAGGAGGCAAAGGAAACAGCAAATAATGGTATAAGAAACTTTCTGAGAACTGGCTCAGGAAATGAAAGGCTGTTGGAGGAAGACGCATAAAGAGAGTGCAAGAACAAACCCAGACACCTTCAAGGCTAGAGAGGGAGCAGCCATACACATCCAAGATGGGCAGGAGCTCAGGGCACAGGGTCGCCGTGTGCCAGGCACAGAGGGGTGAGAGCAGGAAGCTGTTAGTCCTCCACCCTCACCCCTCACCCCTAGCAGCCACATTACCATCTCCTTGCTCCCTCTCCCCAGCAGACTGGAGTCTTCTTTTCTTTAATGTCTGGCCAGAGTGGTAGCACACACCTGCAACTGCAGCAGCTGGAGAAGTCGAGGCAGAAGGATTGCAAGTCTGAGGCCAGCCTGGGCAACTCAGTGAGACTCTTTCTCAAAATAAAAAAATCATAAATAGACCTGGGGACATAGATGAGTGTGAAAGTCCTAGCTTCAATCCCCAGCACCACAACAACAAAATTATAAAGAGAGAGGGACAGGAGGGAAGGAGGGAGAGAAGGAAAGAAGGAAAGGAGCAATTGACCGAGAGAGGCTCCAGAACAGAAGTAGGGAGGGCAGGGATGACCTGCTGAACTGGATCAGGCGAGGTTCCAAATTCAGACCCCAGCAAACTTCTCTGGCCCAGGTAAGAAATTTATCAACGCACTAGGCTTGCGGCCCACCCAGAAGAGACTGGAAGGCCCTATTCTGAAGAAAACAACAACAACAACAAAAAAAATTAAAGCAGAGGAAGCTCAACAGAAAGATTTAAAGATAAAGTTAAAATCTCCAAAAGAAAAGTAGGAACCAATAGCCAGAGATGAAAAGGTAGGAGAGAAAAAAACAGAATAAAATTAAGAGCTCAACAGGCCTGGGATTTAGCTCAGTGGTTTTGCCGCCTGCCTTGCAAGGGCAAGGGCCCGAGTTCAATCCCCAGTACCCCCCAAAAAAATTAAGAGCTCAATATAGGGTTATGGGGCTATCACTGGAAGACACCCGAGCCAGGCACAATGGTCTGCATCTGTAATTCCAGCTACTCAAGATGCTGAGGCAGGAGGACCACTTGTGTACAGGAGTTTGTGACCAGCATGGGCAAAGCAGTAAGACGCTCATCTCAAAATAAGGAGAAAGGAGGTAGAGGAAGAAAAGGAGGGGAGGAGATCATCCGGAATGGAAGGAAAGTCAAAAAACCAACGGAAATAATAACAATAACATAAGAATATCTCCCAGCAATGTACACTTCCAGATCACATGGTTCCAAAAAGTACTCACACAATGAATGGACCCACCCCCATCCCAAAGCCCTGCCTGTAACCCCAGCACAGCAGGAGGCTGAGGCAGGAGAATGGCAAGGTCAAGCACGTTCTAGGCAACTTAGAAACTCAGCAAGATTCAGTCTCAAAGTAAAAAAGTAAAATAAAATTAATAAAAATTTTAAAAAGGGCTGGGGATGTAGCTCAGAGCACAGGCCTAGGGTATAATTCCCAGTACTGCCCAAAAAAGGGAAAGGAAACAGGCCATTGAAGACCAGAAAGTTAAAGGGGCTGCATGTGACAGGCAAGACAGCACAGGGATCTAACGCTGCTTCTGCACATGGTTGTACTTCATGGGTTTCAAGTTTCTCACCCTTCGGGGGGCATGACAATAATATTAACATCTTTGCTCATAGATATACTGAGGATTAAATAGAATAATCCGCGTCAAAGCCCTTAGAATAATACCTGGGACAAAACAAGCATGAATGGGGATAAGCCACTCTTGTGGCTGTGGCTGCTACTAGATAGTTTCTTTAAATGTTTCTTTCCTCACTCGAGAAAGAGAATCCAAGTCACAGAAAGAGGCAAAAATTTTTACAACTGTCATATTTTAAAGCAACTTTGAGACAAAAAAGTTTTGTTCTTGTTAGGGACTGTGGCACATGCCTGTAATCCCAGAGCTGAGGGAGGCTGAAGCAGGAGGATCACAAGTTCAAGTCCCACCTTGGAAACTTAGTGAGACCCTGCTCAAAATTTAAAAAAAGAGAAAGAAAAAGAAAAGGGCGGCGAATGTAGCTCAGTGATACAGCATCCCCAAGTAGCATACCCAGTACCACAAAACAGTGCTGAGCTCCATTTCTTGACTGTAAAAAAGGGTTTTAAAAAGCAAGAAAAATATCTACTGCAAAGATGTATCAATAAAAAGTAAAAGAAAAAAAAAAGAAGAAAGAAAAATATGTGAGTACTATTTTTCCCCGGTACCAGATTGAGTCTGGGGGCTTGCACACACTGAGCAAGAAGTCTGCCTGACCCGCCCTTCCCAGTGCCCTCTTGGTTTTTGCAAACTGTACCTGCTGCCATACCCATTGCAGTCCCTGCTACATAGTAACCAAGCCCGATACACATGCGGCCACTGACGGCTGAATGCAGGGCTAGCCAAAGAATGAATACCTACTTGAAGCGTTTTCTGCAGTCTTCTAATGCAACAAAAATGCTGGTTTGGTTTAAAAGCTACAGATACCTCAGATAAATTTATGGAGCAGAGGCACTTAAAAATTTTTTTAAACCATAAAGAAACTGCAAAAGAAAAAATCTGCTTTGGAATTGGTTTGCTAAGTATAAACATCTAGAAGGTACAATAAGCCCAGGCACTCTAAGGAAGGAGGGACAGGAGGTCACCGGCCCAGGCTCCCAAGTCCCCAGCAACCCCACAAGACACACTGAGAGTCAGGACCGTCCTGGTCTACACGAATGGTTTTCCAGCCTGTCGGGAGGCAAAGCACAGACCTGGGCCATCAGCAAGGACCCACTGGTATAGGGGTGTTCTATTGTTGGGTGCTTCTAAGAACCAAAGCCACAGCAGGATAGGATGTGCATACAGCTCTCACGTCCAGGGCTGCTGCAGAGACTGCGGGCTGAGGCGAGAGGCAGAAAGGAAAGACCCAGTTCTAGGCACTCAGATGCCATGGTGAAGAAAGCAGATAGAGATGCAGCCCATGACAGAGAGAAAGACAAAGAATGCAGGATAGGAAGGCACAGGAGTACAGCCACTATAGGAATCAGTGTAGAAGTTTCTCAAAAAACTGAAGCTCTGAATGCTATGGGGACACCTATATACCCATGTTTATTGTGGCATGATTTAGAATAGCCAAGATATGGAACTAGCCGAGGTGCCCGGCAACAAATGAACGCATAAAGAAAATTTGATATATATACACAACAGAATGTTATTCAGTCATATAATCTAAAAGAACAAAGTTTTGGCCAGGCATGGTAGCACACGCCTGAAATCACAGCCCTTCGCAGGCTGGGGGAGGAGGATGACCATGAGTTTGAGGCTGCCCGGGCTACCTAGCAAGACCTTGTCTAAAAAAACGAAAGAAAAGAAAAAGAAGAAAATTTTGTCATTTGGAGAAAAAAATGGGGGGATCTGGATATCATCGTGTTGAGAGAAATAAGCCAGATTCACGAAGACAAATATTGCACATTCTTCTGAATATGTGGAACCTTAATAAGGTGGTGAGAAAGGAGAAGAAGACTATTAGTTAGACGAGAAAGGAGAAAAGGAACAGGGTATAGGGGTGGGTAACAGGGAAGATGAAAATGATTAAAATGTTATACACTATGAACCCCCCCCAAATCATGTGAAATTGGGGAAGGGGTGGGAGGAGAAGGTGGAATAATTAAAGTAAATTACATACACATAAATCTGCCAAAATGAAATCCGTTCATCTGTATAACCAATGTGCACTAATAAGGAAAAAAGACGAGTAAGTAAATTGTACAAGACACGAGAAGTTGATGAGTGCTGGAAAATTCCAGCAAAGAACGAAAAACAAACTGACAAGTTCTCTTTAACGAATGGCCAAAGAGAGATCTGCATCGCCCTGCACAGCCTCGTTGGACTGCAGAGAAGATAAAGCCCTGGCCAGATGTGGTGAGTTTGATTGTGAGGTTCAGTTAGGGGCCGTCTCCCCTTCTGAAAATCAGTACCGCAGAGCTGATGACCAGGCTTTGCTTCCCACCCTGCAGGAGCCACAGGAGACTGCCAGAGTGGGCCTAGGGTCAGAGACCCGGGTCTGCATCCAGGTGCAACCCTGGGCTGGCCTTGGCTGAGCCGCTGCTTGACCTCTCAGGCCACACCCGAGTCCTGCAAACAGGAACAGTCAGGAGGCTCAACATGATGACCCAGACTGAACCCAGACACCCAGTGTCTCTGCCTTCCCTGGGACCGGCTGCACTCTCAGGCAGCTGAAGGGTGAAGGCGGCATTCTCCGTATTGCAGCAGTCACCTTCATGTTCCGGGCTTTTGCTCACAAACCTCCCAGAGGTCGTCCTACAGTGGGTGACGGGGATGGGCGTGTGGAGAAGGGCTGTCCGACTCCAGAAACTCTCTGAAGGATACGGGTGGGCGGTGCCACCAACACCACACTGCACTTGCCTCGCACATGATCAAGCCCTACAGGGGCTTTCCAAGGCCTCAGCAGAAGGTTCCCTCCTTGCCGTGGCACTCAGGTTCCCAATGTCGTCACATCTGCTCCCAGCCTCAAGCGTATCACAGTGTCCTCCCCCGCAAACAGAACCCCCTCTACCACTCTTCTCCCAGGCTAGTCTTCCCACACTCCCGGAACACTTCCGGTCTCGGTCTCTAAGTGACTTCCCCCAGGGCCCCCGTTCTGATCACCCCCTCCCTACCTGAGCTCCCACGGCCCTGCGCTTCCCATTTCTACACTCAAAACGCTCACAGAAGCTTGTTCCCCAATGAAGCTCCTCTGGCTCGTTCCTGTGGTGTCTCCAGGGCTTTCACGAGACTTGGTGACTTCGACTGAACTGCCACACACAGCAGGGGCGCAGGCGGATACCAGGGTGACCTCAGAGTGCTGGTTCAAGTCCAGCTGCGCTGTGGTGCAGGGAACCCGAGCAGCCCTGTCTGCGCTGCCAGGCTGGGCTGGCCACCTGTGGGCCCTCCCTGCTCCTAACACTCAAAGAGCAAGGCAGTTGAATAGAAGGACATCTGCTTGCTCGGCCTCCTGAATCTAAACTAGGCTGTTCAGTGAGGCTGCTCATATCAGTCACAGTCTAGCATGTACCCATGGGGGTCTCGGCTCTGTCCTGGGTGCTGGGGACAAAGGAAAACCTTAACATTCCTGTCCTAAAGGACCTTAGCCCCAAATCCGACCTTTCCCAACCAGGCCCTCCCTACCCTATTTCTCACTACCCATGATGCTCTGGCCAAAATCACCTAGCAGGAAGAATGTGCCAGCAGGAAGCAAAAGCACAGTCAGGGTTTCCAAGGCCAGTCTGGGAAACGCAAGCCAAAGGCAGTCCATCTTACAATTCGCCCTTGCCACCTCCAGAGAGGAAGGCCACACTGCTGCCACTTGGGAAAAGTATCTGAGCCTGGGAGCGCCCTCGAATAAACTCCTGAGGTGCATTTGCCAAGCTGCGGTCTGTGAGAATGGATGCTGGCCCCATGGATTCCAGCTTTCAGAGACAAACACTCAAACCCTGGCATCCCAGAAGGCACATCTGCCAGTGGAGATGTAGTTTGGCAGGCAAGCCTTTCGACTTTTGAAAAATGAGTTCCAATATTTAAAACTTGGATAGTTCCACATTAGAACCCACATGTCCAGTTAAAAAAAAAAAAAAAAAAAAAAAA
>NW_022900920.1:18220002-18233972 GCF_012274545.1 Fukomys damarensis | reverse complement strand
TCCAGATAAAAAAAAAAAAAAAAAAAAAAAAAGACAGCATTGGGCTGAAAACGGGAGAAGACACTTGGGAAGGAAGGCCCCGCAGGCAACCAGGGACAAAAGTGGATAAGCCAAGATCTGGAGTGCTTCATGAATGAGCAGGCTCGGGGGAGGACAGACAAGGGAAGCCCAGCCTCCCACAGACCCTAAACAAACAGCACAGGCCCTGGAGGCAGGGCAGACTGTCCTTTCAGGTGACTGGCTGGCCTTTTAGAAATACTATACACAAAACCCACCTGATCCACAAGCCTCCTCCAGAATCCCTCCCATCACCCTAAAGCCAAACTTCAGTGGCAAAAAATGCAGCCAACATGGGGGAATTATAGGTTTGCTCCAATAACACACCATCTATTGGGAGAACAGTCAGAAACTTGCCGTGTTGGTTGCCTGCAACTATGGAATGCTTTATAAATAAATACTGAATAATTGACAATCCATCTGATAAACACTGTGCTTTTATCACTACACATCTGCTTATCATTTTACTATGTCCAAAACTGCCAACATGCCAAACATCCTCATGATCTATTCATGGCGAAGCAATGTGCGCACAATAACAAACTCTTAATGATTTTAATCATTATTTTACTTTAAACATTGACTCATTTAAACAGCCCATTTAAAAGTGGGTTCATTCACTCTTTTTGCAGAGGGGTTTGAGACAAGGTCTCACTCTGTCATTTAGACTGGCCTTGAACTCAGCCCAGGCTGACCTTGAACTCACAGCAATCATCCTGCCTCAGCCTCCTGAGTGCTGGGATTACAGGCGTGCACCACCAAGCCCAGCCTCACTCACTTTTTTTTTTAATTACTAAATTTGATCAACATAAAATACTTGATTTGAAATCTTCCTCCAAATCTAACATAAATCAGATTTCTTTAGGCACTTTCAAAACCTATGGGGCAGGCACTTGCAACTGGATAAGGAGAAGAAAAGAAATGAACAAGAAAGCAACTGCATACCTGCTCCTTATCTTGCATTTTCTTAAAGTCTTCACAGGCAAGCCAAAACAGGACATTTTCTTCACTGAATTCCTTTTTTAAAAATTCCTATAGATACAAAGAAAAGAAAATTACATAGTTTCTACTCTTTTTTTTAAATGATGCAGTTTCCTTTAAGAACTGATTTGGAAAAAATCCAGCAGATAAGCCTGGCTCAATTAAACTCTACCCTGAAGAACAAAAAGCGTGTTTAAAGTGAAAGCTAGAATTTCAGATACATTTGACCTTAATGGCATTGACATTGTAAGGGAGGGCAAAATGAAGCAGGAATCTACTCCCATTTCTAAGCTGACAATAAATTATCAAAAAGTAAATTAAAGTAGAAGATGTATTAGTTTCTTCTAGACACTGTTTAAACAAAGTACATTCCTCCAAAACCAGGCCCATTTTTTTTAGCAAAAGCAAAGAAAACATATTCAGCATGTCTAAAAGGCCACGATGAAGACCAAAAGGTGTATTTTCTTTTGGCAGCTGGTGTGGTGTTAGGCTCTGCTGTGTAGAGGCCTCCTGATGTCTGTGGCCTGGTGTCCAGAACCAGGAGCCTGGTACCACCTCCCTCCCCAGCCGCAGCACCCACCCTGAAAGGCAGTGACTGCTGGGGCTCATGCTGAGAATTTGCATGTGGTCCTCCACCTGGCACCTGGGTGTTCTGCAGGCCAAAAATGCTATTTCTAGGTGGCACCGACACTTCCTCGTCTGTCAGCTCTCCTTTAGAGGTTCCCTTTCCCAACTCTGCTCTTCCAGCTATTTCCAGCCTTTCTCCCTGGCGATGATGCGCACCTGGACATTACTGGACACAGGAGAGAACAAACCTCACGTGCTCGACACGCAGAGCCAGAAACTCTTTCTGTGTGCATTACTGGGGACTGAACTCAGGGCCTTCACACTGAGGTACACCCCCAGCCCTCTGGGTTGCTTTGTCTTTTGTCTTGTACTGGGATCGAACTCCGGACCTTGCGCTTTCGAGGCAGGCAGTGGAACCACTGAACCAAATCCCTGGCCCTGTTTTGTTTTCTTTTGTTTGCTGAGCCAGGGTCTTGTCAAGTCACTAAACTGCCCAGGCTGGGCTGAAACTTGCAATCCTCCCATCTCAGCCTCCCATGGTGCTGGGATTACAGATGTGCACCGCCACACCGGGCTGAACTGGAAATTCTCTGTGTAGACTCCACCACTGGCCTTGGTACATTTTCCCCATGGTCCTACACCCCTTACTACCCAACCACATGAAAACCAGGGACAGACTGCAGGGCCTTGGTGTGAGTTCAGGGCACCTGTAGGAGCACTGCCAAGTGGTCCAGCAGGTGAGTTCTTACTCTCAAGCTGGGGCAGAGAGTGCCAAAGATTGGCCCGTTTTACCCTAACCTCATCTAAACTTCTGGATGGACTGCATCCATCCGGATTAACAATGAAAGAGACAAACCCTAAATCTCTTCACGCCTTCTGGGTCCTCCAGCAGATTCTCTAGGGAGGCCGCCCACTTGGCCGTGCTCTTGAGGCTCTGGTGGCTGCTGCTGGAACTACCATCACTGTCATGGATGTCTGCAAAACAAAATTCGGAAGCTTCAAGGCCAGGACACTGTCATCTGCATACAACGTGTATAAAGATACCTGTTAACCTGCATATGACGGCAGCCAGCACCCTCAGGGCTGACACACTGCATTACATGCCAGGCTGTATCGCCCAGTGCATTCACTGCAGCAGGGAGGCCCTTTCTCCTCTGCTGTGCAGACAGGAAAACTGAGGCTCAGAAGAGTGAGCAGCCTACACTTCCGGACACATCCTTCTCCCATGGTGACCGCTGTCCGACTGGCAGGCAGCCGTAAGCCTCACTCCCACCCTGGGCCTGTGGAATGTGAAGCAACTCCTTCCCCCGCTCCTTCTGCACTGTAATGATTGCCCTGCGCTGCCACTGTTTATGGGACTGACGCCCACTGAACCTGAGAACTCCGCAGGTCCTCATCCTGTATAATCTACCACTGGCACATAAAGAAAAACAAGATGCAGGACCGACCAGGGCTAGGGTGAAGGTGCAAAATCAAAGAGTTGCCTAACTATTCCTGTACCAAGATAAATACCTTTATGCAGTATTTTTAAAAAGTCAAAATGAATTTTAAAAATTAACAAAATTAAATTTCATTTTTGAGACAAGGTCTCTGTACGTAGCACAGCTGGTCTCGAACTCACCACCCTTCCACCTCCACCTCCCTTTATAGGCATGCGCCACAGTGCCTAGCTAAAATACCAAATTTTAAACAAAGACAGGATCCTTATTCCTATTTACCCCTTTAATCTCTGCCTCCAATATGGGTTGGTGTCTCCACTGTTATTTGCCCAGACTTTAAGCTTTTGCTATTGGGTTCATCATGGATGTTTCTGTGTTAACTTCGATACTTTTTTTTTTTGTGTGTGTGTGTGTGTGTGTGTGTGTGTGTGTGTGTGTGTGTGTGTGTTTGTTTTTTTTGAGACAGGGTCTCACTATGTAGTTGAGACTGACCTGGAACTCACTATGTAACCCAGGCTGGTCTCAGACTCACAGTGATCCTCCTGCCTCAGCTCCTGAGTGCTGGGATTACAGGCGTGCGCCACCACGCCTGGTAATACTTTTAATACTGCATTTAGTATCATTTGTCGGGAGGCCTGAGTTTTCAACCCTCTTATGTTTCGGTTCACTGGGTGAATGGGCGATGGCTCGGTGCACACCTTCCACTCCCTGACCACAGGCACTTAACGCCCTCTTAACTGAAGGAAAGGGGATCGGGATCTCCAACCAATGCACTTCGGCCAGTTGGCTGAAGCAGGAAGTGACAACGCAAATATGTCTCACTGTACAGATCTGGCCCAGTCCTAGAGCCAAGGGAAAACCAACCACGGGGATGTGACTGAAGTTCTGGAACACCCGCCCCCCACAGTGAATGTCTGAGGTGGTAGATATCCCAACTACCCTGATCTGATCTGATCATCGCACATTGTATACAGGCGCTAAAATGCCACACGGACCAAAGTAGGGCACTCAGGGAGCAGAGGCAGGAGGAATGCAAGTTCAAGGTCAGCCTGGGCAATTTATTGAGACTGTCTCAAAAAGAAAAAAGGTGCCGGAGGGAGTGGGGGACCGGCTGGGGATATAGCTCAGTTCAAGGCTCTAGGTCCAATCCCCAGGGCAAGGGAGGGAAAAAAAAGAGAAAGGAAAGGAGGAAGGGAGGAAGGGAGGCAGGGAGAGAGGGAGGATGGCACAGGGGAGAAAGGCAGGCCTGTAAATATGTACAATGACGACACATCCATTGGTTAGGGTGGGAGTCGGGGAGGCAGCGCCTAAGAGAGCCTGCAGTATACTTGGATCATGGGAGATGCTCAACACGTTAGTTCCTGTCTCAACTTCCCTGAAATAATGACTATCAAGTGACACGTTTCTTATAGCTAATGATTTTTCTCCGCTGACATGTTCACTTCAAAGCTAGAGACGGGTTTCTGTAAAGAAAAGTTGGAAGATCTAGGAGAAAATAAACTTTTAATTAAGAAATCGGCAAAGTAAATAAGTTTGAAAGGATTAATGAAAAATGTCTCATAAATATTAATTGCTGCAAATAGCTAGGAGATCATCTAGCTGAAAATGTTTCTGGAGAAAATTCCTATCAGAACACACCAGACTTAATAATAACAGCTTCTAGGATCTCTGGTGTCTTACTGGGATGCAAAACATAGCCATTAAACTCTTAATCCATAAAGACTCCACCTCCCAGCAATTTAGGCTAAATAAAGTAAAAGAGAGCTAGAAACCCGGGGGAGCCTGTGGTTCGATACCCATTGCTGTTGGGGTACATGAGACAAAGCCATTATTTGGGACCAATCCATTCCTCTAATGGAGAAGCAAACTTACTCAATCACACCACCAAATGGACTCGATGATTTTGTAAAGTGACTCTCCAGCTTGGAGATTCAATTAGTTCCTGCTCGTTCTGTCAAGGCTGGGATGGCAAGCTCCGAGACACCGGGTTTCTTCCCAAATATCAAATGAAAAGATCATCATTACAAGAAATTTCTGTTGCAGGGTTTTCTCTGCCAAGCATCTCTCCGACTTACTGTTCTGCCCAGTGCCTGGGGAACACAGTTTGACAGGTCCCCAGTAAATCAACACAGAGATGCACGGTGCACTGTTCCAGGAACAATTTCAGGCTGCTGCAAGTGCTCTCCCCAATGTAAAATGATTCTGGCCATAAGTTTGCAGCTTTGGTCTGCAGGGATTCCAAAACTCTTGGCATTCTTTTCAATAATAAACCATATCAGGGATTTTGCTGTCATGCTGCCTTACAAGTAAAAGCACATGGTGGATTCCCGCTTAGCCAAGACACTGCCTGCCACGACAGTGAAGACAGCTGGCCCCGCTGGCCAACGGCTGCTGACCACCCCCTCCCTTCAATTCATACTCTAATCGTTTCTGAAGTTAGGTGCCTGGGTCAGTTTTCATCTGAACAAGAAGTTTTATAGCTCAGAACTCAAAGACCTGGTCTTACCCCCTTATTTATAGATGAGGAAACAAGGCCTAGAGGGAAAAATGACCCAGTTAAGGAGCCACGGGATGGAACGAGCATCAGTAAGGGAAATGTCCCCACCGGGACCACTTGTATATACCCCAGGGCTCCAGGAAATGCATGGGTCCTTCACCGTTCTCTCCTGGGCTCCCACCTCCTTCACATCAAATGTAAGGAAATTATAGAAGCACATGGGATTTGTAGGCATGACTTAGAAAGCACACAAATATGAAGCCGCTCGCATTAACAACACACTGCTTTTCCGGCGTTGGCACTCTGGATAAAGAGAAAGTCCTTGATTTTTTGCCCACCTGCTGCCCCATAGGTGCCTCTAGGATCCTTCTACCTAAGTGTTATCTGTCATGGGTTTCCCCTTTCCCCAGAAATATTAGTTTGACTTTTTCCTAGACTGCCTACGGCCATATCACCCTGAACGCATCTGATCTCGTCTGAATTTTTTCAAGACTTCCAGATTGACTTTCAAGTTTGATTAAAGCTATTGGTTATGCCCTCTCCCTCCCTGCCTTTTAAAAATCCTTCTAGACTGATATCAGTATAGACAGGCAGATCTTGGTAGACCAGCATTTACAACCACAATTCACTTCATGCAGTTGTATGTATTTATTTACTTTTGAGACAGGGTCTCGCTATGTGGATCAGACTGGCCTAGAATTTACTATGTACCTTAAGCTGGCCTTGAACTTGTAGCAATCCTCCTGCCTCAGTGGCATCTGTATTTAGTCTGGTCTTCATTACTATATGATTTGGGGGGCGGGTACCAGGGATTGAACTCACTTGTGAGGCAGGCAGCAGAACCACTGAGCAAAATCCTCCGCCCTTGGTCTTCATCACTATAATGAAATACCTAAGGGATTTATAAAGAGGTTTTGGCTCATGGTCCTGGAGGTAAAAGGTGAAAGATGAAAGGGCTGTATCTGGTTGATAGCTTTTAGCTTGGCAGAGTCCTGAGGTGGCACAGGGTATCACATAGCAAGAGCTGGGGAGACAGACGTATGTGTCCCCTAGTCTGTCGTCAAAAACCACCAGGATTCAGTCATGTGGGGTCTACCCTGATCATCTCCCACACTCCATAGTCAAATAGGTCTCCATCCTCTTTAATGCCTCATAATGCGGATTAAATTTTGACATGTGGAATTTGGGCAACACACTTCAACCATTTCAAACCATATCCCAACCAAAAAAGCACCTCCTTTTCCGAGTCATCCCCAACCTCCAGTCCACTCCATCTGGCGGTGCTGTAGAGGTCACCCAGACCCCAGATGATTCTGTGACTCAGGGTCCCCTGCTCCTAAGACTGCTATTTTCCGATGCATGCCAAGTAAGAGATTCCTGAACCATTTCAGCTCTCCTTAAATGCTGCAGTCAGCCCTGGGATGTACAGGAAAAACAACCCTTCTCAACAGCAAGCAGGTTTACCCCTGAACTTAATGAATAAAAAAACACCAAGATGTCACAGCTGTCCAGATCCTAACCCACAAAGCTTCGAGTCTTTTATCCCTCTTCATTAATAAAAGTTTCCATTTTAGATGAATCATATGATAAAGGAGGTTTGGAATGCTTTTCTAACAGCTTTAAGATCACTCTAGTGAGAAGCTGTTTGTGGTAAAATATGTTTGTTTCAATCCTGTTCTACTCCTTTTTTTTTTATTGTATTTTAGTTCAACTGAAAAGCATTTTTGGAAAGAACAAAAGTTTTGGTTGCTGTTGTTTGTTTGCTTGTTTAGTTCCTGGGCTCTTTAAAACATTTCAGATCATCAAATTTATTTGGCTCTTGTTTGTATTTGTTTTTGAGGGTCTCCCTGTGTAGTTAAGACTGGCTTGAACTCACTATGTAGCCCAGGCTGGCCTGGGACTGATGGCAATCCTCCTGCCTCTGCCTCCCTCCGGACAGCTAAGATGGCAGGAATGTACCACCATGCCTGGCATGCTCAATACTCATTTCTCAGTAAATCTATCTCTAATCTATCAGTAGCTGATAATTATATTTAACAGCTGCAAATTGTTCACAATGTACCAGACTCCACTCCAAGGTTTCATTTGTGTTAAATCATACCGTTCTCCCCAAATCACCCTCGTACGGTTAACAGTATCCCAGCTTTACAGATGAGAAAATGGCGGCACAGTAACTTGTAAGGGTCCTCCAGCTAGGAAATGGGGACCCATGGTCCAAAGCCAGGCAGGCTGGCTCCAGTGTACCTGCTCCTTCCCACAAGGCCCCACTACCATCTTCATGTATTTATTTCTGCTGATCTACACGTTGAGAGCCCAGACTGCAACAGCTTCAGTAAGACTGACAACAATCGCACTATGGCAAAAAGACTACCAAACGAACACAATGGACAAACATTTTCTATTTACTGTTATGTGGTTCTATCAGGTTTCTGGCTTTAGTAAAAGCCATTTTCTTTCAGAGATGGGTGAAGCTCTGCCATGTAGATGGCTGGGGCTGGTTCCCTGCAGCCTACTGTGTGGCCCATTATTTATAGATGCTATGATGTCATATCTAAGACTTTCTCCAGACATTAATTCCCTAGAAAGCCACACACAGAAGACATCTAGGACACTCAGAACTCAATGATCACAGCTTGGATTTCTGCTGTTGATCTGCAGGAAGATCCATGTAAGGAGCCTGCATAGACCATTTTCCCAAGTCAAATCATATTGTAGTAGGACCTTGATATCCAGTTTTTCTCAACATCCTCAGGGGATCTAAGTACCCCAAAATACACAGCATTATTAAAGAAAACAGTGTAAACATTCAAGTCCAGGAAAAGGCAGAGAACGTTAACCCTAAATTCCAAATGCTTTGGTGGAACACACACCCCAAATACACTCTCTACTTGGCAATGAAGTTTCAAGGAAACTACACACAAAACTTACTTAAAACCTCACATCATCTATACCACATCAAGCATAGTATGTTAAAAAAAAAAATCATCCCAATTTAGAATCAGCGAGTCCAGTTTGTTTTAACTGGTGATCTGCTGAAGAAATTGGGTCATGGAAACACTATATCTAAATATTACTTAAGTGTTTATCACTCCAGGATCTAGCTTCTGAGAACTACCTTGTGAGCATGCAGTGCAGGGGCTCAAAAGATTTCAGTAAACTGGAATTCAGCAGAAAATAGTAATAAAAGTGAAAAAAAAGTTTGGAAATGATCATACCAACAGGCAGCCCTCAAGACAGGAGCAGGAAAACGGCAAGGAGGGTTGGCACAGTTCAGAAAGGGCACCATGGCTCTCTCACAGGAAGACCCATCAGGTGCACACAGAGTAGCCTTCAGCCGTCACTTGGGCACCTGTGTGTGCACAGCACACTGCCCCCAGCCTCTGCCCTCCCCGGGCTAGTGCCCAAGCCACGGGCACACCGAGAACATCTTCTGAAGGGATGGGCGTTCCTTACATTCCATGCTCTGGGGTCCACCCGGGAAGGTCTGCGCAGACCAGAACTCTGCTGCTTTCTCAGAGCTGTTTTGTGGGAGAAAGGCAAGGGCTACAGGGCTCCTGAGCACCCTTTGTCTGGAGAAAAAACAAGCCTCAACATCCTCTTTTGAGTGGACTAAACAACAGATGGCCACTAGTTTCCAGTATCTACCAGAGGGAAGGAAATAAGAACGCCAAATGGTTCTTTGCAGCCTCCCAAGAATCCCCACTTTCTAGCAGAAGCCCAGAAGAAGAAGAAGAAGAAGAAAAAAAAAAAAAAGAAGAAAAAAAAAAAAAAGAAGAAAAAAAAAAAAAAGACACAGAGGCCCAAACCTTGGGCTAAAAATGAAGACCCTGCCATTGATTTTCTTCACTTCCCAGAAGCCCCCGCACTTCCTCTGGGGTCTGACCTTTCAGCATCAATGTGTCCTTACCCTCCCACTCCGCTTCCTTCTCCCTGCCCCCGCCTCAAGTCAACATAAGTGACTTGGAGGCTGGGGGTGTAGTTCAGTGGTGGAGAACTTGCCTTCCATGTGTGCAGCCCCAGCTTCAATCCCCAGAATAGAAAAATAACAATACTTAATTAAAATTTCAAAAGCAACTGACTTTTTTTTTTTTCCGTATCAACTAGGCAGACCAGGCATTTGTTAGGGTCAGGGCATACGTCTTCCTAAGGGTCAACCCAGTGTCTGGCACTCATGTATACAATGTATAGTGATCAATATTTTCCGAGGAATGAGCTAAGCTGATCACTGAGCACGGGGTTAGAGGGCACAGAAAGGAAGATGAAAGCAAATAAAAATAGATATTTACTGAGTGCTTACTGTAACCCTCTAAACTCAGCAACAGTACTGCTTGAAAGGTGGTACTACAGTTGGCCCCACTTTATAGAGGAGGAAACTGAAGCACAGAAAGGTGAATAACTTGCTTCAAAGAAGCAAGCAAGGAAGTGGAGGGGCTGGGATGCTGCCCCAGGGGAGTGGCTCTAGGTCCATCCTGGGAGGAAAACAGCGTAACAGACATGAAAAATAAAGGCAGGGCCTTTTTAGTCATGGAACTTACCCTGAACTGGGAAGACGAGACCTGCACTTCCAAGATGGGAAGGAGGGAGAGAGAGAGAGCTGCCCCCTCCAAATTCCTTCTCTAAATACATTTGAGCAAGGTGACTGAGTGGATGCTGTCTGCAGGAGGCCCTGGACTTGGGTCCCAGACTAGTTCTCTGCCCCTTCCAGAGTGGGTGGCTCTGGACAAGTCTTTGTCCCTCAGAGGTCCCCAAAGCTTGGCAGGAACTCGTGGCTGGTTCTCTCCTCTGGGACACTCAGAGGAGAATCAAGGGGCAGCCGGGCCTGGAGCAGGGAGAACCAGACCTTGGGACGGACAGAGGGCACTCTGGGGGAAAAGAACACAGAGCTGTTAGCGTCTGGCCCCCCAGGGGTGGAGTGGGGAGCTGGGGGAGAAGGCAGGCCGTGCCAGGGGTCTCTGAGCACCAGGCTGACCTGAGCACTTGGCAGGCCCTCGAGATGGTAACTAGCTTGGAAGGAAAATTTGTCCTTTGGTGCCTGCAAGGGACTATTTCACTCCAGCAAATACCTCCTGACAGCTCTTATCAAAAGGCTGCTGCTGTTGCCTGCCGGGGCCCCATCTGCCCCCACCACCATCCTGGAACTGCTATCTGGGGGAAGCAGAAGACACTCATGAGAGTATATTTAGTACAGTTTAAACACCATGTTCCCAGAGCCGGTGTCTAGGGGCCGAGGGGATGATTCAACTCGGGGAAGTGGCTCGTTCACCTAGGAGGCTCCGGGAGTGGCCACGCCAGGAGCCTGCCGGGGTGTCCAAGTTGCTTACTAGTGAGGAAAGGAGACAGAAGACCGAATACAAATCACTGGTGCCCAATAGAGCACCGCTAGTGCCTCACACTCACCGGCCTCTCGTTTGGGGATTAGAGTGGATCCACGTACTCATGCTGCTCCTGGGAGGACCTCACCTGTACAAAATGACACCCTCACCCTGGGGTCTGTGCCCAGGGCCAAGCTCAACTTCATTCTCCCTAAGCCCCCAGGCCCAGCCAGTGAGGTTCTACAGAGAAAATGTCCCCGGCTGCCAAGACGCTCCAGCGCTGGGCTGTTCAAACAAAGACATTAAATTGCTATGTAGACTGTCATCTTAAAAATAAAAACTTAAGCCCAGCAATAAATCTGAAACTGTTCCCAAGGGCTTAATGGAATATGCAACAGGCCTGGGTGGCCTGGCTGGCAGGATGATTATCAGTCCTCAGTCCAGCTGTGGGCCAGAGGGTGGCTTTGACATTGCTGTGCAGGTGGGCATGTGTCAGTTGTCGTCAAACAAAGCAAACTGTTGTGGGACAAGCGAACAGAATCCCTTGAGGGAGCCCCACATTTCTGTGACATAAAAATCAAGTGGTTAAAATGCAGCCACCCCCACCTGACTGAATTGGGGCGTCTGGGGTGAGCCCTGGGAAGCTGACTTTTATCAAACCCCCTTCACACCAACCCGGATGGTGGAATATACTCTGAGAAACACCAGGAGACTAAGAGAATCCCAGTTAAAAGCTTGGAAGTAGAAGTTAGGAACTCAAAACCCTCAGCTTAAAGATGTCATTTCCAAGGTTCTGCTGAAAAGCAAAAAAAGTCTTAATGCAGCAGGTGCTTTGGGGGGGCAGGAGTAGATATAGGGCCAAATCAGGGGGCCTCCAAGGGTGGATTCAGCTTTTGTGTGGTCTGAAGCTTACACAATTTAGAGGTCTTCCTTAAGAAAAATAATTCAGCTGAGAACATGGCTCATTGGTAAAGTGTTTGCATAGCATGCACATGGCTCTAAGTTTCATCCCCAGGACCACAAAAAAATAAAATTAAATTAAAATGACATCATGCCCCAATCAGAACAGGGTCAGTACAAATCACGCGGGGTCCCTCTGCCTACAGGCCCTGATTTCTCTTTGTCACTGGGCTCCTTCTTCTCCTGCTACAGGGTGACAGGGATGAAACTGGCAGGAGGTTGAGTCTTTTCCCATGACAGAGGCAGACTTTAAACCTAAAACTTCCACGGCATCTGGGCATCCAGTACCCCACGCATTGGGCTTAAATGCATTGAAACAGGCCCACACCACTGAGGTTCCTAAATCTGCACTCAGTCTTTATGGTGTACAATTTGGCCATATGTAAAAATCACTCTAAGTCAGGGATCTCCTGTGATTCAATGGTTCTATTTGAAAGTTTGAAAATCAAAAATGAGTCAAAGCAGTAAGCAACCTGTGTATGACTGTCCTTCTACTTATAATAGAAAAAGACATAAAAGACAGACGCTAATAACCATTTCACATTGATTACACGCCACACATTGCACTATAGCCTTCCTAGGTTTTAGAGTAGTTAAGCCCACTTTACAGATGGAGAAACCGACACACAGGGGTCTGTCAAGCCTTTATTTCTAGCATTTGCTGATTTCCATTATGTAAAAAGCCCACTATAGCTCATTTAAACTACCTATGGTTTAGCAACCATGTGGTTTAGTTCCCAGATTTCCGGAATATTTAACAATTGGCTCCTGCAAGCCGATTTGAGCCAGCTCCGGCACATCACTGAAACTGCAAACAGACAGTTCTAGAAACTTGTTCAATGTGACTGAACCAGGGCTCAAACCTGAACTCTGGAGTTCAGGCTCTGACTACCACTCCAGGGGCCTGTGCAGACAACAGGGAATGGCTACCCACAAGGCAAGGGAACCTCTTGACCCAAGTGCAGTAGGGATGGGATTACATAACCATTGCCTGAGCATTTAACATTTGCTGGGCGACAATATAAGATCTTTACAGTCAGCTTATAAAGTTCGACTTTATTTGCGTTGTCCTCAGTATTAAATCATATGTGATGATTTGCATAATTTGTTGGGGAGAGGTTAGGCTCCAATTAGATGATTAAGAGAGGGGTAGCTCTGATTAGTCCCATTTTGCAGATCCTTAGTTGACACTGAGAAGATGTACAGCTAGTAAGTGGTGGAGACTCAGCCAGCCTGGCTGCAATTTCTTAACCACATATAACGCTGGGTAAAAAGAAACCGACCAACGTGTACTAACTCTCAGTGCTATGCTGCAGAAGTGAATCTTGGAGTGGGCGACACAGGACAGCCTGTGAACCCTAAACGTGAGAGTCAGACAAACCTGGGTCTGGTTCTCAGTCATCTGCGCCTAAAGCTTCTGACTTCAGTTCCTCCCCTCACCAGGTTATTCTAAGGGTGAAAAGAGAAGGCAGATGGCGAATGTGGCCCCTGGACCACTGTTAGGTGCACAGTGTCCTAGCTGTTACTGTGAACAAGAAGGGTAAGATGATCGGAATCAAGGGTTTCCTATTCACCGTGGTTCTCTGTCTTTCAAGTTGCCCCAAACCGTGGCTCAAACTGGTCCAGAGTGAATCCTTTGCAATGTAGCACTTCGATGGCACAAACTACACAGATATTTTCTCCGTCCTAGTGATGGAACACCTACTTGGTCCCTCTTTGCCCTTCCGCCGGGCAGAGCTGCAGGCCCCGGCTGCCCAGGGGATGCCCTGGTCCAGCGGAGCCCCTGGGGCGCGCAGGCATCCTGCCCACCGACGCCCCCGGCGGAGGCGGAGACCTTCCCGGAGGAGGAAAACCAGACGGGCGTCCTGCTTTCGCACTCCGAGTCCCTCTCCCCTCCAAAGTTTGGGGGTGTTTTGGATCTCCTTTTTCTCCCAGACCATCACTAAAAAGAAAACTACTGCTGTTCCCTTTTCAGCAAAACTTCCTCCCCAGAGAGTCTCTGGAAGCTCTGCGCTCCCGCCTCAGCTGGCACCGCGGGGACCCTAAAGCACACTTCGGTGATTGGATTGTTCACTTCTCATCATATCCACGGTGCCAAATGACACCTCTCAGGTAATAAATTTCTGATTTTGATTTTAAGGTCCTACAGGGCAGGAT
>NW_022900920.1:18219509-18219750 GCF_012274545.1 Fukomys damarensis | reverse complement strand
GGAGCGGGGAGGCCCCAGGTGACCCCTCCAAACCCGCGCCGGGGGTGAGGAGCCGAGATTCCGCCGCTTTCCAAGTCCCGCGTCCGCCCTGCTCACCCGCCCTTTCCTGGGCGCAGCCTCGAGAAACTGGCTCGGTGCCACAGGCCCACAGCGCCTGGTGACTCTGGCCGGCCGAGGTTACCTCCCGATCGCACAGCGCGAAAGCTAGGTCTCGCGCGTCTGCGAAGTCCGTACGCGGCGC
>NW_022900920.1:18215101-18219410 GCF_012274545.1 Fukomys damarensis | reverse complement strand
GGAGCGAACGGAGTCACCGCGGGTGGGCGCCCTTGCCTGGGCCGCAGCGCCCGCTGCCCTCGGCCTTGAGGATCCAGGAGCGGACCTCGAGGAATTCTGCGGGAACCCCTGGACCAGCTCTGCCTTGCAAGCCCGCGCGCCCAGGGAACGACTTTGGGGACGCTTGGGTGCCGTCTCCCGCGTTGGCCTCTGCGCTCAATGACCAGATCCCCAGGTTCCCCCGCAGGGCTCTCGGATTCTTTCTCCTGTCCCCCTGCCAGTCACCTGCTCAGCGCCGTGCTCCAAGCTCCTCTAATGTTCTCATATCATCTACAAAACAGCCTAAGGAGGGTGTCATTAGCCCCATTCTCTTGAACATTTGGTTTGCAAGAAATTGTCTTTCTGGCGAGTTTTACTTTTCTCCTTGTGTGTCTAGCATTGTCTCTAAATTGGTCTTTATTTTTAGCTGTACTAATTGCTATTTTTCTAAGCTGCTCCCCAATCGCCCCCTCATTCTTTTGCAGTATTTTCACTAGTTGGCACTTTCTTTTATATCTTCTATTCTGAGCCTCTCTTTCTGCTGGTTTTTCCTCTCTCCCTCTGCCCACCCCACAGTCCAATTCCACCCTAGCTCCGCTGCTTTGTGATTGCTTCTTTTGGGGCGGGGGGAGGTACTGGGGAATCGAACTCGGGTCCTTGCACTTGCGAGGCAGGCGGCAGAACCACTGAGCTAAATCCCCGGCCCCATTGCTTCTTATTTCCACCCCTTTCCTTCCTCGCTCAGAGCGCTCTGGTTCTGCTGGCCGCAGAGGATCTCCAGCCTCCTGAAGGTTTCTGGGGTTATCAGTTGCAACTCAGAGACGGTGGAGTGGTGAACAGGGCTGGACCCTAGCTGAGAAGCTACCTTCAAAACCAGGTAGTTTCAAAGACCAGCTATCTTCTCAGATAGGGTCTAGCCCTGTTCACCACTCCACGGTCTCTGAACTGCAACAGGCCAAATACTATTTTCATTGTCAATTCCATCCTGCTGGGTCCTCAGCCCCTAGTGCAGCCTTCGGCATGTTTATGAATACCTCAAAGCTAGGAATCCCAGGCCTTTCCTAAGTAAAGGGAACACTTAACAGCTTCAAGTCACTTTTCCTGCCCTGTTAGCATATCAGATAGTAAGTACAAAAAGCGCCATGGTTTACAGCTTAATGGACACAGTTTAAATGTCTCATTGCAGGGACCCTGAAAGACCATCTTCATGACATTGTCATAAACACCCGTTTTAAGCGTCTAATGCCCCAAAGCCAGTTTCGTATACTGTGCAGAAGACCGAGTGCAGAAGCAGAAAGCCTCACAGCTCCACCCACTTAAGTTCTGCCTGTGTTCTACACTTGGACTGGAGGTGCTCAGCACCCACAGGGCGCCAGTCCTCCTCCAAGTGCAGCCCCTGCCCCCATAACCGGGCTCAGTCAAGCTTGCACTACACTGACAGTCAATGTGGGCAAGAAGACATGTAATTTAGTTTCTTTTCTCCTGCTGCTGGTCTCACCTTTGGTTTACCAAGTTCCCAGTCAAGCAAAAAACAAGGTCTGGACGATTTGCAGTAAAGTGGTATTTCAGAGGCATTATTTACCCTAGAGGTTAATATGCCTTCTTGTTCTCAGAGACTTTAAAGAATCGGTGTGTAAGTTGTGACTATAGGGGGCCGGGATTAGTTCAGTGATTCTGCCGCCTCCCTGGCAAGTGCAAGGTCCCGTTTTCTCTCCCTGGTACCAACACACACACACACACACACACACACACACACACACACACACACACTAGTGTGACTATATTTTAGCACCTCTTTTATGACCAGAATATATATATATAATAAAACTACTCTAGATGATTTGAGGCAGACCCAGCAAGGAACATAAGTAAACTCTAAGGGCTTGAAGAGACCTAGGTACCAGTCCTGACCATGCTGCCCACCAGCTGTGCATCCTCAGGCAATTACAGCCTCATGGGCCAGGACTAGGAAAGGATGACACCTATGTTCCAAGGGTGTGGTGTGCAACAGCAACAAACAAAAATGTATCTGGCATGGGGCCCAGCACATGTACACCCACGAAAAAATTACTGGAATCTGCATTACTCTTACTCCCCCTATAAGGCTGTTTTGCTAAACATTAAACATTCAACCTACACACACCCAAAATGAGTTTTTTTTTTTTTTAATTATAGGAAGTTGGCAAGGTAGCAACAGCATGATGTTCACAGTGGGAAGAAAAAGAAAGTAAATTGCTATAACCTCTTTGGACTCAGCAATCTATAAGAGACTTCAAAATACTTATACCCATTTGGCCAGTGAATAATACTATAATTAGTGATTTGTGCCAAAACAAGAATAAGTGATGCAAAGATGTATATGTATCACAGTACTGCACTTCATTTTATGTATTATTTTAGTAGCTAACATGCTTCTTAAGAGAGTTATAACATATGTCGAAGATGGAATATTTTACTAGTACAAAGACCATGTGAAAACCATTTGGTGATGTGTGAGGATTCTTAGGACAGAGCTTTCAAATCAGGAAACACAACAGAGACATTTTCCAGTGGAGGGTAAAAGTATATTTATGTATACAAGGACAGCAGTTGGGCCAGGGAGGTACCTCAGTGGTACTGTGCCTGCCTGGCAAGCAGAAGGTCCTGAGTTCGATCCCTGGTATGGGCGGGGTGGCAGTTGATTAGAGCAAAATATTACTAGAATTTATCTCTAGGTAATAGGATAATGGGTGATTTAAACTTTTAATATTGTATTTTCCTGTTTTTGCGGGGGGTCGTTTTGTTTTTGGTACCAGGGATCAAACTCAGGACCTTGTGCTTGCGAGGCAGGCAGTGGCGCCACTGAGCTACATCCCTGACCATAGTTTTGCTTTTTTAAAACTCTTAAATTCCCATGGAAGACACAAGTAGACCCCAACTGCCTTTCCCATCTTTGATCTGTCTTGTATTTCTGGTCACACATTCCTGGCATATCACAGCGGGAGGAATCCTGGGAGATCAGCAACTTGTGCTCCAGACCAGGAAACTGAGGCAGATAGCAGCTACGCCTGAATGTGGCTAGTTTTAGCTAACATAATGCCAGCTTTCCTATTGGGCAGGAGGTCTCTGCAACAGCACCTTCCCCCTCAAGCCATGCAATGTTCATGACAAGGCACATGAAGAGGAAACCTTGTAAGCTTAAAATTCTAATTAGAATTTTTACTCAAAAGAGGCAGATTACAGGCTAGGGATATAGTTTAGTAGTAGAGTGCTTGTCTAGCATTTGTGAGAACCCGTTCAATCCCCAGCAAGCCCCTGCCCCCAAGTCAGATTAATTTCATCAATTTCTATTTCTCCACTCTCAAGTCAAAGGCAATTACCCAGGCAGATGCAGTGGAATGCACCTGTAGTCCCAGCTTTTTAGGAACCTGAGACAGAAGGATCACATAAGCTCATGAATTTTGAGTTTGAGATCAGATGGGGCAACAAAGTGAAACCCTGGCTCATGGAAAAAGAAATCAAGTCTGGTATGGTAGCCCATGGCTGTCATTCCAGCACTCTGGGAGGCTAAGGCAGGAGGATCCACATTCAAGCCCAGCCTGGGCAATTTAGCAACTTAATGAGACTGTGTTTCAAAATTTAAAATTTTAAAAAGAGCTAGAGATATACACAATGTGAAAGCCCCAAGTTCAATCTTCAGTATTGAAAAAAAAAAAATCAGTCACAACAAAGAGGTGGGGCCAGGGCCTGGGATTTAGCTCAGTGGTTCCACCGCCTGCTTAGCAAGTGTAAAGTCCCTTGTTCGATCCCCAGCACACACACACACACACACACACACACACACACACACACACACACACAAAAGGGGTGGGGCCAGGTGGCACATTCTGTAATCCCAGTAGGAGGATTCAAAAGTCTGAGACTATCTTGGGCAACTCAGTGAGACCCTACCTCGAAATAATAAAAAGGGCTAAGGATGTAGCTCAGTGCTCCTGGGTTCCATCTCCAATACTAGAAAAAAAAAAAATCATCAGTATATTGCTGAGCACATGGTACACACCTGTAATCCCACCTATAATGTGCAGACTGAAGCAGAAGGATCATGATTTAGAGATCAGCCTAGGTAACACAGTGAGTTCCAAGCCAGCCTGAACTACATAGGGAGGCCTTGACTGGGGGTGAGGTAGGTGGAGAGAGAACGTGCAGATATGCAGAGGTAAATCTCTGAAAAAACAGCTTTTTTAAAAAAGGAGGAAGCCTGAGGAGCATGCAGAAGACAGGATAGGATCGTTTTTCAGACTTAGTGCTTTTT
>NW_022900920.1:18179664-18215075 GCF_012274545.1 Fukomys damarensis | reverse complement strand
TTTGTTTTTTTTTTTTTTTTTTTTTTTTAATGGCATTGCTGTTTAGTTTTTGAAGGAAGGAACTGCTACATAGTCCAGCCTGGCCTTGAACTGTAGCCCAGGCTGGCCTCAAACTTGCGACCCTCCTGTCTCAGCCTCCTGAGTGCTGGGATTACAGGTATTCAGCACCTCGGCAGTTTGACTTTTTAAACTATTATATGTAGGGCCAGGGATTTAGCTCAGTGGTTCTGCCACCTGCCTTGCAAGTGCAAGGACACGAGTTCGATCCCCAGTAACAAAACAGAAACAAAACAAAACTATTGTATGTATGTATATATCATTTTACTGAAAATGAAAGTCAATTTTTAAAAGTCCTAGTAATCCTCACTGTATAGTTCATAAGAAAAGAAAGGTTGGTTGAATCACCAAAAATAATAACAGCTAAATCTCAGTGACTACTTACTAGGTGATCGACAATGCTCTAGTACTACTTTATTCCTCTTATGAAAAGAGCCCTTTGGCAAGGTCTGGGCTGCCACCCTACCCTGCCTTTGATGGAGCCGAAACCAAATGCAAGTCAAACTGTGGCTCCTCGTGGGCTGAAAAGCACATCTCACGTGATTTCTTTCAGCTCTCACCAAACCCTGTGACAGGAATCCTCAGATGCAGAAACAGTGGGAGAGATCTGAAGAACTGCGCAACCTCACAGGTACAGGTGTGAAAGTGGGGATAAAAGGCATATCCTTTGGCTGCTAGTGATGACGACACAATTCTTTACACAGCTGCTGAGCATAATCACGAGTGGATATTGATCGGCTGATCGACTGTGGTGCTGGGAACTGAGCCCCAGGCCTGGTGTGTGCTGTGTGACTGCTATTACAGAACCACATACCTAAACCAGAAAAATGCTTATTGAAAACTCCATGTTTCGGATACCTACTGTGTAACATTGTTCTCTTATGTCAATTTTAAATGCTAAAGAAAAAAGGGTCTGGGATTTCTAAGAACCACTGTTTGGTTTTGGTTTTTTGAGACAAGGACTCACTATGTAGTTCAGGCTGCCCCTGAAATCACTATGTAGCCTAGACTGGCCCTGAATTCATAGTGACCCTCCTGCCTCAGCCTCCCAGGTGCTGGGATTACAGGCATTTTCAACCATGCCTGACTCTTCGAAGTCTAGTCTTGCCTTCAAATCTAAATACTAAATACTAGCCTCTGAAAAGGTTTTTTAAAAAAGAGAAAAGGAAGATGTTGTGTATGAACACACATACATACACATAGATGTGACCATAGTTAATACTGCCCTGGTTTTCTGTTTTACTGTCCTGAATATCTCTCAGAAGTGCTTTCCATAGCCAGGTGTGGTGGCGCATGCCTGTAATCCCAGCACTTGGGAGGCTGAGGCAGGAGGATTGCTGTGAGTTTGAAACCAGTCTAGCCTACATAGTGAGTTCCAGGTCAGTCTCAACTACATAGTGAGACCCTTGCCTCAAAAAATCAAAACAACAACAAAAGTTTATAGCTATCATATATCATATAGCTGCAAATATTCCTTACTTCTTTTAAAAATTTTTAAAAAGATAGTTGTTTAACATAAGCCCATTTATTTACATTTCCCTGACATAAAAATGCCTGATGATTTTTATTAAAGTCTTCTGGTTACCCATCTATGCTCATAAACTAAAATGCTTAAAAACTTTATAAAGGGGTCAGGGATTTAGCTCAGCCGTTCGGTGGCCTGCCTTGCAAGCTCAAGGACCCGAGTTCAATCCCCAGTACCAAAAAACAAAACAACAACAACAACAAAAAGCTTTATAAAACCCATCAGAGAAAGTTAAAAAGCAATCTTCACAAAAAAGTACTGATTAAAATGCTCTTATATATGATTGCCAAATACTTTTTTGATCAACCATCAAATTTCAACTAAAAGCTGTTTTACAGGTGGCTACAGAAACTATCTCAAAGAGGCAGTAAACATAAGAAAATCATCACCAGGTGTGGTAGTGCACGCCTGTTTTTGAGTACCTTCAAGGATGTCTAACTTCATGAAGGAAGTATCCAACTCTCTAGGATTCATCTTTGATGACACAGCCACTATATGATGTACAGAAAGGTCAAGGCAAATTTAAAAGGAAAATATTCCAGATCAAATAAGCATTTGAACACTAGTATTGTCAACCCCAATCCATGTGTCAGGTGGTACTTTAAAAATAAAATATAAGTAATAAAAACATATGCTTTAATTCATTTGCTTACAGTAAACTTAGTTTAGAAACAGCATTGGCTTTGAAACGGATTCTAGAAACTGAGACACACATACAAACATTCATATATTAAGAAACAGAGACGTAACATGTGTTGTTGTTACTTATGGCATGGATGTGACTGAGCAACATTGAAAATCATAAAAGAGCTCTTACCCTGGAAGAGTTTTGGTATTTTCTAAATAAATGTTGTTAGTTTAACATTGGTTCTACATGAACAATGGTTTCACATTTTCCGAGTCATTTTTTCCCCTTGCAAAAAAAAAAAAAAAAAAAAAAATCATCAAATAAAAATTCAGGGACTATAAGTCATGTTGTTCTTGCTTAAATTTTAGCCTACTGGAAACTTCTGTGAATCACTATATATAATGCCTAAATTCTCAAGAAATATACTTTGATTCACAATTTTAGTATTTTTATCAGGTATTAAAGGAATAACATATGTGTTGTTAGTGACTCAAGAGAATTTTGCAACTTAAAGAAAACAGTTACAATGATGTACAAAGACATGGTTCAGCTTTTGAAATTACTCAGAAGTGGAAATAAATGCATGCATGTATATGTACACACACGTGTTTGAATGAACATGCAAATAAGCTGATAAGCAGTGAGGGTTGGTGGGACAACAGCTAGATAACTGCATTTTAGAGACCACCTGCATAGCCTACATCTCAAAAGAACGAGTATTAATTCCATAAAGAATTTTGGCAACAGACAGATCCAAAGTTTTAAGCCCATAGGTCTTTCCTTAAGTTCTGTTTGTAAGAACAAAGATAATACACATTTCTGGTTCTAGAGATCATTACATGAATTCCATTAATGAAGACAAGAGAATCTATCAATGGTATTCAGTACTTTGGGTTTTTTTTGAGTCTTGCTATGTAGTTTAGGCTGGTCTTCAACCTATGTAACCCAGGATGGTGTCAAATTCTCAGTGATCCCCTCTGCCTCAACCTCCCAAGGGCTGGGAATACAGACATGTGTCACCATGCCCAGTGGTACTCAGTATTATGTTTCTAGTCATAAGTATGAAAATATTTGCTTTAATAACTGAATTCCAGATTTACGTAACAGGCTATCACGTGGCATTTTGGATCCTGTCCATGTTCTGAAGGAATTTACAGATTCAGGTAAAGGCTGATGCCTGGCATTATCTTTCCAGCAGAGGCTGAGTCTCTTCTCAGCCACCTATATCCTCAATTTCTTTAGTCAGGGTTACCAGAAGGTTTTCCACTCTTCAAATAAACAGCAGTCAATTTTTCAAGAGCTCTCATACCACTCTTACTTTACAGGCTACATGGATACGGGGTAGCTTAGGAATAAAGACTGGCATCTACTGTATTTTGCAGTTTAGAAGCTAACAATACTACTAAGGTTACTGAAATGTTTTCTTTATATCTAATATTCTATGCCATTAGATTAAAAAGGCCAACAGGTTAAAATCTCCTTAAAGCAATTTGAGGCAAACTGATTAGCTGAGATTTCAACTCATCTATTTTCTTTTTTATTTTATTTATTTAATTTTGGTACAGGGGATCAAACTCGGTCACCACGCTTGCAAGGCAGGTGGTGGAACCGCTGACCTAAATCCCCAGCCCCAACTCATCTATTTTTGAAGTTCTGGCAAACAAAATGAACACCCGATAAGGCAAACATGTAGAAATGTACTGCTTCTGAGAAGGAAGTCCCCAAGAACAGTCACTTAACAAGAAGAAGCAGAGTAAATTTAGAGATTCCAGTTCTGCTAGAGAGAAAATGAGAATATGGAAGGTAGTGATACATCTGAAAGGAAATATCTAGGTCCGCATATAGTAGTTAGTTTATTGTTTTTTGTGTCATCTATAAAATTACAAATTGTATGTATTTACTGTGGTAAAAAAACAACATAAAATTTATCTCATGTACAATTCAGTGGCTTATGTATATTCACATTGTACAATAGTTCTCCAGAAAATTTCATCTTGCAAATCCGAAAGTATACCCATGAAACAACACTTTTCGCCTTCCTTCAGCTCCTGGTTTCTATGAATTTGACTATTTTACTGAGTTGTGTAAGTGGAATCACAATGCTTGTCTTTTCGTGATGTTTCATGCGGTGTAGCATTTTCAGAGTTCTTCCATGTTGTACCATGTGTCAGAACTGTATTTATTTATTTATTTAATTTTATTTTTGGTACCGGGGATCAAACTCAGGCTCTTGTGCTTGCAAGGCAAGGGACAGAACCACTGAGCTAAATCCCCGGCTAGAACTGTATTTATTTTTAAGACTGAATAATATTTCATAATAAAATGTGGATGAACATTTGGTTTCTTGGCTATTGTGAATAGTGCTGCTGCTATATACAAAAGGATATAAATATATCTTTATACACCAGCTTTTTTTCATGGTGGTGGCGGCGGTGGTGTTGAGGATTGAACCCTAGGACTCACAAATGCCTGGAGAGTGTTCTACCCGAGCCATATCTCCAGCCCAAATTCTTTTGGAATATAACCAGAAGCAGGTTGCTGAATCATAGTTTCACTGGGGATTGAACCCAGGAGCTACTGGATGCTAGAAAAGCCTTTAACCACTGAGCAACATCACAAGACCTTTTAAAAAATTTTGACAGGGTCTTGCTGAGTTGCCCAACCTAATCTCAAACTTTTGCGCCTCCTGCGTGAGCCTCCCATGTAGCTGGGATTTGTATAAAAGACCATTCCACCTAGCTGGAAATTGGAAAATCTAACTTCTCAAAACCCTCCACACTGTTACATTCTATCAAGAGTTCAAAAAGGTTCCAATCTTTCTACATTCTTACGAATATTTATTTATTTTTGCAGTATTGGGGATCGAACTCAGGGCCTTGCACTTGTGAGGCAGGTGGCAACGCCATGGAGCTAAATTCCTGGCCCATGCCAATATTTATTTTGATTGAAACAATTATATAATTTTCTATCTACAGTAGTTTTCAGTTTAAGGTAAATTACTGAAAAATGGAAAATTGGGGTTTTATGCGAGGGCAATGGCAAATCGGGCAATTTTGGGTTGCAGTGTTAGATTCATGTTTTATGCAACACTACACTAAGCTTAATATTTAAAAAATTTATTAAGCAAATGAAGGTACAGGACAGCATGTATAACATACTATATCATTTCTAACAAAAAGGAGCAAATGCTTATATAAGCAAACTCTGGAAAAATACAGGATGCTGATAACACTGGTGTCTTTTTGGGGGGAACTAGATGGCTATGGGAGGAACACATTTTTACTATTCTTTTTTAGTAACCTATAAAATTGTTTTTAAGAATTGCCTGTATGATTACTAAAATAAATAGTACCTAAGGGCTGGGGATTTAGCTCAGTGGTTCCGCCACCTGCCTTGCAAATGAAAGGTCCTGAGTTCAATCCCCAGTACCAAAAAAGAAAGTACATGGAAAAACCTTCAGTGAGATACCAGGACAATTAAAATGGAAGCAAAACAACTCTATAATCTAGCATCGTCAATGAAAAGGGCTGGAATTTTCATACCACATGCAAGTGTAAGCTGACAACCCGTTTCGAAAACTGTTAGGCAGCACCTACTATAACTGACTAGCACACATCCTAACTCAGAATTATACTCCCAGGTATATACTCAACAGAAATGTTACATATCATTTCCCAAGACACATACAAATTCCCAACAGCACTGAACCTAACAGCTTCTAAACAAAAAGTCAGGCACATAACTGAGAGTGGATAAATTACACATTTAAGTAACAGACGAGAAATTCAGCCACCCATGAGGAAACTCATGGTATTAATTGGCCAGGTACTGAAGAATATACACTAATTCCACTTATGTAGTTGAAAGATAGGCAAACTCATCTGTGGTCATGTTAAGCCAGGCTAATGGTTTATCTCAGGGGAAGAAAGGAGGTTAGATAAGAAAAGGGCATGGGAGGTTTCTGGGGTCCTGTCAGGGTTGTTTCCAGATCTGGGTATTTGACATCTCCACCAATACATTCACTTTTTCAAGATTCTGAGCTGTACACATGCAATACGGACTTTTCTATGTAGTATTTTAAATATAGAAAGCATGTAAGTACTTTATAAGAAGATAAGGACATACTGAAGTCTGGGACTATCAGTCAGTGTTAGAGCATTTGCCTACTATGCTTGAAGCCCTTAGTTCAATCTCCAGCATGAAAAAAGAAAAACAAAACAAAACAAAACCTTTTTATTTGGCAGCTCAACTAGATTCAGAACACACATTAGACTCAGAGACTAGAACACTCTCAATAAACATTTATCCTTCATGACAGAACAAATTCAATTTTAAATAAAATGCTATTCTAATTGTGCCTTCATGTAGGGGATATCAAACAGCAAAGACATCGCTGTTATATTAAGCATTGTTTCCCAGGATTTCTACAAGTCTTATTCTAACTTCTCTTATCATCCTCAATTTTCAATTAAGAAACTTCTTCCTATGCTAACAAGTTTATCAGTAAAATGCTGAAGCACATGCTGACTTTAGATGTGTGATATATATATATACACACATATATATGTCACTTTAAGAATCTGAACTATCACTTCCCATGGCTAGTTCCATTTTTGTCTATTGATGTCTCCTGTCTGGAAATCCAATTCTACTGTGCTGGCAACCTCTTCGAAGCCCCAAGCCCCCTGGCTCCATGGCCCAAAGTTGTTGAAGGGTGTTGTGTAGGGGTAGTTATGGCATCTACCCAGTATATCCGGGTATTCCTACTGAAAATGCATCCTAATCACCTTTGAAACATGTTTGGCAAACTACAATGGCAGTCACAGATCTTTACACACACACACTCTCTCTCTCTCTGTCTCTCTCTGTCTCTGTCTCTCTCTCTCCCCTAACATGTTTTGCTTTTTGTCACTATGGCAAATAGGATTTTAATTTCCCAACAGTCAGGAAGAGGAACCCAGGCTAATTAATTTTATTTCAGACTACCTTCATCCACAAATCTGGAATCCCACAATCTGTATTTTAGTAAGTACTCAGCTGATTCTGATTAAGTTCTACTCAAACGGAATACCAGGTGGGGTTCTAGTTTCATGAGTGGCTGAAATACATGCTTACTTTCACTTCCTCAATCATGGTCATGCATCAACATTTACTAAATATCTAAGACACGCCAAGCACTATTACAGGCCCTAATGTTGCTTAAAAAAATGGGGGGGAGGTGGTACCTGCTCCCTTGGAGCTTACATTCTAATGGAAGAATCCCACTGACAAAAACCAAAGAACAAAAATAGCAAAGGAACAAGAGAATAAAATTGCCCTTCTAAAAAATAAAATATATCCCATAGTATAACAGACTAAATGTGAATTTTAAAGAATCTAATTCAATCATTTTACTATACATGCTCAACAGTAACTTTTACCCAACATTCCAATACACATGCAGAACACACATTACATGACAATGCCTTTTAATGGAAATTGAAAAGAAACTAGCAGGGCCATATTTCAGCAAAAGTATTTCTAATATTTTATTCTCAATACCCAGTAAGTTTTAGTATTGTTGATGTGTACAGTATTGAACCAATTAACATATTGCACATCAACACCCAAACCAATTATCCATGCTTTACTACTCCTGCCCAGGATTGTCAAAGCCCATGTCTATGTTCTCCTGACTCAGGGCTCTCTTCTCTTTCAGTGTCCTAGTCACCATTCTGCTCCCAATTCGAATCTTTGTTAAAACAGATACAAAGCATGAGCTATGCCATATACTAAAATATAACTACCAAAAGGAAACCAGTTAAGATTTTTTCAAGTTTACTTTTTCAAAAGGAAGCAAACTAAGATTACTAAATGGAGAATTTTAGTATTCTTTTACCTGTGTTGAAACCTAGGCATCATCTTTATTTTGTTGAGCAAAATCATGTAAACCACATATGGAAGAATTCAACTCACAACTCTTACCAGTTAACTGAATGTGAAAATCTGGAATGTACACGTCAATTCTCAGCAGAAAGATACAGTTACGTATTTTATGCCTACTTGCTTAGATGATTTTGGACTTTTCTGTATTGGTATACCTAAACCTAATAAAGGTAACGGGGAAAAATCAGTTTGACAGGTTATGGTTATCTACTGGTTATATATAGTAAAATCTGGTTTATCTTAAAAATTCCACAATTCTACAGCACCACTTGATAACTAGGCTTTTATCAGTTCACAAGAAGGAAGAAGACAAGAGGTCCACAAGCAAGCCAAGCTCAGCTGCAAGCTCAACAATTGGACACCTTAACCAGGAGAAATTTGGCTTTCCTCTAACAGTGATAAAAAAAGCATCAGTTCTATTTATTCTGTACACTTTCCAGGATTACTTCAAGACATTAAATATGGGCTGAGGTAGGAGGATCCTAGGAGTGCAAAGCCAGTCTAAGCAAATTAGTAAGACTCTTTAGAATAGGGTGGGGGAGGGTACTGAGAGGGTATAGATCAGTGGCAAAGCATGTTTCATATGCACAAGGCTTTCGGTTTGATCCCCAGCACCATAAGGAAAGGCAAAACAAAAATATTAAATATGGATCATTTTTCCAGAGGAAATTTGGGGGCCGGGGATTTAGCTCAGTCGTTCCTGCCCAGAGGAAATTCAAACAATGATTGATAGATTAAAAAAAAAAAAAAACTGGGCTCATGCTGTTAGCTCCAGCTATTCAGGGAGAATCACTTGAGCCCCTCAGTAGTTCAAGGCCAACCTAGGCAACATAACAAAATCAGGTTGGACAATCCAAGAAATAAATGCAAAAATTGTAAAAGTTCATTATTGGGATTAAGTTGGAACATGAAGGAAACCATTTATTGGATATGTGCCATTTGTCAACTATTAATCTGATTTTTTTTTTTTTTTTTTGGTATCAGGGATCAAACTCAGGTCCTTGCACTTGCACGGCAGTCAGTGGAACCACTGAGCTAAATCCCCCACCCAGTCTGATGTTTTTTTAAAAATCAAAGCATAAAAACTATAGATTATCTCTCCCATATAAAAGCCTAGAGTTCTACAAAGGGTCATTATTAGTGCCTTTTTTCCCTTTAAGGTAAACTATATTATTTCCCCACCCCTATTACCTAAATTGAACTTTACATTCTTGGCCTAAAAGAGGTATTTGCACAAAGTACCTTATGATAGTACCTATCTACATCCTCTCTCAAACCCAACTTCAGTAGAAAATGGGAGCCACGGTTTCCTATCAATATGGCATTTCAACACCACTAACTTACAACTTGGAACAAAATTTTAAAGTCATAATTATTCCTTGAAAACCAAACAGATGGCTAACTTGTATTATTACAAAAATTACTAGGATATCTTATTACCAAATATAGCAGGATACACACCCTCATTTGGACCATTTAAGTGAAAAACTAGTAAAAGGCTAAATCAAGAATTATCATCTAATACATATTAAAAACACAAAGTTAATATTTATAATATACAAATAAATGCTAGACGTATAAGCCCACATGCCGGAAGATTTAATTTGGCCATACCTCCTTCAGAGTATCAAATATTTGTTGTATTTTTTTTTCTTTTGTTTGGTGGTACTGGGGGTTGAATCCAGGCCCTTACACTTGCTCACTGAGCTGCATAGCCAGCCCTTTCCTATTCTTTTGTCATATCAACAAAGACCAATGTAGACACAGTAAAACAGAAGTTTCCACACTGTGGACTCCAAATTAATGAGATTTTACTATAATATTCAACAGAACATGTATTTCTAGAAGGACGCAACTTTCTATCCTCCATATTCAAAGGTTAAATTTTAACTCAATAAGGCTAATGGACTTTTAACACTTATAGAACTCAGAAGTCCTAAGTATGTATGTATGTATTCCTCAGACCTTAGAGATAAAACCAAACTGCTTATTTCATAGTAGCATAGAAGACCAATTATGTAATAAAAGACAATAAGAAAAGCCACTTATCATATAGTCTAGTCTTTATTTAAAGACTTACTTCAACTGTGGTTTACAGCTTTGGCTTTAGTTGGCCTTTCACTGCCAGCAAGCATAAAAATCAGGTGGGAATGGCAGGGGGAAATACTAGTAGAGATGATTTGAGAAAAAAAAAAAAAAGGCAGGCAGAAACACATCAAAATAAATCTCAAAAAAAATATTAAATAAAAAACATTTCCTTGTGTGCCAAAGAATCTCTGCTGCTATCTTTAATGAACATGGGAAAGAAAAGGCAACGACTCTTACGCTTATATTCAACCAAGATAGTACAGACTTCAATTTGTGTTGTAAAATAGCCTGAGTCTATTTTAGCTTGACAGTCATTATTTTATAAATGGTACATTTCATTTGGATAAGTAGCTTTGCGTTTTGAAATTGTTCAACATGAAATAGCTTTAACTAATCATGAAATCTTGTTCTTATCCAGATTAAGACAAAGGACACTTTAGTCACATCTTTACTATGGCAATATAATTAGTCTGGATAATTTTATTAAATTACATAATATACAACTAGGAAACACTATAGTTGTATTTTGCTGTTATCTCATTAAGCCACTTTACTGGCACAGCAAAAAAAGGCAAACTAAAAATTTAACAGGCTTTTATAAAAAAAAAGTCTAGTTCATGTTTCAAAAATATTCATGAAAACTTTAATTCAGGGACATAATATAATTTGAGTGTTCTTCCTATAAAATATAAAGTAACTTTTCAAAAATTATTCCTCAAGTATAGTGTGAATAAAAGAAACAAGGGCATAAGGGGAGAACAGAAGAGTGCAACAGACAGCTATTGTGCTATAAAAAATTTGGCTTAAAGATAACTTCAGAATCTTTTATGAATACATTTGGCTGTATTTCTAAGTGGGGAAAAGACAAAAGTAATACCAACATTATTATGATCAATATATAAAATCATTACTTTAAAGTTAATTGTAAGACTTCAAAGGTTTTAAAAAATGGCAATTTGATGATCCCAGCAGCACTGCACCTTACTGCTTAACTGTAAAGTATGTTTCCTCACTTTGGCGTGTGGCACACAGGCCAACTTTCTGAATGCATTGTCAAAAAATGTGCACCCCCTAGCTGTCAATTTAAGTACAGAGGAGCTTATCTATTTTACAGTCCTGTTTTATAGAAATCGGAGGCATATTTTATTTACGTAGGCTGAAAAATACCTTGGAAGCAAACCTCAATCTTCTGCATTTTCCCAACGGATTCATTTACAAACTGCAAACATACAACTCAAGCCTCTGTTCAGGATCATCATCCCATGCACACCTCCCCACAGGAAAAAAAAGTAACTAAGTCACTACTTTGGGTACTATTTAAACTCAATATCCAATTATAAATTGGTACATCAAAGTGTCTAAATAAAATGTTTTAGCAATCTTGTTAAAAAAATTCTTGGGTAAAATATATCTAATTTTTAAAAACACCCCAAGATTTTTTAAAAACACTTGTGCTATACAACTTATAGCAACCTTGAAACTGTCTTACAAGGTTTAAATCAAAGTATTTACATACCAAATAAAGCAAAAAAAAAAAAAAAAAAAGAAAAATAATCTAACAACACTTTATAAGTAGTAATGCATCAAAGATTTGTATGAAATAAAAATTAAGGCTTTTTCTGTTTAGGATTTGTGTCATTTTAATTTTACATAGCCAATCTTGGAAATGTCAGTCTTAAACATTCTATCAACCCACTGCATTCAATGCAATGGAGTATGTTAAGTGTTATTTCAAATAATTACATTGTTGCTACTTCTATGCTGAAGCATGCTTTTTAAACACTGTAGTTATTCAGTATTTACAATGTATATCATTTGAACTTCATGTAAAAGCACAAGTATGACTGTCTGACTTTAATACAAACGCCATACTTGGAACCCCCCCCACCAGGAAATGTAATATACTACAGTTTTAATAATCAACACTTTTTAAAGTTTTAAAAATATGTCTTAAATGTGGACCACAATTTGCTCAAGTAACTCAGACAACATTGTTCCTTATATGGGTTGCAAAAATTCAGTCTGGCTTCAGTTTCTTTAGGCATAGAGAAAGTAAATCTTCCTTCAAAGTGATTCCAAAATCATGCATTTCTTCTGAATATCATACTTTTTCTGCTGACTTCAAATGTGGTCCACCTCAGGGGAGGGAAGGGGAGTATCAGGATTCAGGATGAGCTTATGTGATTCCCAGTTTTTCACGATCCTCCCTTTTTTTTTTTTTTTTGCTCTTTTAAAAACAGTGAGTTAAAATACTGAACAGCGAGATAAAAATGGAATAGTATCTAAGAATCAAAATGTATTACCCATTTCTCCTATTATATCAAAATTTGTAGTCAGAATTGTCTTTATTGACTTTATTTTAGTTTTTGTACACAAAGAAAAATCATGTTCATATCCATCATGAACAAAAACTTAAAAAGGCAGAACTAGAAGACATGTGTCCTTCACCAAAGCAAAGCTGTGCTAAAGGTTCCAAACATTTCAATTTTTAAAATAAATATTTTCATTTTCCGATGTCTACGTTCATGTCTTCAGAGTGTCACAGGAAATCGAAGCCTATCATGAATTACAATTGTGTTTAGAGTCCCAGCTCACTGTGTTTGGTAACTTGCCATACCATATCCAGCTTGGTTAGGAGGAGGTATTACAGGGGGAGGAGCTTGTCCTTGAGGAGGCTGAGCACCAAATCCACCCATCCAAGCAGCAGAAGGTGATTGACTTGGGAGAAAAAAGAAGAATCTTCAGCAAATACAACAAGAAAAACATCAAAACAATAAACATCTATAGATGCATACAAAATCAAGCAGAGTTTAATCATAGAAAAACAGACAATTAGAAATCAACAAACCTACAACAAATAGATCAAAGAAATAAATGATACAAGTCTCACTGTCAGTCTTAAAGTTTTAAGATAACCACACTTAGCACAACGGTATATATATATATTTTTGGTACCGGGGATCAAACTCTAGTCCTTGCAGTTGCAAGGCAAGCACCGGAACCACTGAGCTAAATCCCCGGCCCTAATGGTATCGTTGAAGAGTATCTGAATACTTTTTTTTTTTCTACTGGGGATCGAACTCGGGACCTTTTGCTTGCAAGGAAGGTGGCAGAGCCACTGAGCTAAATTCCCAGCCCTGAATACTTATTTTTTAAAAATGGTAAATGTTGCCTACAACCCCAGTACTTTGGGAGACCGAGGCAGAAAGCTCATAAGTTTAAGTCTCACTTAGGCAACTTTGTGAGATACTGTCTAAAAATAAAATAAAAAATATTTTAAAAATAAAAAAGGGGGCTCAGTGGTATAGTGTCCTTGGGTTCTATCCTCAGCACTACTACCAAAGATAAAAAAATAAAAGATTCTGCATACCATCTACCCAACAAACACTGCATATGTAACCTATCGAAAAAAATTTTAAAAACACCATTCATGTTGCAGAGTTTCAAAAGAAAGAACTAGTGAAAATAAAAGGTCGAGGTCTGCCTGAGGGAAAAATGAGAAGCAACCAACCATTCTATCAACAAAAGTAGGGGCTGGGGATTTAGCTCAGCGGTTCGGTGGCCTGCCTTGCAAGCGCAAGGACCCGAGTTCGATCCCTGGTACCAAAAAAATCAAAAGTAAAAAGTATGCTACTTTCTATAAAATAAATTTCTGAGATTTCTTATGTGTTGTCAAACAAGCATAAAACCAAGAAATTTCTAAGCAGGCATTGTGGCGCATACTTGTAACACAGCACTTTGGGAGGCAGAGGCAGGAGGATCACCGTAAGTTAGAGCCCAGCCTGGGCTACACAGGCAATTCAAGGCCAGTCCGAACTATATAAGGAGACCCTATCTCAAAACAAATAACAAAAGACACCCACAAATTTTTTGCATGTCTAGACAAAAAATTTTATAAATACAAAAAATAAAAGTGTAAAGATATAAGTAAAATTCTATAAGCCACTTACAAAGATAGGTCACACCAAATGTTACCCCAAAATAATCCCTTACCTAGATAGTAAGAGATTATAAATCATATTTTATTAGATTTGTTTCTATGTTCATAATCCAAGTATTTCACTGTATGTACACACACACCCACATACATAGACTTTTTTGGTAAGGGGGATTGAACTCGGGCTCTTACACTTTTGAGGCAGGCGGCAGAACCACCGAACCAAATCCCCAGCTCACTGTACAAAATTTACATAGATCTTCTCTAGGAAACTGCACTTTGTCAAAACTGTAAACCAAACTTACTCTACTCCAAATCCTTGTTGGTTCCACGGCTGCCCATATACTCCGTAAGGAGGTACTTGCCACCCATTTGCCATATATTGTCCATACTGTTGGGGGTTTCCATAGACTTGGCCCCACTGGCCCCACTGACTGTAGTCAACCTAGGAAAAAGCAAATCAGTGTTTTAGGAACAAGTAAGAAACACCGTATTTGAAGAAAGAGTGGGAGACAAGGAAGAGAAAAACTAAGTAAGCACCCTTATGTGAATAGGACTCTGTTATTTATCATTGTCTAAGTTTATTGGGGTGGTGACACCTGTGAAAAGAAAGTATTAAGATTCAGTTAATACCGCAAAATAATCAACTTTAAAATAGCATTAATACAATCAACTGAATATAGCTAAATGCTTTATTTTAATTTACTGTTTACAGTTTCCAAAGCCTTTCTTTAGACATGTGAGATGGAAACCTTAAAAAGTGTTATGAAAAATTAAAATTACCTGTTGGAAGTTTTTAGTCATATCAGGAGATTCTTTACCCCAATAGCATTTAACCACATGTCCTTCAATCGTGGTACCATTTACTGAAACAATGGCATGGGCTGCACTTTCATGGGTAGAAAATCTAGGAGAAAATAATGAAGTTTTGTGTCTTGTATTTTAAGAACTTAATAAATAATACAGAAATACTAAAATAATAAACTGATACCTGGAAAGGGTCAAAAAATATAAGTGAAAGAAATACATCCAATATAAGACCACTGCTAATATTACAGGTAGAATATTACCTGACAAATGAATAGCCCTTTTCTGGAAAAACTCTTATTTCCATAATTTGGCCAAATGGTGAGAATGTTTGTCTCATAAGCTGATCTATTAAAAAAAATACAAATATAAACACAAATACAAAAATACAAATTTAAGAATCATACATCATGAAGTGATAAAGCCCCACAGAGAAAGTCATCACAGAAAATCCAACCCCTGTACCTGTTAACCCTGAAGCAATTCCTCCACAGTACACAGTACAATTTTTTGGACTTGACTGGTTTACCACATCTTCAAATCTTAACTGCTTAGTGTTATCTATATGCAGAAAAAAAGGAAAAATGCTTTTACTCAAAGTGTTATAAAATTACCTTTTGGGCTTTAAGTATATAGCTTAGTAACAGAGTACTTGCCGAGAATGCATGAAATACCACTATCTTTTATTATTACTATATACTAGTAAAATGTCTCAACAGTAGGAGAAATTATAATTTTTTTTCTCATTGCTTTGATTTGATATACATTTGATCTATAACATTAGTTCACAGCTTCAAAAATGTACCAGGGGGCCAGGGATTTAGCTCAGCGGTGAAGCAAGTGAGCAAGTGACCTAGCAAGTGCAAGGTCCTAAGTTTGATCCCTGGTACAAGAAAACAAAACAAAACAAACAAACAAAAAACAGGAACAGAGAAAGTGGCTATGATGAAAATGTTATATGCATATACGCAAAGACCACATTTTAAATCCACTATTTCATAAACTTAGCATTTACTAATAAAAATATATTAATTATTAAGAAATTCAGTTGGGCATAGCGGTGCATTCCTATAATCTCAGTATTGGAGTAGAAGGATTGTCATAAGTTCAAGGCCAGCATGGGCTATGTAATGAGCTCAAGACCAGCCTGAACTAAATAGTGAAACTCTGTCTCAAAAAAGGGGTGGGGGGCTACAATGATATATAATTTGTGAAGAATTTTAATTTTGACATGCACAGCAGAGACAGCTTACTTTCTTGTGTACTTTTTGGTGCAGGTGGTTTACGTGTGGCCCAATTAGTTCTGATCTGTCGACCGCCCAACCACTGACCTCCCATATGCACAATTGCATTTTCTGCATCCTATGGAGAAAAAAAGAACAAACACAAAGAAAAGAATGGCATGTTAGCTTTGGTAAGATGAAATAGAAGTTGGCAATGCTGATTCCATAAAATCTCATCTGCAAATGAATTCATTAAATATCCTTTAAAAAAATTAAAACTATTACCAAAAAGAAAACAATTATGAATTTCAGTAAGTGTTTTTACTTTTTATTATAAAATACTAGGATAATATTTAAATTTAAGGGAAACATATCCTTATTCAAATATGCAAGGAAAAAAGTCACACTAATTATTCAAAAAATTTATTAGTTTCTTAAATATTAGTTTCCTAAATTAAAAGGAAAATAAATCCCACAAGACAAAGTAGTTTTCAAATTTCTTAATTTTATGGTTGATTTTTAATGTAAAATTTACTGAAGAAAATGTAAAAATACTAACAATTTAAATTTCCTACCTCTAAAAAGTCTATCCTGTATTATTACCAGTAATTATGACTGTGACAGGTTAAAAACTCATTTAAGACAAAAGTCTTGAATTATAATTAAGAATGTTATGAGTTGTCAATAAAAAATGAGTTTGGATTATCCAAATCAATGTATGTGACTAATTTAAGACAATTTAAATTAACTCTAGCCTTTTACCTTACCACTTTACTAACATTTAAGTAATTTAAACTGTTGAAACTGTTCTAAAATTAAAGCCCGCTTTATTACCGTTAGTTAAAGCAAGTGCTTATTTTACTACCTCTTTCTTAAAAGAAGTTGCCCAAAAATCAAGACAAACTGTTTAAATTTTCACGTACATAATTACTATAGTCATTAACATCCAGTTATAAAAGTATGGACAATTTCAATTAAAACTCATATTTCCATGGTTAAGAATGTATGTAACTTACTTCTCCCATCCAAATTCTCAGATTACCTGTCTTGTCTTAGTCTTGGGCTTTACTTCTAATATACTTTACCTTCACCAATGCACAAATGCTACTTTGCTATCTTCTTCATAGTATAATCCCCCTTTTCTGTTTCCAGTATCTATTTTCAAGTTTATTAAAGAATGAATTATACTGTATTAACACACAAATTATGTAAAAGTTGTACATATAGTTATTATCCACACATAATTCAAATTTCAATTGCTGTATATTAAAACTGACTAAATTTAGGATTGAGTTGAAAGAACGTACCAGTTTGTTATAAAAAGATACAAAACCATAGCCTTTGGATTTTCCAGTTGCCATGTCTTTAACTACCCGAGCATCCCTGTGAAAAGAAGCACAGCTAAATGAGGGAAGTAAAAGTCACCCTTCAAAACAAAAACTAAAAGGAACCACACACACTGTATTTTGAGCATTTTTTTAAATAAAATTTCAGTTAGCCCTAATTAACTACAACCATTCCTGAACTCTCCCTAATGCTTCTTTACCTGTTAGAAAAAAGCAGTAGGACAAAAACATGTAATAAACATGCAACCTAATCAAATAGCCTGTACTTTCTAAACTAAATGCTCAAATTTGAAGATTAATAGGAACAATAGTTTCCTCTTCTAATATTCTATTTGCTAGTGTCCTCTAAGATTTACTGATTCTATAAATTACTGTAACAATGCTAACTACTTTACCATGCAATCTCTAAATAGTTAAATGTCTTCTGCCTAGTGATACAAAATATATGAAATATTAAAAAATTGAAAAAGAGGAAAAAATAGGAATTAAAAAGGCATACATGGCCTGTTAACAGATTTCTTTATTTTTCTTGGTCAATTCTCTACCATCATTTTGGAGTTTGGGCAGCTGTAAATTTTGAAAAATTGACATTTTCAGAAATTTAAGAAAGGAGAATAAAAAACTAACAACAATGCTAAGCACACCAGTACGAAAACAACAAATTTACACAGAAATTTTAGTGAGTAAGTTAAAATGATTGGAAATATAGAACTCCACTGAATATAGAATGTTAAAATGTAAATACTAAAATATGTATATATAAATAATGTATAATAAGAATAAATAGAAATGAGAAAAAAAATCTACAACTGAGTTCCAGTGTGCACAGTTCCTTGCAGTTAGCCTTCAAGATCCTGTCCATTCTTATGAGCAATTCTGCAAAATAACCAGAATGCTATTACTTTTAATTGTGACTTGGACTTTAGAAAACTGCAGGTCTCAGGTATATATAAAGATCGAAAAACAGCAACCTGTATTATTTTTATACTGATTTTTAAAACAGTACTACTTACCACATTTACATTAAAAAGCAAAGCAAGTATCAAAACAGAAAATTAAGAATTAAATCTTTCAAATCAAATCTGTAGAACAACAAATTATATAGAGAAAAAGTTGTTGTTCTTAATTGAGACATTTCTGCACAGTATTAAATTTTTAAATTTTAATCTACAGGAAATATATGAACAGACTGATTTTAATCAGATAAATTGTGATACTTCATAGAACTTGTAATCATGTTTAATTTCCCAATATAGTTCATCAAGTAACAGTGAAATTTGTTAAAAATCAAGTAAATTTATTCCCAACAGAATCAAATATAACACAAAATCTTCATTAACTCCACATTCATGATTCAGACACAAAACATTTTAATACCGTAACAGTACTACTTTTCACTTATAGTTAAAATACCAAAACATATTTATCATTATAAACATAAACATTTCTGAATTAACCACAATATACCAAAGATTTAGTTACTTCCCCCATTTATTAATTCTCCAAAAAATATGCAGTATGAACCAATTTACTTTTTATTAACCTGTTATCTTTAACCACCAATTTTTTAAAAACATTTGACAAAAAGTTGGACATTGAAGTTTTACCACCTAACCATTTGCTTCAAAGATAACAAACAGAATCACTTAAATTTTTAAACATATTATACACAGGATTTTATATGAAAACAAGACCCTAAAACATTCAAATGACATTAACATTTGCAACCACATCTACGCAAAAAACAAATCAAGAAAAAACAAAAACCAAAAGAAAAATACACTAACTAGAGAAAGAAAATCTTAATTTCAATACAAGTTAATCATAGCAATTTTGTTTATTACTACTGAGTGTAGTACTGATTATGATACTTACGATATTTTACCAAAGGGGGCAAATGCTGATTTGATATCTTCTGTTGTAATTTCTGGACTCAAATCCCCAACAAACACATGGAAGTGATCTGAAATCAAAGCATTTGGTAATCAAATACTTAAGAAGCCAGCTACTAAACCATTTTTAGGCAACAGGAAGGAGGAAAACACCCTAGTTAAGCTGGTGATGCTGCCAGGAAAATTTCAGAACTCTTCCACAGTAAAATGCAGCAGGAGTACTTACTGGAAGTATCTTTTTTCTGGCTACTTGGTGTGGTTGCCCAGTTTACTTTGACCTCCTAAAAATAAAGATTATATTTAATACGATTATTAGGCATGTCATTATGACATATTATCATCTATTAAGCAGGGTTATTTTTGTACAACTAGTAGGCTGAATAAAGCAAAACCATCACTCAGCAGCTGAATCTGTTTAAAAATTTGCTAAGAAAGAATACAAACTAATTTAACATGCAAATATATGTACTAATAAAGTGCCAGCATTCTATTATCTTACCTTTCCCAAAATTTTTCGCCCATTCATAGCAGCTAATGCAGCAGCTGCATCTCTGTGTTCATAAAATTCCACAAAGCAATATGGGTCATTGCTTGTATGCTGCAAAACAGAAAATCCAACAGAAGAGTTGACCCTTCTGCTATCGGGTTGCTGAGAAGAAAATCCAGGAAAAAACATTACTGACAGCTAGGAATGTACAAGGTGAGACTGTAAAACCTTATGAAAGCCTAATACTTAAAAAAAAAAAAGATGTATAACCAATCTGACTGTACCTCAGAACACTGTGTACTCAACAGAACTAAAAGCTGTATAGAATCATGACCATGAGTATTAGTACAGAATTCTGGTGAAGACGTTTAAACAAAAAAAACAGAAAGTTATGTAAAGCCAAACAAAACCTCAAACTCAGACTTGATGAGGACTACTCCTTACCACTTCTCTTCTCTTCCAATATTATTCTTAAAAGGATATATTCTACTTAATGCAACACAGTCCTTCATAAACTGTATCCCAGGACTATTAAAAAAATACAGAAATGAACCAACTTTATACACTCCTGATCAAAATTTCTACTGGTATTACAAATATAGTACTTTGTAGTGCTACAAAGACTAAGTTATATGTATTGCTTTTCTGGATCAAGATTGGGAAAAACAGAAAAATTTAAGACTTATAACTAAGTACTGAAATGATCTCCCTATCTTCCAAAATAGTCTATTATACTGGAGAGTGTATAAACTTTACTATGGTCTTTCAAAGGCCAAAAGTACATAGGCAAAGTAGAAAAGAATTGCTAAAAATACATCTAAACAAAGTATCCCGGGATAAGGATGGAGGTGTAGCTCAGTGTTAGCACACTTGCCTAGTGTGAGGAGGGTCCTGGAGTCAATCCCTAGTACTGCACCAAGGGGTGGGGGTGGGGGGACAGGACACAAAACTACAATTTTACATCACAAAAACCCTAATTTAAAAAAAACTTTATTAAATATCTGACTGATAACAGCTGGCAAATATGTATTTATGAGAAAGTAGTACTATGTAACAACAATAATAGAAACTAATCTTTATAAAATTAACTGGAGTTGGGGATTTAGCTCTGTAGTTCCAGCGCCTGCCTTGCAAGCTCGAGGACCTGAGATCAATCCCCAGCACCACAAAAAAAGAAAAAAGAAAAAAAAAGTTATAAAATTGACTGGAACCTACACCAGATAGCAATACAACTCTACTGGAATATTTTTTATTGTATGGTTAAAACAATTCATCACTATTCAACATATAAAGTGCCCTAAAAAGGTCAATATTTATTTGTAATGTAGAAACTGGGAATGTTGGTATATGCCTACAATACCAGCACTCTGAGAGACTGCGGCAGAAAGACCACAAAATCAAGCCCAATGTAGGCAACGCAGCACCTCATGGAGACCTTGTCTCAAACTTAAAAAATTAAAAAGGGCCGGGAATGCAGCTTGGTGTGAAGGCCCTCAGTTCAATCCTCACTACTGCAATCAATCAATAAGCAGAATTGTAGGTGGTTTTTGAAGGGACAAAAGTGATAAAATAAAAATCTGTACAACAACCATCGCTTTTCATTCAAAAAGTTTTAGAAGAAAAACCCAAAGTTAGATGTCTAAACAATAGTGATGAAACAAGCAGAAGCATTTCCTTAATAGTCAAAAAGTGGGATGATTAACACTGACAAGAAAACAATGAACTCTTTTTAAAAATTCTATTGCAGTATACTTTAGTGAGTAAACACTGTTCTTAAGAGGTAGAGAAATGAAACGGGGGGAGAAAGACTCCAAATGAAAAATACACAATGGCTGGGGATTTAGCTCAGTGGTGCTGTGCCTTCCTTATAAGAGCAAGGTCCCAGGTTGATCCCCGAGGAGGGTGGGGGGATGACACAGACAGGGACAGATGGGATGTGATGGGACAGGACAATGGTTCTTCTTGTGAAAGAGTCAACAGAAATATTCAGTGAGAAAGAGATGTAAAAGTAAGCGCATAACACTGTGCTGATTTTTGCTTTTACTCCTGTGTCTTCTGTTAAGTCTCTAAGGGAAACATTAATAAAGGTAGAATATACAGGGGTCCACTAGGCTCTACCTAGCAGTAGGCCAGAGCCCAGTGTATGCAGATGTGTACAGTATCTCCTTTTACCCATAGTAGATGTTTCAAGGGCTCAGCACAGGCCCAAAACTTCAGATAGTACCAAACTCAGTACAAACTATGTTTTTCCTACATGTACGTATACAGGTTTAATACCTATTTCCTATTTATTGTGAGACAGGGTCTCACTATGTAGTCCAGGCATCTTCAACTAACTATAAAGCCCAGCTGTCTTCAAATTCATGGCGATCTTGCCTCAGCCTCCCCAATGCTGGATTACAGATATGCACCACCATACTGGGCTCCAACCTTTTCACTTTAAAGGAAGCATTTTATGGCTTTTATTTGTAATACCCAAATTGCCGGCATCACTAGTCTTTCACTTTGAAGATATCTGAGTTACTTGAAACAAGCTCTGGGATACCTTGATCTGGTAGCACAAAGGGAACTAAAGGGCAGGTAGCATATATAAGTGTAATACAGCGGAAAAGGAAAGATCAGGTCCCAGTGAGGACAAGAAGTTTCATCACACTACTCTCAACTGGGTGTAATTTAAAACTTCTGAATTGTTTACTTCTGGAATTTTACCAACCATAGGTTACAGACAACGAGGAAAACAAAACCACAGGTAAGGAGGAACCTACACATATATTTAAACATTTGCGTCAAATATTTATATATTCATATCACACTGCGTTTCATCTAAGATATCACTAATTTTTTTAACATAACCTCAAGATTTTACTGTCTTCATAATAAAACAAAAGACGAAGATTAGAACTGGATGACTTGGCCCTCTCTTCTCCTCCGAGTTCAAACTGCTTGCAGGTCAGGGATTTAGCTCAGTGGTGCTGCTGCCTGCCTTGCAAGGGCAAGGACGGGTACCAAAAAACACACAAAAAAGAAAAATAACAACAAAAAAAACCTGCGTGCATCTCGTAATAGCCAGCCCGCAGACGTGCAATTGGGTTTAACACACTCACGTCTCAGCACACCCTTCTTTGTAGTTTTGGCCTTTTCCTGGAAAATCGGCTTAGTTTGGGTACCACAGCCACTCTGTTTCCTATCACAACGCTGCTTTCCCTGGGCACACACAATTTTTGCTTTTCTTATACTGTGTCACGCTGGTGTTGGTGCTTGCTATACTCTTACAGGAAGTTTCCTACAGAGGTTAAAAATTCTTAATGTTTGCCTTAGGATCAAGAATATACTTACTATATAAGGAAAGACAGAATCTATGATAACATCTTAAATTTTTGTTTTTTGAGACAGGATCTCGCTATGTAGTTCAGGCTGGCCTTAAATTTACTATGCAGCCCAGGCTCACAGTGATCCTCCTGTCTCAGCCTCCCGAGTGCTGGGATTACAGGCATGTGCCACCACGCCCAGCAATGTTTTAAATTTAAAAAGCATAACTGAGGAAAATAAAAAGGATTTTCCATATACCAAAATAAAATTTATGAAAGGAAAACAAATGCCTAGATATACTTGGGTTCATGCCCTTTAGAAGCTTCCCACTCACACCACCAGTGACACTTTAAACATTAGGTCCTTACCTTAATTAGTGCTGTTATCAATTTTTGTTGGATGACATAAATGTCAAGACAAAGAAACTTGAAATTTTATAACTTCACAAGCTCAAATTCTAGAATGAGTTTCAAAAATTATTTTTAAGTCCCTTTGCCCTTCAAACGGCTGTATACAATTTTTAAAAAATTTTTAAAACATATAGTTGTCAAATGTGTCTCAAAAAATTCCAAGTGACTTTTTTGACTTTCTCACCTCCTATTCTCTCCTAAACCCACTCCTACCAGTTTCCAACCCAACCACGCTACCGGGACTGCATGTGGAGCTCACCAGTGACTTTTCTGCCCCCTCTACTATTCCTTTCCATCCTTGTCCTGACTTCCAACCAGAATTCGAAACAGCTGTTCACTACTTCCCTCTCAACATTCTCTTTGCAAGCTGTGGGGTCCCAAGTTTGATCCCCAGTACGAAACAAAACAAAACAAAACAAAAACTTAAAAATTGTCTTTGCTGGATCCCATAATGCTATTGGTTTTTTGGCTTCTTCAATGGAGATTTTCCAGAACTTGGTTCTTCTCAACTAAAACTCAGGATGCAATTCCAAATGCTCAGCTGTGTTTCAGGTTCTGAGCCTGTCAGTTCTTCTTCTCTAGTCTTCCCTGCCATCACTGCTCTAAGAATCTCTTTTAAGTTCCACAGCTTCAAGTATCACTGCAACTTTCAGGGCTAGTCTCTCCAGAATTCCAACCTAGTTTTATCCAACTGCCTACACATAATATACAATTAGGCCAGGCATGGTGGTGCAAACCCATAATCTAAACACCTGGTAGGCTGAGGCAGGAGGATCACCACAACTTTGAGGCCAGCTTGGGGTAATGAGTTTGAGGCCAATGAGCAAGACCCTGTCTTAAAAAACCAAAGAAAAAAAGGTTCCCTTAGATATCTGATGCCTTCATAAATCTAACATCACCAAAACACTTGATTTCTACCCTCCCCCATCCCACCCTGAACCTCCCTTAGTCATCATCCACATTTTAGTAAAGAGCACCACCACCCACTAGTAGCATTACAACCCCACTAACAAGCAGCAAGAATCTTAGGGTCTCTCCTGATTTCTCCCTTTAGCTCACGTCCCACTTCCAATCCATTCCTATTGGTTCTACCTTCAGAATATACTTCAAATTTACCTATTTCTTCAGCAACCACTAAAAGCACAAGAATCCATCCTCTTATCTAGACGAGTGCAATAGAATCAGCTGGTTTCTCCCCTTCTCTTGCCTCCTAAAATATTTCTCACAACAGTCATTCTCTACACACACAGCAATGTTAAATACATAAATCAGAGCACTGCTTAGATCTCTCCAATGGCCTGCAACTGTGAACTAAACTCATCATGGCCCACACTGCCCTATGTGATTCTGAATCCTGCCTACTTTCATTCATTTCCTACCACTACCCTCCATCATGTGCCAAGCTCTAGCTATCCTAGTCTTTGGTTTCACAAAGCCAACAAGCTCATTACCAACCTGAAGGGTCTGTTTGCTCTTCCTCTGCCTCCAGCTCAACATACATGGTAACCTCTTGTTAGTCCATCTTCCCTCATTACCTAGCCTAAAGAGGACCGACCCTCTAATCACCATCACAGAACTGTTTTCTTTTCTTCATGACTCTTATCCCTATTTGCTTGGGGACCTCATTTGTCTGGCTCTTCATTATATCCTCAGTGCCAGTGCAAAGTTAATTTCTAATTAATTGGCCTAGTGCAAAGTTAATTTCTGATTAGAAAGAGATGAATGAATAATCAAAGTCAAGAAGGATAGAAGAAAAAATATACCAGAACAGAATGATGACTAAAATTAGTTAGGAAAGAAGATCACATGGCCAATATACTTTATAGGTTTGGTTCGGTTTTGTTTTGTTTTGAGACAGGGTCTCACTATGTAGATGAGACTGACCTGGAACTCTCTATGTAGCCCAGGCTGGCTTCGAACTCACAGCGATCCCCCTGCCTCAGCCTCCCGAGTGCTGAGATTACAGGTGTGTGCCACCACCTATATAGGTTTTTAACAGCACCTCATCTCAGAATAAGACACCAACTCCTTAGCACAGCTCTGGCTCCTTCCAAACACTGTTATCTTATTTGTACATCTCTCAAGACCAATCCCATCTCAAATTCTAATCATGCAACTATTGAACAGAGGTTTCTAACAGAAAGTAGATTTCTATTTATTTTTCCCTCTCTGTCACACACATTCCAGCTCTTTCTGTCTACCAGCCTAGATCAACACTGTTCTAGCTATACTCCTTTCTTCTTCACTTTCTTCTGACACAAGGTCTCGCTATGTAGTTCAGCCTGGCCTTGGACTCACTATGGAGACTAGGCTGTCCTTAAACTCACAGCGATCCTCCTGCCTCAGCCTCCAGAGTTCTTGGATTACAGGCATGTGCCACCATCCTGACCCCCAAATTATTTTCTAGCCAGTTTCTATTATTATTCTTTTAGGGTTCAGCCCATGCACTGACTCCTCCAAGAAGTATGCCCTATCCTAAGACTTCATAGGATAACCTCTCTATGTGTTCCCACAGTATTTTAAGGTTTTCCATAATATTTTTTATTCTATATCCCAAGTAACCACTAACTGTTCTGCCTTCTTCCTTCACTATAAAATCTTATAGGGCCAGGAATGGTCTCATTCACCATTTTATCCCTTGCACTTACCAAAGTAACTAGAACATGGTAGTTTAAAAAAAAAAGTTTATGAAGGGCCAGGGATTTAACTCAGTGGCTCTGCTGCCTGCCTCACAAGCGCAAGGTCCTGAGTTCAATCCCCAGTACCAAAAAAATAAAAAGTTTATGAATAAATAGAAAGATAAGAAGAAAAGAGTAACTACAACATGAGTCACTGGGTACTACTAGAGTCTTAACTGAGAAAGTATACAAGTTTTCTTTGAATAAAGGACAACAAAATTACTTTGTTATTTTGGTTTTGGGAATAGAACCCAAGGCCCTGCTCATACCAAGCATGCACTTTACCACTCAGCTACATCCCCAACCCCAACAAAATTATTATTGTAAGCTGGGCGTGGTGGCACACGCCTGTAAACCCAGAACTCGGGAGGCTGAGGCAGGAGGATCGCTGTTAGTTCGAGACCAGCCTGGGCTACATAGTGAGTTCCAGGTCAGTCTGAACTATCCTGTCTCAAAAAACAAACAAACAAAAAATTACTGTAACAATTTCAATGCCAACCTACATAAAGCTGCCCATCACTAGTATTCACTAAAGATGCACAAGACAGATGCTGCCCCCCACTATGCACATAACTTTATGTTCTTTTCTACACACCAATTCCTAAATGTTAAATATATACTGTTTGAATTACTAACATTCTTATTAGAACTGTATGAAATGCCATCAAGTATTCACTTTTTTTTTTTTTTTTTTTTTTTGGTGACAGGGTCTCACTTTGTAGTTGAGACTGACCTGGAATTCACTATGTAGCCCAGGCTGGTCTCCAACTCACAGCGATCCTCCTGCCTCAGCCTCAGTGCTGGGATTACAGGCATGCACCACCACACCCGGCCTTCACCATTTTAGATAAACAGTTTACAAGCAATATTACTTTGAAGATAATGACATCATGACAATGCTTGAGAGTAACAGGACAGAAACTTTGCCCTCTTGGCTCCATTCTAAGTCTACTTTATTTGCCAACTCAAAGTAAAAAAGCAAGAATTTTTAAAATATTGCTCATCAACCCAAGTATCTCAAAGTGTTAGACATCATGCTAATTCACAGCACGTGTAACTGGGAAGATCTTACCTCTGTTATCATTTTACAGCTTTTACAGGGTCCAATCTGACTGAATAACTGAAGTATAAGGACTTCTGTCACATCTCTGGAGAGGTTACCTACATATCTGAACAAAAAAAATATATATATACCGTTAGCAATTTTTCTTTAGCTCTGGCTCAATGTATTATCATTTAATTCACCTTTTATTTCACTTTAACTTCCTGTGTCCTCAATAAAACTCTAAGTGATACTGATCCTATGAAAGTAAGATTAACCCTTATTTAGGAAAACAGTATCTGTTCTTAAGCCACTAACACACCATTTCAAAGGATAGTATAAAGAACAAATCAATATGACTTTGGTATACAAAGGTTTTATTCTGTACCTTGTATATTGTCAACTCAATTTTTAACCATAAAAAAATTTAAACCAGTCTCAAGAAACATGTCTAACCCAAAATAATTCAAACATATACAAATATGACAAATACTGAGTCACTAAAATAGTTGATCATAAAAGGATAGTAAACATAAAGTAGGTTCATCTTAAGACTCTGAACTAAGCAATTGTGTAAACAAAAAAAAAATTAAGGGTAAAGTTCTATTAAAACAGAGGGCGGGATGGCGATCTAGCTCAGTGGTTCCGCCACCTGCCTTGCAAGGGGGCAAGGTCCTGAGTTCAATCCCCAGTACAAAAAAAAAAAAAAAAAGGAATTTTTTGTTAAATAAGACTGCTAACAATGATACATCTTTATTGTTTTGTTTTAGGACAGACTAAAATGATAAAATCTCCTAGTCAAAAGTGTATCAGGTTCAACAAAAATACATCTTTACATATACAATAAAGTATAAAGACTGCTTTTGAAATTCAAAAAAGGTTTTTAAAAATCCACATATACTTTTGAATACAGATTTCAGATTTGGGGTTTTCTTCCTAGTCATAAATTCAATACATGTATTTTGTATATGTTTGTTTTTTGGGTACCAGGGATTGAACTCGGGTCTTTGTGCTTGTGAGGCAGGCAGCGGAACAACTGAGCTAAATCCCCAGCCCTTCTGTATATAAATTTTAAACAAAGAGATCACTACTTCACGACTCAGAGACAACCACATTTGGCTTATGTCTTGCACCATAGATTTGACTTATCTCAATAAACTACCAAACTTTTAACTCTTTCTGGTACTCAGCGAAGATGTCCTCAAATCTGCATATGTCATGAACAACTCAGAAACTAAACAGTACAGTACTTGTAAATTTTAACAATTTCTTTCTGGAAAGTAAAAGGATGTAAGTTTTATTTTTCTAACCACAGTATCTAAAAACTAAGTACAGTCAAATATCAAGCTTTGCAACATAGTTTCACATTAAGTACATTAATCATCTTGAAGTGGAACAGGCAAAAAAAAAAAAACCAAACCAAAACAACAACAACAAAAAAACCCAACAGAGGACCAGGGTTAGCTCAGTGGTTCGGTGGCCTGCCTTGCAAGCGCAAGGACCAGAGTTCAATCCCCGGTACCAAAAAAAAAACCCCAACAGACCAAGAAAGCTAAATTTAAGCAAAACAAAACAAAACAATCCACAAAGACCCCAATTAAGAATGAGTAGTAATTTCCCAGTTAATTTCCGTGTGTGCTGGGGAGTTAGCTCAGTGGTGCTGCCACCTGCTTTGCCACGTTTGATCCCTGGTACCCCCGCAAAAAATCCTTCTTTCAGTGAGTACTGATAATCTTATTGTTCACGTTCTATAAATGAAATACAAGTCCAACATAAGATATCAAATCATTTCACAAAGTGCTTTAGGTGTAGTTTGCCATATTTTCCTTATAATTAAACTGGAGCTGATCCATGTGTAAGCCAGTGCAATGATTTATTTTCCCAGCAGTAGTGAAAGTGTTTTAGGATTAGGAGCTAGCCACAGACAACTAACTGCCTGGTCCTTTTTTAATTCATAGAGATTTGTGAACTTGTAACCATCAGCAATTTATTTTTATTATTCAAGGGAGACCTATCGCCAAGGAAAATAGGTAATATTGATTTTTTAAAATTTTTTGTACTGGGGATTGAACTCAAGACCTTGAGCTTGCAAGGCAGGTGGCAGAACCACTGAGCTAAATCCCCAGCCCCTGATATTAATGTTTTAAATACTATGGTTATCTAACCTAAAGGTTCATTTCAAAGAGAGAAGAATGAATAAGACTAATTTTCACATGTTGAAGCTAGCTAATAACAATAAGCCAGGGATTTAGCTGAGTGGTTCTGCTGCCTGCCTTGCAAGTGCAAGGACCCGAGTTCAATGCCCAGTACCAGAAAAAAAAGAAAAGTAGAGAAAATAATTCAAAATAAAAAATTTAGGGGCCAGGGATTTAGCTCAGTGGTTCTACTGCCTGCTTTGCAAGCACAAGGACCAGAGTTTGATCCCTGGTACCAAAAACAAACAATGGAATGATTTAAATCTGTTACTTTTTTTTTGAGACAGGGTCTTGCTATATACAGCAAAGGCTTGCCTCAAACTTGTTATCCTCCTGCTTCAGCCTCTCAAGTTCTAGGATTACACGTGTGCACCACCACACTCTTGTGATTTAGTTTAAAATCTGTCAATGTTTAAACCATCTGTTCAGGAAAAAATGTGCGGGCATTAATTACCTTCCATATCTAATAAATTTGTTGCTGTTTAATAGAATATTTATTTATTTATTTATTTAGGTTTTTTTGAGACAGGGTCTCACTATGTAGTTGAGACTGACCTGCAACTCACTGTGTAGGCCAGGCTGGTCTCGAACTCACAGTGATCCTCCTGCCTCAGCCTCCCAAGTGCTGGGATTACAGGCCTGCGACACCATGCCCGGCTAGAAATTTTATTCTAAGTTAACCTATTTACAATCAGTAATAGATTGATAATATAGATATATATACACATATATGTAATCTGTGTTTCTAGTACTGATGCTGAAGATCAAAATGTCAGTATATACAAGTCTAGAATGATTTATAGGAAAAATCCAGTTTTAAGGTTTCCTATTTAAGTATCTCTACAAAGAGGTAAATGGTAAAGCAGCAAACTAGGTTTCAAACATTAACACAAAAGGGCTTCCACAACAATACATACAATAACTTGATTTACCCCGATAAAAAGGACACAATTCACTATATAACTGAACCTAAATTTTACCCAAATTTCAGACTGCCTGTTTTTTTACAGAGTTCTATAATTCACACATTTACACATTCCTGCATGGATCACTGTACTTAAAGAGGCACATTTTATAGCTCTGAAAATACTATGTTTAAGTACCTCTACATTGTCATAAAATAATCTATCCCAAGTTGAACCCTACCAAAAATATTTAAAGCAAAGTTTAATACTTGATCCAGTGAGCACCATCTTTTCCAGGTTTTTTTTGGGGGGGGCAGCCAAAAATTAAATTCACAATGAGCTATATCCTCAGACCTTTAATCTATTTATCTATTTGAGACAGGATCTGGCTAAATTGCTGAATTACTGAGGCTACACTGAAACTTGTGATCCTTTTGCCTCAGGCTTCTCAGAGTTGTGGGATTACAGGCACAGACAATGTGCCCAGCTATCTTTTTAGCAGCTTACTGAAATGATTATCTTACTTTCCTTTCCAAATGACAATCTCTAAACTTTGTGCTGTGGTTATGAAGTAATCGACATATTCTAAAGCTCCAAATTTTAAAATATATATTTTCTAACTGAAGAGCATATACAAAATAACAGAAAAATGACAAATGACTTGAATTCTTAGAGGTCAATTCAAAAGAAAAAATAACCTAGGAAATTCCAAAATGATTTTTTAACTCAAGGGAAAAAAAATAAAAGACACACTTTATAGTCCTGCCTTCTTAGAACAGAAACTGTAAGAACTGAAGCATTAAAAACAAAATGATACCTTTATCCTTAACATCAGAGTTAAAATTCAATTTGAGACTAGAAATTTGGCAGTTTCATATCACAGTAGGCAGAGAAGTTCATACTGCCAAACTATTTCCTATGTCCAACAGAGTGGAATTTTAAGTTAAGACATCATGCCTTGCAGAAGACTCATGAGCATTTTCAACAGTGACTATGTTCTCATTCTGAAAAGAGTAGCCCTACCAAGGTGAAATTACAAGTAGTTTTATATAAAATACTATGGCTAAATTTCAATAAAAGTAACATTTCTGCTTTTGTACGTAATTAATTCCTATACAAGAAATTTTGGAACAACATCCTTCAACAGACCTCTAATGACTTTTTAAATTTGGTAACATTTCATTTTTAGGAAGGAGGCAGGATGGAGGAAAAATGCAAGTTGTACAATTGAACTGACCTACTATCTATATGGAACACACACACACACACACACTTTTAAAGAAACAATATAATTAAGTAGATTGAGGGGCTTGATGATAGCCATAATGTAGCCAGATCCATGATACAGCTAGGCAATTTTATAATGCAACTGATGTTCTGCTTTTTCCTTAAATGTTCAGATTATAGTCTAAATCATTGGTTTATTTCCTTCTTTTGATTGAGTATCAGGAAGAATGAATAGCCTTAAAAGGATTGCACTGCAATAATATGGTTATTATTATCCCAGATCCACAATTCCTACTGATTTTGGTGGATCAGAGATGAATAAAATGAACTACAACAGAACACTAATATGATTTAGTACCATTGCAGATTCAGATAAACCATGGATCAAATCCCTGCAATACAAAGATACAACACAAGACTGAAACTTGTGTCCTGTAAGGTGGTGCACTTCAAACACCACTATTATGTGGCATGATTTTGTTTTTAAGATCACAAGTTACCCAGTACAATACCCCAAAATAAATGTCAAATGAGAAGATCAGAAAACAGACCTTTAAAGCAACTATATAACAAACAGAACTTTAGGCTCAACATCAAAACAATTCTATACCACTTTAATATACCATCAAATAAATTAGTAATATTGTAGGTAATGAATATTTAAAGACCTACCTAGGCTATAAACACCATATTGTTTTCTGAAGATAGAACCATATGTCTTAGCTTGTGTGTGTCTGCAGGAAAAAAACCTCACTAGTAACACACAGGCATTTTAAGGAAACAAGTTAAGATAAGCTTTTGTTAAGAGTATAATCTTTTAAAACATACTAACCACTTCAAATCCTAATGGATAGTTCACAATGCAAAATACAGGCTCTCCATAAACAAAACTCTACTTAATAACAACCTTTAAAACCACGTTCAAAGTTTTTGTAATATTACTTGTATCTAACTGATCTCTTAAAGAAATATAAAAAATGTATACTTTCTTTTATTTTTTGTGGAGAGAGGGTCTCATCATTCAGTCTGGCCTTGAATTCATTAAGTAGCGCAGGCTGGCCTCAAACTCCAGGCCACTCACCTGCCTCAGCCTCCCAAGTGCTAGGATTACAGGTATTCACCACCATGCCCAGCTCTAAAATTTACTATGTCTTATTTTTTTAAACTGACAAAAAAAAAAAAAAAATCTGAATTGCTTTTTTCTCACGATTTTATCTTTGAAGGTCTTTAAAAATATATATAAAAACCAATAAACTGCACTACGTATGACAGTAGGTCTACCTATAAATCAATCAGGAGTTAAAAAAAAGAACTTAATACTAATTTAATGAAAGAAGTATAATCATTGTAAAATACTTATTGAGTACCTCTTAGGTTCCAGGCAGTGAACTAAGTGCTGGAGTGATAAGACCTAGGAAGGTGTAGCAGTCCTTGTCTAAAAAAAACACAAACAAAAACCCTTCCTATGAAGAAGAGTGGGAGAAGGAAAAAGGGAAGACAAAATAGCAAACATATACTGACATACAGGAATGACAGAGCTTAAGCTATTTATCTGCCCATAGGTACACGTCACATTTTTAACAAACAACTTAAGTGTGGTTGGGGGGAAGGGGGTAAGGAAGGGATCGAAGAAGGTGGAATTAGGATATAAGTACAGAATTAGGTTATTAGTCTCCTGAAGAAGATATGATACAGATGAAAACAAAATAGATACAAAGATAGTTCAAGGAATAAAGGATACTGAAAAAGCATATTTATGAATACAGCATTCAGATATTTTTATTTTTGGTGGGGCTTGAGCCTAGGGCCTCATGCATGCTAGGCAATGATGTGCTACTGAGCTATAACCCCAGCCCCTGAAAAAGTATATTATGTAGTAGGACAAAATCAGGAATTCTTCTTCCAAGGAATAAGGAGTCAATAAGACATGTGCCATGAGTTAACTATGATTCAGTAGCTATTACGATGCAAAGATGACATTTCAAATACAGTACTTTAGATAAAATACAACTGTTACGTTCCTTAAATACAAGCTACTTAGCCCTAAATCTAGCTTTTCCAGATGCTTTCATCAAAGTATACATTGCATTACAAATACTAAGTCTTGGCTTCAACAAATGCTCAAGAGCAAATTTCGAATTTGTTCCAATTCTTTTTTTCTGGGAGAAGGCAGAAGTGGAAAATATAAAACATACACACACATATATATGTGTGTGTGTGTGTGCACAACACACACACACATATATATATGCATAAAAGTTCATTAAGTACGCTTTTCATTCAGGGTAATGATGTGCTTAGGTTGGCTTCAAATTCCTAAAACAGGGTGGCAAATACTTTAGTGAGACGTTAAAAGAAACAGGAATAAAAAGAAAAAGAACAGGGCTGGAAAAAAAATCTGTATAAAGATTAAACATACACATCAACTTTCTTTACTGAGCACATCTCAGGTAGGAATGCTCTGAGAGCTTAATCAAACTTCCTAAGTGCCCATTCACTTTTATCTATTCCCCTAAAAAGTACTTGCTCCATCAGTTAACCCAGCCAAGTGAACTCTGATCATACCAGTAACAGGTAGAGGAAGGAGAAACAATGCTGCGAACTAACCCCTTGTCCTTAAGATAGGAGTATTGGATCTAGAGAGACCGGGAAAAGCGAAGGTGCTCCATTAAAACACTGAATTAGAAATTGCTCTGACTTAAAAATACAGAATAAAGGAAAGCGTGCCGCACGATCCCAAAAGGAATGGAACTGCTGAGTCATCACTCTTCATTGGGAAAGGAAGTAACTCGAATTAAGCAGTTGCAAGATGAATTCATTCATTAGACTGGGCTTCAGGTAAAAATGCAACAGCAAGACTGGAGTAAAAGCGCCCCCGAACACACGTCGAATAGCGAATGAAGGCGCTGTATCCAATTCTGATGGCCTGGACGCACAGATTAAGCAGCAGCAACACCGAGAGCAAAAGGAGTTTAACAACTGGTTGTCAGTCTGGCACAGGGAGCGCTCAACGTAAACTTTGTTATCCAAGAAGGGAGAGATGCTCGGGCAGCGAGAAGCATCCCTCTCGCACTTCAAAAGTAGCGGGCGCCGGGCAGGTGTTGCTGACAGCGTGGGCGGGGGCACGTGGGGCAGAAGGAGAGAAGGGGCTCTAGTAGCCGACGAGTGTCCAGCTTCCTCGGAGAGCTTAACTCGGAAAAAGAGTTGGGATCGACTGGAGCTGAGGGAGCGGAGGGCGCGAGGGGTCCTTTCTCCAGGCCTGCACGGGATGCCGCGGCGTCCCAGCCCCACCAGGCCCCGCGGGGACTAGCAGCTCCCGGCCCAACCCAGGTCCCCCCAAAGTGGAGGAGAGTAGGCGCTCTCGTGGGCCTGACAGCTTCAGCCGTGCAAAAACCAGGCCTAGGAAGGGTACACGAAGGGCGCGAGAGGAAAAGGTCGAGACAAGCCCCAGACCCCAGGAAGTGACAGCGTTTGGGGGAAGGGAGGGCTTCCTTCCCAAGGAAAGGGGGACAGACGAGGAGAGGAAAGCACTTCGCGTCCGCACCGCCCCGGCCAGAGGTCTGCCGGGAGTCCCGGCTTCGGCCCTCTGTCTCAAGCTCCCTCCCTCTGCGTCCCGCGGTGCCTGGGCCTCCGGCGCCTGGCACCCCCGGTCTCGGGTACTCACAGAGTCCGGGGCTGTCCGTCGTCTTCCATCATGGTGGGTGCGACGGAGCGATCCCGGGACAAGGGG
>NW_022900920.1:18139865-18179320 GCF_012274545.1 Fukomys damarensis | reverse complement strand
CCGGCTGGGGACAGAGGAAAAGGTACCGAACCCCGCTCTTGGGCTCTCTCCCCCCAGCCCGCTCTGGACACTGCGCTCCAACCAGGAGGAGCAGGAGGAGGAGGAGGATGAACAAAATGGCCGCCGCCACCAGCCAAGCAGGAAACAGGGCACGGCGCAGGCGCGGCCCGCCAGGTCACCGCTCAGGCCAGCCGCAACGGCCTGCCCGTGGAGATCCGAGGACACAGAAAGCCAAGCCGCAGAGGAAACCTTGTGCCCTGTCACGACGGACCGTGTCGTCTCCGTGGGCCTCCTGGCAGGCTGCGCTGCAGCCGGCTCCAGAAGAGATCGAGCTAAAAGAGACACACCGTGGAGTCTCTGGGAATTCTGGTCCTGAGAAACAGCGACGGAAGCACTTCTCCAGTGGACCTCTGGGAACTGTAGTCTGAAGGAGACTCCGTGCCGCGACACGAAGGAAAGACTTCTGGGTAGTGTAGTCATATGTGAGAACGTGTGGCGACCAGGAAGTCGGCCTGCCGGGAGGAGTAACTGCAATGTTAACAAGCTGGCCGTCCGAGTGGGAAAGGCGATGTCTGGAGAGTAAACTACAAATCCCAGAGTGCCTCGCGTTGGGGGGGCCGTCCTAGGGTTGCTCCAGGCATCCTAAGGCGCGTCTGTTGGCCTAGCGTGAGTTTCTGCTCCGCCTCCGTCCAGGCAGAGAGCGGTTTCTTCAACTGCGCTTCGGCACCGCTCAATCTCCGCGTGGTGTCCGAGCCAGCAGGTCTAACAGGCTATCCTGTGTTCATGAGAACGGCGGGCCTTCGGTCCTCAACCGCCGCCTCGCGCTATGGACTGGAGAGAGGCTGGCCTGATGGAGCCCCGGAGGGGCTGGGCCGGACTTGGGCTCCCCCAAAGCCATTTGTATCTTTGGGGGCGCGTTTTCCCGCAAAGAGGTGTACCTGGGTAGCCTGCTTGTAGATTGCTTTACAAGAGTCAGAGATCCCTGTCTACTGTCTCACGCATTTCGGGCGAAAGAAAAACAGTCCTTCATTACAATGACTTGCCTTCCTCCACCCTTACTAAATTGAACAGAGACATGCACAGATTTAAAGGTGTGTTTATGGACAGCCATCGTGTGGGGAAGCCTAGCTTGAAGACAATGTGGGAAGCCATATTCAGACTAGCTCTGCGACCCTGTAGAATTTGTCTCACACGTACAGCAGTTCCCGGTGTGCTTTTTCCCACTCAGCACCTTCAGGAGAAAGTTATTGAATTTGTATCTGCTTTCGAAGCTTAGTGAAGCGAAGTAGTAAAAGGTATTTTTTTTTTTTTTTAGCCTATTGCCTGAGCTTAGCCTTTCCAATTAACTGCTTTAAGAGTTTGTTTTAAAAACGCAGTGGGACGTATTAGGCATCATTAACTGTATACCAAGATGTCGATTTGCAGGGGAGGAGATTTTAACCTGGAAGACTTACTACACAGAGATCCCGACAAAGAAGCTGAGCCCCATAAAAGTGTATGGGAGCCAGGTGCAGCGGTGGACACCTGTAATCCCAGCTACTCCAAAAGTTGAGGCAGAAGGATCACGAGTTTTAGGCCAGCCTGCATAATTTAGTGACTTAGCAAGACTCCGTCTTAAATAAAAAGAGCTCAGTATATAACTAGTAAGAGTGCCCCTGGGTTGGATCCCCAGTACCCGGGAATTGGGGATGGGGGTTCGTTATTAGGAACAGCAAAGGGCTTCCAGGCCAGAATTCACGGCTAAAATGTATAGGTCTAGGTCCAGGGAGAGAAGATGGTTTTGGCAGCAAGGAGTAAGCATCTTGAGAGCTGGAAGGGTGGGCATGGGCTTTGTAGAACCATGTTGTCAAGAATCTAAGGCAATGATGGCGAACCTTTTAGAGCTTTCAATGCTACAAACAGCCCACTGTGGCACTTAGGCCATAGGTTGGCCACCACTGATAGGGTCATGCTGGAAAATTGAAGCTTTGTTTTCTTGTCAATGAGGAGCCATTAAGAGAATCATGTATTTAAAAAAAATTGATTGGGCCTAAGTAGTACTGGATTAATCATGACACTGCAATTCATTGACCTATCCCTAGCCCAGTGTGTTGGTTTCCTGTTGGTGCAGTAAAAAATAGCAGCAAACAAAATGTATTTATGATCTAACAGTTCTGGAGGTCAGAAATCCAAAATCAATGTAACTGGGCTAAAACCAAAGTATTGGCAGGGCTGTTTCTTTATCTTACCCAGTTTCTAGAGGCTACCTGTATTCTTGGGCTATTGGCCCCTTCCTCCAACTTCAAACATAGCAGCATAGCTGGGCCTGGTGGTGCACACCTGTAATCCTAGCACTTGGGAGGCTGAGGCAGGAGGATCACTACAAGTTCAAAACCAGCCTGGACTACATACTGAATTCAAGTCCAGCCTGAACATAGTGAGACCCTTGCAAAACAACAACAATAACAATACAGCAGCATAGCTTCTCTCCTGAGCTCTGCTTCTGTTGTTGTTTTTTTGTTTGTTTGTTTTGTTTTGAGACAGGGTCTCACTATGTAGTTGAGACTGACCTGGAACTCACTGTGTAGGCCAGGCTTGTCTCGAACTCACAGCAATCCTCATGCCTCAGCCTCCCGAGTAGCTGGGATTACAGGTGTGTGACACCACGCCTGGCTTCTGCTTCTATTCTTTCATGTCTCTTTCTGGCTGATCTCATGGCTTCCTTTTTCACCTACAGTGATCTTTTGGAATTAGTTTGGGTCAGCGTAATCTCTCCATCTGAAGATCTTTAGTCACATCTACAAAGTCTCTTAAAAATTTTTTTATTCATTAAGTTTATTGGTACATTTAAGGTATACAATATGGTGACATTCATCATTGGGAATTTGTACCTGTACATTAATATATCTTTTTTTTTGGTACCAGGGGTCCTTGCACTTGCAAGGCAGGCTGCAGAACTGCTGAGCTAAATCCCTGGCCGTATATATCTTGGTTCTTGTTTTTTTCCCATTCCCCTGCCCTACGGTCAAACCCTCCACCCCTCCCTATTTACAAAGACTTTGTTTCCATTTTTTCCTTTTCTTATATTTTTTTCCTTTCCCTTCTTTCCTTTCTCCTACCCCTCAACTTCCTTTTCCTCTTTCCTTTTGGACCTTTTCTTCGTCTTCCACATTATCATACATTTTGGTACTCATTTACGTTTCAGTTTTTCACATCAGAGAAACCAGTATTTACACGTGTGTCCTATTTATTTCATTTAAGAGTATGGCCTTGGGATTTAGCTCAGTGGTTCTGCCGCCTGCCTTGCAAGCAGTAAGGACTTGAGTTCGATCCCCAGTACCCCCCCAAAAAAAGTAGGGCCTCAGTGTGCATTTATTTAGCTATAAATGTAGTTTCTCATTCTTTATGGCTGAGTAGTACTCCATTTTATATATAAAAGTCTTTAGTCACCAGCTGATGGGCATTTTGGCTCTTTCTAAGAGTTAGCTATTACAAGCAGTACCACTGTAAACATGGGTGCACATATATTGCTGTAGTGTGATTCTTTTGTGTGTGGGGGGCGAGGGTCTCACTTTGTAGTTCAGGCTGTCCTCAAACTTGCAGCAACCCTCCTAGCTCAGTCTCCCAAGTGCTGGGATTACAGGCATGTGCCACCACACCTGGCCAGATTCTTTTAGTTCTTTTGGGAAGATATCCAGCAGGGATATAGCTGGGTCAAATGGGACCTCTATTCCTAGTGTTTGAGGTATCTGCAAACTGATTTCCTCAGTGGTTGCACCAGTCTTCACTACCACCAACAGTGGAGAGGGGTGTCCCCACCCCGCAGCATTTGTTGTTGGTTGATTTCTTCTTTTTTTTTTTTTTTTTTTTTTTTTTTTTTGTAGTACCATGGATCGAACTCAGGACCTTGTACTTTCCAGGCAAGCAGCAGAACCACTGAGCTAAATCCCCAGCCCTCAACGGGATTGTTTTCTTTCTTTCTTTCTTTCTTTTTTTTTCTGGAACTCACTGTGTAGCCCAGGCTGCTCTCAAACTCACAGTGATTCTCCTGCCTCAACCTCCCGAGTGCTAGGATTACAGGCGTGCACCACCAAGCTTGGTGGGATTGTTTTCATTTGCATCTTTCGGATGACCAGTGATGTTGAACATTTTTTCATACGTTTATTTGCTATTTACTTTGTCTGAGAAATGTCTGTTCATTTCAGATGCCCATTTTTAGATTGGGTTTTTACATTTGGGAGGTCTCATTTTTTTAAAGTTCTTTATATATTCTAGATAGTAGACCTTTGTCTGAGGGACAGCTGGTAAAATTTTTTTTCTCAGATTGTGGGTTGTCTTTTCAACTCTGGTTTCTCTTGCTGTGCAAAAGCTTTTTAATAAGATGAGGTCCCAAAGCTGGGCGTGGTGGCACATGCCTGTAATCCCAGCACTCGTTAGGCTGAGGCAGGAGGATTGCTGTGAGTTCGAGACCAGCGTGGGCTACATAATGAGTTCCAGGTCAGTCTCAAATACATAGTGAGATCCTGTCTCAAAAAAAAAAAAAAAAAAGAAGAAGAAGAAGAAGATGAGATCCCAGTTGTTAATTGTTTGTGCTAGTTCAGGTGTGACCAAGGTTTTGTTCATAAAGTCTTTTCCTATGCCAGTGTCTTCACGGTTTCCACCTAACCTCTCTTCCAGCCAGTTTAGTGTTTCTGTTCTTTTTTTATTTTTTATTTTTTGTGTACCGGGAATCAAATTCAGGTCCCTGTGCTTGGGAGGCAGGCAGTGGAGCCACTGAGCTACATCCCTGGCCCATGTTTCTGTTTTAATATTTAGATCTTTGATCCATTTTGATTTTAGTTTAGTGCATGGTGAGAGATAGGGGTGTAGTTTTAATCTTTGGCAAGTTGAAACCCAATTTTTCACAAACCATTTATTAAACAGTCTGTCTTTCCTCCAGTGAGGATGGTGGGCTCCTTTGTCAATGATGAGGTAGCTGAGTATGTCAGGAGATGTTTCTGCATCTTCTGATCTCTTCCACTGATCCTCAGGTCTGTTTCTTTGCCAGTACCATGCTATTTTTATCACAGTGGCTTTGTAGTATAGATTCAAGTTGGGGATTGTGATACCCACTGCTATGTCTCTGTTGCTTAGAATGGCTTTTGCTATTCTAGGCCTTTTCTGTTTCCAAATGAATTTTTGGATTATTTTCTCTAGTTCTGTGAAGTATACTGTTGGGATTTCAATAGTGATTGCACTGACTCTGTATAGCAGTTTTGGAAGCATGGCCATTTTCACTATATTGGTTCTTCCTATCCAGGAACAAGGGATGTCTTTCCATTTTCTGATATCCTCTTCGATCTCTTTTTTCAGAGTGCTGTACTTTTCAGAGTAGAGGTTTTTGATTTTTTTGGTTAGGTTGATTCTTAGGTATTTCAATTTTTTTGGATGCTGCTGTAACAAAATCTCTTTTTTATAATGAAAACACCACATGTTCTGGGTGTTAGGACATAGGCATCTTTGGTGAGCCTTTATTCAGGTTACATCATTTATTGCCATTAAATTAGTGAATTTTAATAATATAATGGCTTCAAATACCCTGAAATGTTATAGTAGCAATTTACATCTAAATCTATGGTATGGCTGGGTGTGGTGGCTCATGCCTGTAATCCCAGCACTCGGGAGGCTGAGGCAGGAGGATTGCTGTGAGTTGGAGCCCAGCCTGGGCTACGTAGTGAGTTCCAGGTCAGTCTCAACTACATAGTGAGACCCTGTCTCAAAAAAAAAAAAAAAAAATCTATGGCATGCCTCCCAAATATACTGTATTATTATTATTTTATTTTTGTTTTTTTGGTACTGGGGATTGAACTCAGGTCCTTGTGCTTGCAAGACAGGCGATGGAACCACTGGGCTAAATCCCCAGCCCAGCAAATATACTGTATCATTAATGCCTTCCTCAACAGTTGTAATGGCTGGAAGTCCAAGATGGTGGACCATCTCTTTGGTAAGGGCCCCTTAGCTGCATGAGGAACCCATGGATAGAGAGCTGATTGAATTGGGTTAGAAAAACATCTCAGGCAGGTGTAGTGGTACACCCCTGTAATTCCAGCTACTTGCAGGTCACAAGTTTGAGCCTAGCCTAGGAAGTTTAGTGAGACTCTGTTTCAAAATAAAAAAAAAAAGATTGGGGACATAGCTCAGTGGTAGAGCACCCCTGAGCTTGATCCAGTACCACAGACACACATAAACACACACCCCTCAGCTATCTCCAAATTTTATTCCACTGCGTGGTAACCAGCATAGTGATAGCTCATTAAGATCATGCTTAAGTGCCAGGGATTTAGCTCAGTGGTGTGCACCTGACTCTAAAGCCCAAGATTCTAAATTTGATCCCTGGTACAAAAAAAAAAAAAAAGATCATGCTTAACAAAGATTACATGACTTAACTTTTTTTTTTTGTTTGATTGTGTTTTGTACCATGGATTGAACTGGGGACCTTGCACTTGCAAGGCAGGTGGCAGAACCACTGAGCTAAATCCCCAGCCCCATGACTTACCTTTTTAATAACAAAAACAATGCCCATGGTGGGGATGTTGAGACAGGGTCTCACTATGTAGTTCAGGCTGCCCTTGAACTCACTATGTAGCCCAGTCTGGCCTTGGACTTTTGGTAATCCTCCTGCCTCAGCCTCCTGAGGTACCATCCCCAGTAATTGTCCATTATTGACGTTTCATCTGGACTAAGAAATACGCAAACACCAGTCTGCAAGCTCTATCTCTCCTTTGTCAGCAGGCTTCCTAGTAAGATCTGATACTAAGGGGCCACTAGAGGGTTTTGGGAGGCAGAAGAGAAAAGTAAGGCCTTGTTCCTTTTTGTTTGCTTGCCGATCTACTGCGGCGACAGGTGGTTCCAATTTCTTACTTCTTTCTGCAGTCCCAGCACAACCTGGTGGGACTCAGCTCCATGAGACCTCTGCCCAAAGCTCCTGAGATAGCAGCGGCCCCAGTGAGCCCTCACCTCACAGCTGTTAGGTTTTCGTAACAGATTGTTCCACTGGTGACCTCTGGTGAATGATGCCTCCCGTGTCTGTGCTCACCCTGGCCCCCTGCACAGTGACTCAGCCAGCCAGGAAACCTTTGTTTTGGCCACTGGGGCATCAGCAAATGGGGCAGCCAGTGGAGCACCTGTGCACGGGACATGTTCTCGGAGGTTGTTGCTGCTCTCCGCTGAAGAAGCCAATTGAGTTTAAGGCAGGATGAAAGAGAAACAAAGCCAAGCCAACCCGATGTCCTGGCTGACGCTCTGACAGATGAGGACGCATGCATGAAGCCCAGGGAGTCAGTCCTGAGAGTGGGGAGGCTCTGGGACCAGGCAATGATGGCACCAGCCCTGACAATCCCGTCCTCTTCCCACCTCCAAGGGAACGGCAGCTGCTTTCTGCAATTGCATCTGTAAACTCCAAATACCCTTTTTGCTTTTTCATTCCTCTGGCATGTGTTTAGCAATTTCCTCACATTCTCTCCGTTAAATCAGGTAATGTCTGTCTCCCTCTCTGGGCGCCAATTGACACTGGCATTATTATAGCCACGGTCAAGATGAGAAAACCGGGGTCGGGGATTTAGCTCAGTGGTTCCACCGCCTGTCTCGCAAGCACAAGGACCCGAGTTCGATCCCTGGTACCAAAAAAAAAAAAAAAAAAAGATGAGAAAACCAAGGCTCAGTGAGATTAAGAAGTATGCCCATGGTCACTGCTCCAGAGGGACCCCCACAAATCTAGAGTCCATGCCATGCTCCATCTCAACACTAAAAACTGACAGCAACTGATATGATAGCCTATGACATTACTATTACTGTGGCAGTTCCTGTATTTGATGTCCTGAAGCCTTCTGCTTTTTAGCCAGCAGGGGGACCTCTGTCCCAAAGGGGCCCCCAGCCTTCTGCTGACCCGGCAGGAAAGACGTGGGCTGAAATGTATGTATAATGGATGTTGGGAAATGGGAAGAAAATTTTCAAATGAAAAGGAAGACAAGGGAGGCAGCAAGAAGAAAGGAAGGAAAGGAACATTTTTAAAAAGAAGGAAAAAATGCAAACAAAGCTTTTGTAAATAGGGGAAGAAGAGTTGAAGGGAAGACAAGGAAATGGGAAAAGAAGAAGCAAGATATATCATGTACAGGTACAAATTCCCTATAATTAATATGATCATTATGATGAATATTATCTAAAATGTACAAATGTATAAGTCAATGTTTTGCTTAAAAAATGAGTGTGTCACCACACCTGGATTCCTATCTCTACATGTGCTCTCTCATTCTTTTCCTTCTTAAGGTAACTTGTAGTAGGCTGAATTTGTGGTTCTTCTCTCTTCTTATTTAAAATACTAATTTAATCCTTGACACTGAAAAAACAATTTTTAAAGAGGGCTTCTCTTGTGAGTGGAATACATAGGGTGACTTAATTGCTCTTCTTGAGGAGTTCATGAGATTCCAGAAGCATCATTTTTAGGTTATTTGTGTATTTGGTGACAGCTGACCCTGGCCACTCTTAAAAGTAATAATAAAATCAGGTGTGGTGGTGCACACCTGTCATCCCAGCACTGGGGAGGTTGAGGCAGGAGGATCACTACAAGTTTGAGGCCAGCCTGAGATCAAGGCCAGCCTGAACTGCATAGCAAAACCTGGTCTCAAAAAACAAAAGTAATAAAATAAGGGGTGGGGATGTATCTCAGAGATAAAGCATTTGCCTAGCATATGCAAGGCTCTAAATTCAATCACAGTTGTATTTATCATTTTATATGGACACTTGTTATAAGCTCAGGCCTTCCGGGCTGGGGATGTAGCTCAGTGGTAGCAGGCTTATCTAGTATTTGTGAGGATCTGGGTTCACTCTCAGTACTGAATGAATGAATGAAATTCAGGCCCTGGATTTGGATTGGCTGTTTCCTCCTAATTAGATTCAGGTTAGATATTTTTCTTAGGACTACTGTGTGGGGCTGTTGTGTCCCCAGTATGTTATATCAGGAGCTACCTGGACTTGAACTGTCCCTACATTGGTGATGTTAAGCTTGATCACTTGGCTAAAATTATGTTTACCAGATTTCTCCTTTAGAAAGATACTTTTTATTCTCTGAATGGATAAGTAAGCTGTGAGGTAATTTTTTTTTCCTTTTTTGGTACCAGGGATCGAACTGGGGACTTGCGCTTTCAAGGCAGACAGTGGCACCACTGAGCTAAATCCCCGGCCCAGGTAATTTTTTTCTTGACTTTTAAAGCTTTTTAATCTGCTTCACATCAGTCCATCTGGTTCATTTCCGCTCCTTTACTAACAAGCCTGCTTCAACTTCTCTGCCTTCTCTTTGCATGTGATGAGCAAGGTGGATCGAATTTTTTTTTTTTTAATACTGGGGATCAAACTCGGGACGTACTGCTTCTGAGGCAGGCGGTGGCACCACTGAGCTAAATCCGCAGCTTGATGGTTCATTGAACTTTAAACTTCACATTGTCTTTGTTCTTCTGTATCTCTACAGATTGGGTGTCCTTCCACCTGGCTATGAGCAGGAAATCCTTTATTCTCTCCATTTTTCAAGGCATGGCAACAAGGAGCTCAGAGGGCGAGGACCTCTCTACAGGCAGTGGCGAGAAGTGAGAACAATGGAAAAGAAGCGAGGTAATCTCTTAAATTCATTGAAATACTCTTTTCCTCACATTATTTCCCTAATGAGGCCGGGCATGGTGGTGCACGCCCGTAATCCCAGCACTCGGGAGGCTGAGGCAGGAGGATCACTGTGAGTTCAAGACCAGCCTGGGCTACATAGTGAGTTCCAGGTCAGTCTCAACTACACAGTGAGACCCTGTCTCAAAAAAACCAAAAAAAAAAAAAAAAACAAAAAACAAAAAACAAACATTATTTCCGCTACTGGGTTTAGTTTTTAGTGATGAGTCTTGCCTGAATCCACCATGACTAACGATTATAAAAGTTTCTTTTCCACCAACCCTTTTAATATCCTTTTATTACTAGTCAGTGATCATAAGAGCAATCAGGTTTATTTATTTGTATTTGGGGAGGGGATTACAACCAATTTCTAGTGAAAATGATCTACCACTGAGCTACAATGAGAAGCCTTTAAAAATGCTTTGAAGCCAAGGCAGGAAGATTGCTGCAAGTTTGAGGCCAACCTGAGCTACATAGTGAGTTCATAACCAGCCTGAACTACATAGCGAGACCCTGTCTCAAACAAACAAATTTTATATTTTGTTTTTGTTTTTCTTTTTTTTTGAGACAGGGTCTCACTATGTAGTTGAGATTGACCTGGAACTCACTATGTAGCCCAGGCTGGTCTCAAACTCACAGTGATCCTCCTGCCTCAGCCTCCGGAGGGCTGGGATTACAGGCATGCACCACCATGCCCGGCCTACAAATTTTATATTTTGATACAGGCTTTCACTAAGTTACCCAGGCTGACCTTGGATTTGCTTTTTGGGGGGATGGGGTGAGGTTTCTTATCTTTTTTTTTTTTTTCTGCGACCGCCCCCCCATGTAACTCAGGCTGACCTCAAATGCATGCAATTCTCCTGCCTCAGCCTCTAGAGTGCTGGGGTTACAGACACGCACCACAACACCCAGCTGGCCTTGAATCTGTGATCCTTCTACCTCAGCCTCCAGAGTGTCTGGGATTATAGGCATGTGCCACCATACCTGGCTAAAATTTTTAATTTTAAATCTTACTTTCATTCTTTATTTTCCCTGAACATTTTAAAGTCCTGGACTACTCTTTTTCTTCTGGGTTTTATTCTGGGTAATAAGAATTTTCCTTGTTAGTTTGTCATTCTCTGGTAAGCAATCTGATTGTTCTCAAGAAATGAAAGACTAGATTTGAAAAGGAAATGAAACTGTAAAAACAAAAAATATAATTGTTTGAGCAATTTTAAAAGATAGAGGGCAGGGGATTTAGCTCAGCGGTGCTGCCACCTGGCTTGCAAGCCCAAGGTCTGGAGTTAGATCCCCAGTACAAAAACAAAACAAAACCAAAAGACTAGCCAGGCATGGTAGCAGTTACCCAGCACTCAGGAGGCTGAGGCCGAGCAGGATTGCTGAAGGTTTCAGGCCAGTCTGGGCTGCCTAGCGAGACTCTATCTCATAGAAACAGCAAAATAAAAGATAGATTAAACTCACATTTAACAAAAATATTGAGAAAGCGAGTAAACTGAAAGATCTAAGGAAATAACCCCACCAACATCACAGAGGGAAAGAAGGGAAATATGAGAAAGGTCTGCAACATGGGCGAAAGAATATTAAAATCTGATATACATCAAATTGAAGACCAGGAGGGAACAGCAAAAGAGAAAAGAGAACTGTGTGTGGTGGCGCACTCCCATATCCCAGCACTTAGGAGGCTGAGGCAGGAAGATTGCCACAAGTTCAAGACCAGCCTGGGCTACATCGTGAGTCCAAGGCCAGCCTGAACTGCAGAGTGAGCACTGTGTCAAAAAATAAAACAAAAAGAATAAGACGCAGTGTGGTGGTCCAGCCGTCACAACACGAACATGCGTGTGTCGGGGAGTGAGGATTGAGAAAGGAAAGAACACTCGAGCCTGAGTGGAGACCAAGAGAAGTCTGATTTATTTCTCAGAAACAGCTCCTTTCATAGGTTCACATCAACAGGAAGCACCAAGCAACTATTTGTATCTTTTATGCAAAGATCAGATTTTCTGATTCTTTGCAAAGAACATCAGATCTTTGGCTGTCTCCTTGAGTTTCTCCCATTGCAGCAACAAGTTTAACAAGCAGAGTCCTAGAATGTTACAGATTGTATCAATGCCTTGAGTGTAGAGGTGAAGAAGTTTCCTTTTACATGACAAACTCCTAGAGGGCCATGGCCCGGCTCCCACAAGGCAGTATAGCTGAAGAAAGGTGTTGGGGATTTTCCAAGGTGTGAAAGACATACATGTTTAGAGATAGGTATATTAATTTGCTAGTACCTTCCTAACAAAGTATCCCAGAGGAAGTTATTTAAAAAACTAAACTTTATTTATTTATTTATTTTACAATTCTAGGGCTGGGGATTTAGCTCAATGGTTCTGGTGCCTGCCCCATAAGCACAAGGACCCGAGTTCGATCCCCAGTACCAAAAAAACAAAAAAATAAAACATTAATTATTTTTTTACAATTCTAGAGGCTAGAAGTGTGAGATCAAGGTGCCAACAGAGTTGGTTTCTCCTAACCATCTACTTGGCTTGCAGAGAGCTGTTTTTTCTCCTTATGTCTTTGATAGTCTTTCCTCTGTGTATATGTGTTCTAATCTGCCCTTTGTACAAAAACACCAGTCAGATTGGATTAGGACTCACCCTGCTAACGTCATTTAACTTCATTTCCCCATTAAAGACCCCGTCCCGGTCTCCAAACACAGCCACCTCCTGAGGTACTGAACTGCAACATAGGAATCGGTGGGGAGACGCAGTTCAGCCGTAACGACAGTGTTACCAGGTAGCCTGCTTCTTTCTGAAAGTGGCTCGCCAACTAAACATGGGTTGCTCACCTCTCCCTTTGGAGTTGGATTCCAAGTATTTCTGGTTGTGAACAAAGAGCTAAACAAAACGAGCAAGAAGCAGGGACAAAGTGTATTTCAGAAAGTAAAAGTGAAGAAGAGTGGGGGAGAAACTGGCCTTGCAGGGTGAGCTTGGGCCAAGTTAAAAAAGGAAAAAGGAAAAAAAAAAAAAAAAGATCACCCTGGAGAGAGTACGGCGGTTATGATAGGAGGTTCTTCTTGGCCTCGGTGTCCTTTCATACTCTCCAAATCTCAAGGAAATCTACAAGAACTTCTATCTATGAGTCCCGAGAGGTGGTGCTGGGATCCCACGCCTCAAGCTGATGTCAGGTCTAGGCCATCCTGTAGAGAACTTGCTCAAGTTTTTCAGGAGAAGCCCATATGTGGGGTTTTGGGAACTATTCTGCACACATGTTCCAGGGTCTTTGTAATTAACAGGTCATGCCTACTTTCCCAGCCAGTTTTGCCATGCCCTAGTTTCCTATCTCATTAGGAAAACACAATGTATACTAGATATGTTAGAAAGAAATCTGCACCTCAACACAATATAATGAAATTGCTGGCCGGGCGTGGTGACACATGCCTGTATCCCAGCACTCAGGAGGCTGAGGCAGGAGGATCAGCATAAGTTTGAGGCCAGCCTGGGCTACATAGTGAGTTCAAGGCCAGCCTGAACTGTATAGTGAGACCCTGTCTCAAAAGAATAAAAAGAAGAAAGAAAAAAAAAAAAACCAAGAAAAAGAAATTGCTGAACACCAGAGAGAAAGGTCTTCAAAGACCTTAAAGTAAAGCTACACCTCCGTTAACAGTTAAATGACTCTCATCACCTATATCTCAAACACTCAGATTGTATTTGTGATTTGCTTCTGTGTCACAGCTCCATTCTGTGTCCTCTTATAAGACTCTGCCTTTCACTCCATCCAGATTGAGCCAGTACTGTGTTCTGAACGCTCCACATCTTTTCTCATGTGTCAGATGCCCTCCATCCTCAAAGCCAGCCTCTAAACACTGTCCAAGGTCAGCCCCAGGCCTCTCCTCTCCAGGAGGTCTTGAGATGTTTTCCTTCTTGGAACATATATAGCTCTGGCTTAGTCTGGAGCCTGTGACATGTGTGACCTTCTATTCACCAGCCGCAGAGGGTTGCTGGCCAAGGTCATCAGGTAGAAGCAGGCTGTAAATATCTCTTACACAGACCAAAAGCTGAGCATCCATTTTGGTTTCAGCACTTCTTCAGAAAACAGATATGGGGCTGTGGGTAGCTCAGTGGTGACGTGCTCGCCTGGCGTTCATGAGGTCCCGGTTCTAATCCCCAGAACCATAAATAAAAACCAGATGTGTGTGGGGGAAGCCAATGCTGCCAAAGGGGTCTGGGTAGAGTGTCAGTGTGGGAGACGGGGTCGGCTTGTCTTCCTGGCATGGGAAGGGAAAGTGCAGTTCACGGTTTTGCCTGGGGTCCCAAAGCCAGGCATCTGGAGTGCCGACAAACTTGTCCCTGCTTCCTGTGACGCTAGTGCCCACACTCATCCTGGCTGAGGCCTGGCATCTGAGAGTTTAATTCCTCACGTGGATATGTTTGGTCTCCTCAGTGAGGCAGGCACTGTAGTGGGCCTCTAAATCTCATTGCAGACACTTCGTCCTTGTGCTGGGCGGGTGCTCTGCGGATAACTGATAAGCGGTCGACTCTGGGTTCTGGAGAGCTTTGTACTCTGGAGCCTCCTGTGGGCTCTGACCTGCTGGAGGGATTACACTCAGGCTATACCTCTGCGGCTGCCCCCACTGGTGCCATCTTTTACGGGGGAAACAGCAGGCTCCTTCCTCATGGGTTTCCTTCCTTTCAATACCTTCCTGACCCATCAGTCAAGGGATCTTTTTGGAGAGATAGAAATCAATCTACTCCATTGCTTGTAGGAGCTAAATAGAACTCTTTCCTCTATAAAATAACCAGCCCCAGGTATTTTGGGGGGTTCATTTTAGAGATACATAATGATAACATTCATCGTAGAGAATTTACACCTGTACATATTATCTTGCTTCATTTTCCCCCGTTCTCCTTCTCTTCCTTCAACCCCCCCTTCCCCTTCTTATTTATAAAAGCTTTCTTTCCATTTTTTTCTTCTATTCTTTTTTTTCTCATCCCATCTTTCCTTTTCCCCTGCTCCCCCCTTGTTCTCCTGCTCATTTGAACATTTTCTTCCCATCTCCCACTATCCATTACACATTTTGGTCCTCATTTACACTCTTGGTTTCTCACATCAAAGAAACAATGTGATATTTGAACATGTGTCCGATTTATTTCACTTAAGAGTATGGTCTCAAGGTGCATTCATTTAGCTAGAAGTGTCATAGAAGGGATAAGATCAGAGCAGAAATTAATGCAATGGAAACTAACAGAACAATACAAAGAATCAAGGACTCCAAGCGTTGCTTCTCTGAAAGATTAAATAGGATTGACAAACCTTTAGCCAGCCTTATCAAAAAAAAAGGAAAGAAAAGACTCAAATCCATGCAAGTAGGAATGAAAAGGTGAAATCACAACAGATCCTGCAGAGATCCAGAAGATCATCAGTACCTACTTTGAGAACCTGGACTCTGATAAAATGGAAAACACACAAGAATGGACAGATTCCAGATACCTAGATTCCTGAAGTACCAAACTGAACGAAGAAGATATAAAAATTCTAAATAAGCTAATATTAATCAAGAAAATTGAAGATACAATTAAAAACCTACCAACAAAGAAAAGCCCAGGTCCTGACAGATCCATTGTTGAATCTACCTGGAATTTAGAGGAAACCTAATGCCACTCCTTCTCAAACTCCTTCCCCAAATTGAAAGGGAAGCAAACTAGACGTTCTATTTGACCCAGCCATTCCCCTTCTTTTTATCTTCCCAGAAGAGTTATATATAAAGTGATATATAAACACCAAGGTCACCCAAGATTTAGCTATGACAAACTGTGCCACTATGAACCTAAAAATCTCACCAACCACTGCAGTCCGCTGTGCCCACTGCTCTGTTCCATTAGTACATTTTTCTGTGGTGGCCCCCGGGGTACCAGTAATCACTGTGCACCTGTAGATTAGAGCTGCCCCTCCCACACTGTGAGACAGGGCTTAGGGAGAAAGTGCTGCTTGCCATCTCTTTCTTCTGCACTGAGGTCTCTCTCTTCACTCTCCTCCTGGCCTTCACTTCTCACTTCGGATCTTTTCTGCGTCCTGGGGACCCACTTTGCTCCTTCTTCCCTTCCTAACGCTGTATCCCAGAGTCTGGGAACCAAATCTCAGAGAGGCTGTTTCTTTGCTGTTCACCACTCTACCATCTCCCTGGAAGTCCTCAAAGTTGTCCTAATGCAGACTCAGGTGTGGAAGAGTGCAGGGGGTCTTTCAGCACACTGGAGATGTAAAGAATGTGGTCAAAGGTCTGGAACTCACAGCAGGATCCCATGCGTGCCCATATCAGGGGGCTGACGGGTCTATGATGAGGTATTTTGTTATTGTAACAGAAAATGGACTCATAGCAACTCTCTTTCCATCGCTCTGTTTATTGGTGTTAATGAAATGCTCAATTTTTTGTACTTGCTTATTTATATCAATCCTGTAAAGAAGAATTTAAGCTCTGCAAGGACGGAGACTCAGTCTCATCCTATTGTCCATTGTGTCTCTAGCTTCCAGAACAGTAGCTGGTGTATTCAGCAGCATTCATAATTCCTGGTGGAAGTCATGTCAGGTACTGTCTGACATGGGCCCCTGGACCCTTTAGCACAACCCTTTTCTTGTGTTCCAAGGGAATCCAAAGTTCAGCAGAATCACTAGAGCTGTATGTCTGACTCCATCCAGCTCAGTCTACAACCAGAACTTCCGTGGCCCTGGGAGCCAAAAGGACTTGAAATGCAGAGCTAGCAACAGTTTACCTCCATAAATTGGACTCCCTATTGCTCCTGATATTAACTCTGGTTTCAGGCACCTCCACTTCAATTAAGACTTGGCACATTTCAAAATACCTTTGAACAGCAGGACATGGATTGAATTTGAGGTGCTGGGAAACCAAACGGAAAATATAATAGTAAAACCACTGGTCCTTTTATATTGTACTCAAAAGCTTGAACAAACAATGATCACACCTCCTTTAATGCTCCATTCTGTTCCAAATTAGTCTGGAGAAAGTATAGTAAGTTGCACTGTTTTTAACTTACCCCTTAGGCATGCATGTCGGTTCTGGCCCACACTGCTATGGATTTTTTTCCTTTATTGTCTGTTGCTTTAATAGTTCTCCTTTGACCAATAAATGGTGTAGAAGTATATTGTTTAATTCCAAATATTTGGAGTCTTTCCAGATACCTATTTTGTTATTAAATTATATTTTAATATTACTGTATCATGGATCATACTTTCTATAATAGTAGTCATTTTACATTTATTGAGACAGTATATTATCGATTTCAGGGAATGTATAATGTACCTATCTAATTTTCTTGTTTCTTTGATACCCCCAGCTCAAATTTCAACCAGCGATACTTTAACAACCCTTTTTCCTTATTACGTTACCCTTTTCAGATTTTTCTTCACAGTACACTCTTCAGAGTGTGTTTCCAATGACAAATCTAGTTCTGTGATTCCTTCCTTCACACTGCTATTGATTTGAAGATCCAGTTTGCCTCAGAGGCATTGTTTGTACATGGTGTGGGTCAAGTTTACAGGATCTGTAAATGCTGCAAGTGTGTTTGAATTATTCCAATGGTTGTTCACATGCATTTTTAAATATAAAATCTCCGAATAAATATGTAATTATAGATTTTAAATATTTCCCTTTGACATATAAATTACGGTATACTCATTCAGTGAAATATTGCTCAGTCATTCAGATAGAAGGTGGAAGAATCGATCCGCATTAATATGACATATGCCCAAGATTACTGCTAAGTGAAAACAGTGAGTTGAAGAACATTAAATATAGCATTGTTCTGTGCTCAGGTGTATGTCAGTGTATTTTTGTTGTAAACATGGAATATTTCTGGGGAAAAACCTTAAGTCCACTCCGAAAGCAGAATACTATTATAATAAATGCCATGACATGTCAGGTGCTTGTTTTCTGCCAGTGTGTTTCATATGTTTTCATTTAATCTCCACAATAACCCTAAGAGGCTTCACAGGTTAGGAAATTGAGACCAGAAGAAGCAAAGTAGCAGGTCATGGTGGTGCACACCTGTAACCCCAGCACTTGGGAGGCTGAGGCAGGAGGATGGCCATGAGTTTGAGACCAGCCTGGGCTGCACAGTGAGTTTAAGATCTGCCTGAACTACATAGTGAGACCTAGTCTCAAAAAGAAAAAGAAAAAGAAGGAGGAGGTGGAGGAGGAGAAGGAGAAGCATCAGCAAAGTATTTCAACTTATGTCCTATAGTGTTTGAGGGGTTTTTTGTTTCTGTTTGATAGGGCTCAACTTCAGAGCCATGGGCAAGTTCTCTACAACTGAGCTCTGTCCTCAGCCTGGGTCTATATTTTTAACCTCAAAAAAGAAAATAACGCTAAATCTTCCCTGCTTCTGTGATTTCAAAATTGAGAAGAGCAGTGGAAATGTTCACCTTCTATTACGGTAGTAAATGAGAACCCAGGCTGTGTCTTTTGGCCGGGTGCCCTTCGTCCCACAGCCTTGTGTGGAGAAGGTGGTTAGGAAGCCACTGGCTCATGTGCAGAGCTCAGAAGCACAGAGAAGCGGAAAGGGCTGGTGGGAGGGCCTCAGGAGTCATGGCTGTGGGCCCTACTTGTGTGACCTGACTGGCCAGAAAAATTCAAAAGTAGACAAAACTACAATCTTTTATTCAGTTGCACCTGGATAAATTCATTATTATTAAACTCTCACTGTGATGCCAGATCTCACATAAATATTCTTTTGATATCCACAGCAACCCATGAGCTTAATTGCCCCCATTTTAATAGCAAAGAACTTGGTACTTAGTGAAATTAAGTAACTAAAGTCCCACAGACCACTGCACCTTTAGGGCTTATGTGAACACAGGTTTGCCTGACCTCTACTAACACTGACTGTGGGCATGCTGATGGCACACCTTCAGCCCCACTTCTTCAGCATCCTTCACCCAAATAGGGAAGCATAGAAAAAAAGGAACAAGTACAGGCTTTGCGACTCAACTTTAAGAAGAGCCTCTGTCCAGCTCCCAAGTCATTTCCACACCGGAGGAGTCTTCAGTGATGTATTATTCCCAAGCAGTTCACACCAGGGCCACCTCCGCATGGATCCCTGAAACTGCTCTGAAAAGCACCCCTGTGACCTGCAGCCAAGACCTTGTAGGATCGATTGCTATGCCCTGAAGGTTCCCTGGAAGCTCCTCTGCCTTTGTGAACTGACTATTCTGACACCCACTGAAGCCTGATTCTAATTTCAAGGACCCATTGCCCACTTTAAAGATGGAGTTTGGAAATACAAAGAAAATCACATTTGGGAGGGCCCAAAGGGTTCCTCTATCTCTCATGCACAAGAAGCCTGGTGTCTTGAAAGGCAAATCCTGGGACAGTGTCTAAAGGACTTTCTGATGTTAAAATATGATGGTGAAGGGCAAAGGTGTGCCCGGCTAGTCTGCTGGCACCGTGTTCCTTGCTCTTGAATCCTGGGCCGGCTGGAGTTACACACACGCACATTCGTGCACATACCCATGTGCTCTGTTGCTTTTGGTCTTTGCCTGCTCTTTCTATTTGAAATACCCTTCCCACTTCTCTTTACAAAGCTATTATTTATTTTTGTTAGTACATGTTGGCAGTACATAATTATTACAGTCATTGTGGGGAGCTGGTATATAATACGTAATACCTCTTAATTATTTTTACTTCCCTCCTGACTATTTAATCATGGAGACTCAACTTGAGGTCACAACTTCTTCCTCCTCCTCCTCCTTCTCCTCCTTCCTCCTCTCTCCCTCTCCCTCTCTCCCCGCCCCTTCTCACCAGGGATTGAACTTGAAACATTGTGCTTGTGAGGCAGACAGCGGCACCACTGAGCTAAATCCCCAGCCCTTCTCTTGTTTGTTTTCTTTTGCACAGGTTCTCTCAGTGTAGTTCAGCCTGGCCTTGCACTCACTATGTAGTCCAGGCTGGCCTCGAACTTGCTGTGATCTTCCTGCCTCAGCCTCCTGAGTGCTGGGATTCCAGGCGTGCTCCACCATACCAGCTCCAGGTCACATCTTCTCAATCCCAAACCGATCTAATGCTTCCATAGCACGAGGCTTTATCACCATTACATGGAAAAGACCTACTGGTCCCCTGCGTTGGACCAAAAGCCTTTAAGGACCGATTGCTCAGAACCTCTGGGTCCTTTTTGGCCACAGGTGCCCGGCGGCCCAGATCCCGCACTTTCTTCAGTGGTTGTGTTCTCTGCCTGCAGGTGGAGTCTTCCTTGGGTCAGGGCCAGGCTCCCCTTGGGCAGACTCATTACGTAAGGGCCAGGGCTTGTAGGTTTGCTGCTTAGCGGAGGTTCGTCTGCAAGAAATTGTAATTGAAACAGCTTTCAGGACAGGAAAATCACTTCTAGAATTTAATTTCCAAGCTTGCTGCCTAGACCATTCAAGCTGATTACAGCAAATGGTTGGAACCCTAATGCTCCCTGTGTTGAATCCAGACGGGTATGTTTACTAGCGTGAGAAATGTCAATCCTGTCTTTGACCCGAGAAATGTCTGACATTTACTAGTTTGGACGAAAACAGAAAAATAGGGTAGTACAGCCAGGTAGATGTAAAGTGTTTGTGTGTTTGTTTGCTTTTAAAGGTAGGGAGGGAGGCCTGGCAGATCTAAACAGGGTCTCTAGGGAGACCTTTGCTGGGCAGAGGATAGTCTGCTACCGCTGTTGAGTTTAAACGTCCGGAACTTGTTCCTGCCCAGAATTTGGAGTAGTTGGTCTTCAGTACCATGGCAGTACAATGTTGGCTGACAGAGCTGCACACAGAGGGAAGGGGCAGAGCCGGGATCTGCTCTCCTGCAAAGGCCACGTGGAAGTGTGTCAAGTCAGGTAACAAGGAGAAGAATAGCCTGTACATTTACTGGCTTCTTGGCAAACATCCTAAAAACTTTACGTTTCTCATGTCACCCGATCCAATAAGTCTTTGAAGTAGCTACCTCTCTTCCCACTTTTCTGCAGATTCAGAAGATGACTTTTGTATGCTTCACAAACACCTGTACAACTTTAAACACTTTCAAACATCCTTGAAAGTTGGCTGCACAACCTGCCTGCTGGACTAGTGAGAGCTCACACCTCTGGCAGGTGCTCCCCAGGCAGCAGGGCAGGGGGACCCTTCTGACCCCAGTAAATAATTCTCCCATGCATTGCTCAACTAGTAAAGAAACAGATTCAAACTACACGAGTGACCAGCCACCTGCCTGCCCTTTCCAAGCTCTCTGAAAGTCTGTGTTGAATTATAGATGCAGTGAGTCAAGAGGGGAGCAGTAAGGTTGGCTGATGCCATGGAAGTATTTCTGGGCTTCCGTAGCCTTCCCACAGATGCTACAGACAGCAAGGAAGGAAGTTAGTCTGTCAGTCAAGGGTGCCACCTTGTGATCCTGGTGCCAGGAGAGAGAATTGAACACCCTCCTGGCCCCTGAGCCCGGCCCTGTGAGTCATCCCTCCAGCCACTGCCTTGAAGGAGGATGTGTTTGTGGAGCGCTGTAATTAGTTAATGAATTACCTCAATGATATTTCTGTAGTCATTCAACCAGCCCCGTCTTCCTGGTGGTAATTGTATTTTAGGTTATTTTTAAAGCAGTGTATCTAAATAGAGTTTACATCAGCAGGCAGCATGATTAGTAATCCTGCTATCCCTGGTATTTCAAAATTGTGCTATAAACTGCCTTGTAAGTCGTGCAAAAAAGGCTGCTCCAATAGCCAAACCATCTATGTACCCACCCAGGGGGCTTCTCTGACAGAAGCAACCAATTCTGTAAGAAGGAAAGTAATAAAAAGGAGTGGTGCTAGGGTTCCTTAACCTTGGTTGAGAACAGACTGTTTTCAGGAGGTTCTCCACCATTTTATGCAATTTGGATATAAACAAACACTTTTTTATCTTTACCTTACGAGAAAATGCTCTGATACAAATCTTGGTCTGCCTTGCTTTTCCACTTTTTCTGGTGATGTTAGAGTGATACAATTAAAACACAGACATGGCTTAATTAATACCTCCAAGCCTTTATTTCTTTGTAAAACGGGGATCATTGTAGTGACAGTAATGAGTTGACATTTTAGTGTTTATCATGTCAGGCACTATTCCAAGTGCAGCACATGTTACCTTATGACATCCTTATGATAACGCTGCTAACACTATTGTTTGGTACTGTTACTAGCTACTATTATGAACCACACTTCATGTCAGGAAACTGAGTCACGGGCAGCCAGTGACTTCACCAAGATCACTTCACAGCAAGTAATGGAGCCAGGATTCAAATCCAGGAGACTTTCTAGGACCTAGACACTAACCACTCCATTTTCCTCATAAGGTTGCAAGGCACAGTGAGCGTCGTTAAATAAATATCTTGTGCCAAGAGTAATGAAATTTGCCATGTACAGCTCTGGGAGGTGGAGGTAAGCATAAATACCTGCACACATGTGTACCATTTAAAGCTTTTAGTACATTACACTCAGGACAAGGCCACTGCAAGGTCCCATGTATGGGGCTTTAGAAGTTTCTGCATAGTATTTTATGTATGTGAACGTTTGAGTACCCCTATTAGATTATGAATTCTCTACAGGAAGGGTTAGTTTCTGCTTCCTTTTTATGCCTTCTAACTTCTTCTATGTAGCAGGAACTCAGTACCTGTTAAATAAATTAATCTATTGGTCCCATATATGAGAAAGAATTTTTAAAATGTGCTTTTTTCATAAATTTATGTAAAAGTTTCATAAAATCTCAGCTAGTTGAGAGGCTAATGCAGGAGGATCTCAACTCAGCCTGGGCAACTTAACATGACCCTATATCAAAATTAAAAACAAATTTTTTTTTTGTACCAGGGATTGAACTCGGGATCTTGCGCTTGCGAGGCAGGTGGTGGAACCACTGAGCTAAATCCCCAGCTCAAAATAAAGTTTTTAAAAGGGCTGATGCCAGGGGAGGTGGCACACATCTGTAATCTCAGAACCCTGGGAAACTGAGGCAAGAGATTCATAAGTTTGTACTTGGCCTGGGCAACTTAGTAATTTAGTGAGATCCTGTCTCAAAATAAAAAGAAATTTTAGGGCTGGGGATTTATCTCAGTGGTTCCACCACCTCCCTTGAAAGTGCAAGGTCCAGAGTTCGATCCCTGGTACCAGTAAATAAATAAATAGAAACTTTAAAATGTCTTAGTTACTTTCACATTGCGGAGACAAAATAACTGACTCTAAAGTTTAAGAAGGAAAGGTTCATTTCAGCTTGCAGTTTATCAAGGTTTCAGTCCGTATTTTAGTTCATATTCAGCTGGTTCCAAGGCAGGGCAGCATGGCAGAGGAGAGCCAGTCCATGACATGGCAGGCAGCAGGCAGCAAGCCACTTCCAAAAGCCCCACCTATGACCACTGTTTTCAGGGGGGACACCTAGATACAAGCCGTAACTAAAGGGCTGGGGATGTAGCTCAATATAAGGGCCCAGGGTTCAATCCCAGTACCACAAAAACAAAGAAAAAAACAGAAGAAAACAAAAATCCTCAATGTAAAGTTAATTTATAGCTATAAGTATATATGATATCTAGAACTACATATTTATGTCAGATATATATCAGAGAGCAAGGGGAGGAGGGGGAGGGAGAGAGAGAGATGGTGCTTCCTCTTCTTGCTTTCAGTGGAGCAAGTGCTAAACCCAGGGCATAAACTGACCCTAGTATGTAGACAGGAACCCACCAACCACATGAGGTAGCCATGAGTAAATAGTAAGTATAGTCTAGTGCCACTTACTGGCAAGACAACGTTCTGTAAGATGCTGTATTGTGCGAACATCACAGTGTCTACCTGTGCAAACATCATAGTTGTGCACCTACTCAAACAAAGACAGCTTTGATGTCACTTGGCACCATTGCATACACATTCCCACATGCCATTATGCAATGGATGAGTATAATTACGCACAAGTTGACACAGAGAATTGTTGCTGGGAAGAAACAACATAACATTAATTTCCCCCCAACACTTAGGAGCATAAAACAACAGCAAACACTTATCATTGCACACAGTCTGTTAGTCAGCTTTTCATTGTTGTGACAAAATACCTGAGGACAGTTTAAAAGAGGAAAGATTTATTTTAGCTAATGGTTTCGGAAGTTTCAGTCCGTGGCCAGCTGGCTTCATAGTTTCTGGGCCTGTGGTGAGGCAGGACATCAAGGCAGAAGGCGTGGCAGAGCAAAGCAAGCTTGCCTCACGGCAGCCTAAAGCTGGTGGGGAAGGGGACAAGATGTACCCTTCTAAGACACGCTCCCAGTGACCTATTCCCTCCAACCTCCTATAGTTTCCACCAACTCCCAACAGTCCATTCAATTATGAACCTATCAATGAATGCATTGATAAGACCAGAGACCTCATGATACAATCAATACCCAAATCCAGACCCCTGAACATTGCTATACAGGGGGCCAAGACTTCAACACCTGAGCGTTTTGGGGGTATATTTATTTTATTTGAATAAATTTTATCCCATCCCTCCTCAAGTGCCCTCCCTTCTCTATGTACAAAAGCTTTAAAGCTTTGTGTCCTCCCCACTTTTTTTTTTTGTTGTTTTTTTGAGACAGGGTCTCACTATGTATTTGAGACTGACCTGAAACTCAATGTAGCGCCTCTTTGTGTCCTCCCCACTTTTTTTTTTTGTTGTTTTTTTGAGACAGGGTCTCACTATGTATTTGAGACTGACCTGAAACTCACTATGTAGCCCAGGCTGGTCTTGAACTCACAGCGATCCTCCTGCCTCAGCCTCCCAAGCGCTGGGATTACAGGCGTGCGCCACCACTCCCAGCCTATTTTCATTTTTTTCTTGTCCCTTCCTTCCTTTCTCCCTCCCTCCTCCCTTATTCCCCTTCCCATCTGAACACTTTCTTTCCATTTCTCAACATCCATTATACATTTCAGTCCTCATTTCCACTTTCAGTTTCTCACACCAGATAAACAATGTATTTAAATACGTATGTCTGATTTGTTTCACTTAAGAGTATGGTCTCAAGGTCCATCTATTTAGCTATAAGTGTCTGAAGGTCACTCTTCTTTATGGCAGAGTAGTACTCCGTTGTATAAAAACATCTTCCCTATCAGTTTGTCCAGTTGATAGGCATTTGGGCTGTTTCCAAGATGTAGCTATTACAAACTGTGTTGCTATAAACATGGGCGTGCATGTATCACTGTGGTGTGATGCTTTTAATTCTTTTGGGAAGATACCAAGAAGTATAGCTGGGTCAAATGGAACCTCTAGTTTTTGTTGTTTTCTTTTTTTGTGGGGGGGACCTCTAGTTTTAGTTTCTTTTTTTTGTTTTGTTTTTGTTTTTCTTCCCCCTGGTACCAGGGATTTAATTTAGGACCTTGTGTTTGCCAGGCAGGCACAGAGCCACTGAGCTAAATCCCCAGCTCCCTGGTTTTAGAAATGCGAGCAACCTTCACACTGATTTCCACAGTGGTTGCACCAGTCTGCACTCCCACCAACACTGGAGAAGGGTTCCTTTCTCCCCACAGCCCCACCAACATTTGTTATTGGTTGATTTCTTGATAGCAGCCATTCTTTCTGGAGTGAGATGGAATCTCAGAGTTGTTTTAATTTGCACCTCTCAAATGACCAGTGATGTGGAACATTTTTTCATATATTTATGTGCTGTTTCTAATTATTCATCTGAGAAGTGTCTTTTTATTTCAGATGCCCTTTTTTGCATTGGGTTTTTTAATTTGGGGGGGTCTTTTTTTTTTTTTTAGCTCTTCATATATTGTAGATAATAGTCCTTTATCTGAATAGCTGGTAAAATTTGTTTTCCCACTTTGTGGGTTGTCTCTTCACTCTGTCGGCTGGGGGTACATTTTAGACCCAAACCATAACATATAGTTTCTGTGGATCAAGACTTTGGAAGCAACTTAGCTGAGTATTTTGGCTCAGTACATAATATACTCAAGAAGTCAGCTGGGTCTGCAGTCCTTGTTTTGGTTTTTTTTTTTTTTTTTGGTTTTTTTGAGACAGGGTCTCACTATGTAGTCGTGACTGACCTGGAACTCATTTTGCAGCCCAGGCTGGTCTCGAACTCACAGCGATACTCCTGCCTCAGCCTCCCCAGTGCTGGGATTACAGGGGTACGCCGCCACACCAGGCTTGTTTGTTTGTTTTTTGGTACTGAACTACATCCCATGCCCTTTAATATTTTTTTTTAATTCTGAGACAGGGTCTTATTAAATTTTTAAGTTGCCCAGACTAGGCTTAAACTTTCAATCCTCCCTAATGCTTAAAAAAAAAAAAAATAAAAGGTATTTCTGGCAGGAAAGAACCTGTAGGCTGTAATTTGGGGGGAGGGAGGTGAGAGGCTGTAGGTAGGCCTAGGAAGGGGACCAGAGCAGAGAGCAGCCCTTGAAAGATGTGAAACAGGAAGAAGGAATGTGGGCAGCTTCAGGTTCTTCCCCATCTACACTGTGGGAAGAGAAAGGGCTCAAAGCCATCTTAGAAAACACAGTCACAGGGGGCTGAGCAGGAGTGTTTGGAAAGCTATTCTCCATTACACAAAAGACATCAGTGACTGCTCTGCCACTGGTTTCTGTTAATAGGAATCCCTCCAAATAGAATTCCACAGGCATCCTAATTAAGTAGAGCTTTATTAAACACCTAGAAAGCTATATCTACATAATGAAAAGATTTAACCAGGAGCCTAAAAAAGGTTTCCCTATGGGCTCCTTCTCAAATAATTCCTCAAATTCCTACAAACAACCTCCCAACCCGTTCAGAAAACAATGTCTGGACAAAGAACTCCCTTTTGCAGTCCAGGCCCAACCACTAAGCCACTTACTGCAGACATGGGATTCCCACGCTGGGCTTGAACTCTTGAGTACGTTGGCCTGTAGGCTTTATTATTTCAGTGTCTTTGGGCCAATGTTATGTCTCACTGCCCAGGTTTACAGAGTGACCTAAGAGGCAAAAATAAATTCTGGCGCTTTCAGGAAATTGGGCTGTTTTGCTGAGGCCTGGCCTCAGATACCGTAGGGAGCTTTTACATTGCAGAAGCCCCTCAAAGCTGCATGGCCTGCGGCTCACAGCCCACCTTCTGCTGTTAGCCTGCCCAGATTTAGAAGCCTCCCTTTGACACTTTCTACTGTGTGGCTATGTGCGAATTCCTTGAGCTCTTTGTACCTCAGTTTTCTTATCTTGTTGTTTTTTTTTGTTTTGTTTTGTTTTTTGGTACCGGGGATCGAACTGAAGTCCTTGCACTTGCAAGTCAGGTGGCGGAACCACTGAGCTAAGTCCCCAGCCCTCAGTTTCCTTATCTTGGAAAGAGAGATGATAACAATAGCTCCTCCCCTATGCTGTGTGTGTGTGTGTGTGTGTGTGTGTGTGTGTGTGTGTGTGTGTGTGAGAGAGAGAGAGAGAGAGAGAGAGAGAGAGAGAGGGAGGGACGGAGGGAGAGAGGAGACTGGGGGCTTGGATGCAGAACTTTGAAGGGATCTACATTCCCACTCCCTTTTATTTTTTAGGGTTTTTTTTTGAGATAAGGTCTCTCTATGTAGTTCAGGCTGGCCTTGAACTTACTATGTATCCCAGGCTGGCCCCAAACTCCCAGCCATCCTCCCACCCCAGCCTCCCAAGTGCTGGGATTACAGGCACCAGTGTGGGAAGGCACCTAGTCTTTTTTATTTTCTTTTTTGAGACAGGGTCTTGCTAAATTGCCCAGGCAGGAACTGAACTTGCAACCCTCTTGCCTCCGCCTCCCAAAGTGCCAAAATTACAAGTGTGCCCTGCCATATCCAGCATAGTTTCTCCCTCTTAGGTTTCTGGTGAGGATTCAGTGAGTCCCATAAGGAGTAATGGCACATAGATAGTGCCATATAAGTGTTTGCTATTATTAGTAGTACTTTAGTGTCAATTAATTGATCTGCAGCTTTTCCCTCATTGAGTTATACTCACAACAAATTTTCCCTTTGAATTAGTTGTCCCAGTGATAATAAATGGAATTAATTACCTAGTTGGGCTCATGGGAGAAACCCATCCATCACCAAGCTCTGCTGCTTGTTACTCTGAAGTGTGCTTTGACTCCGTTCTACCTAGTTCTCTCCAAAATAGGTGGGCATTAAGCCCCTGAGCTTGAATCCTGGCTCTATACTCATCAGAAGCTTCTTAGCATCTCTGAGCCGCAGTGTGCTGCATTAGTTAACAATAATAATGGTACAGTTTCGTGGAGATTTGTTGAGAATTGGGTGAGACCACGCAAGTCAAATGCTCCCTCTGACCAGGAGCTCACTCTTAACGGTTATAAGTTCTTCCCCATACTGACCCAAGCCCTGTCTCCTTACAAGCTCTCCCTGTTTGTGGGATTTCTATCTTCTCATGTGAGTTCTATATTTTCCACCTTTTAGAGAGTATCAGAAAGAAAACAATACACTTTAAAAAAAAAATTAACCACAAAATCTAGTTCTGATCTCTGTGTGAAAAAGAAAGGAAAGGAAAGGAAAAGGGAAAGAACCAAATTATTGACCTCCTCTCCCATGTTAGGTTGGCAAATGAGCTCAGCACAGGCACCAGCATGGCCTTGCTGGTGGGACTTGTCTGCTATTTGCATGAACAGTGAGTTGCCACTGGCAAATGCATTTCTCTTCTTTACCATCCTAGAACGCCTGCACCTGGATTAGAGTACGGAGCCCCAGGCAGCCACCGGTTCAGTCCTAGGAGGAACAGTCTGCTTCACCAGGTTAACAGTGTGTGTGTGCACGTGCGCGCTGGGAATTGAATCCAGGACCTTTGCCTTGAGCTACATCCCCAACCCTTCTCTTAAAAGGTTTTTATTTTGAGATAGGGTCTTGCTAGGTTGCTAAATTGTCCAGGCTGGGCCCAAACATGGATCCTCCTGCCTCAGCACCCCCGCCCCCCCCAGATTGCCGAGGTTATAGGCATGCACCACCACACGCCATTCAATCCATAGGTTTTGAATAAAATGAATCTGGGAAAAAGATAGACTTCAGAAAATCCTAATAGGTTTTTCCTTGGTGTAAGAGGGTTAAGCTCCATGTTGGGACCCTCTAAAAGGACCCTAAAGCCAGGTGTGGTGGTATCTATAATCTCAACATTCTGGGAGGCTGAGATAGGAAGATCACAAGTTTGATCCCAGCCTGGGTGACTTAGAGAGACCCTGTCTCAACAAAACAAAACAAAAAACCCACAATTTTTTCTTTTAAAGGGCTGGGGATATAGCAAAGACCCTGACTTCAATCTTCAAAACCACCTAAATAAATACAATCTTGTGTTCATGGAACTTGTCCCCCCCAAAAAATTTAGATAGACCATAAACAAATACAAATAAAAACCCATGCTGAGAATAGTGGCACATGCCTGTGTTCTCAGCTAGCTGGGAGGCTGAGGCAGGAGGATTACCAACTCTGAGGCCAGCCTACAAAACTTAATGAGACCGCTTATCAAAAAATAAAATTTAGGACTGGGGGTTTAGCTCAGTGGTTCTGCTGCCTGCCTTACAAGCACAAGGACCCGAGTTCGATCTCTGGTACCAAAAAATAAAAAATTAAAAAATAAAATTTAAAAGAGGCTGGAGCTGGAGCTAGCATGTGCGAGGCCAGGGGTTAGATCCTCAGTACCACCCCTCCCCAGTCCAAACATAAATACGGTGCTAAACATTCCTTTCTACATACTAAGAAAAAAGTCCCTTTTTCTTTTTTAATGAAAAGCAATCAGATAGAACCAGTTAGGTTTTTCACTAAATAGCGACTCCCTAGTAGAAGAATGTGATCTTCAGACACAATAACCCAAAGCATCAGCAAACTGAGGAGGCTGAGTTTTCAGAGGGCCCTAAGGGAAGTCATAAAAACAGTCTTTCAAAAACTTATGCATGAAAATGTCTTTGGAGAAATGTTCTGAAAAGTTTCTTCGTTGCAATTTGAGGGAAAAAGAGTTTTGGCACAAGTGTTTTCAGGCACAAAAACAAGAGTTCACTTCCAGCAGCCAAGAAGATGTGGCACAGAAACACCAGAGCCCATGAAAGCTTTGATTCTAGAAAACTCAGTCAGTGCAACAGTGCCGGAAAGCTGGGGATGCCCTGTGTTTGTCTTCTTGCCCTTTGAGTTTCAGGTCATATACACTGACTAACACACAGTAGGTGCTCCATACATTCCAGGGTCTTGGTGGAAGAATAAGGAAAGAAGTGCTGGGGATTTAGCTCAGCAGTTCGGTGGCCTGCCTTGCAAGCACAAGGACCGGTACCAAAAAAAAAAAAAATTAAAAAAAAAAAAAAAAAAAAAAAAAAAAAAAGAATAAGGAAAGATCCAGTAACAGAGCAATAATAATGTGTCACCTTTTACAGCCAATGGTGATTTAATATTATTTTTGTTCTCATCTCATTTGTGGGCAGTGCAACTGCAGATGTTCTATTTTATAGTTTTGTGCACTGTCTGAATTATTTACAAGTATGTATTTTGAAACAGAAAGTAATAAAATTGTCTTTCCTTTAGGAAGAAGCAGTTCTCATGATCATCATCACTGCCAAGTTCTTGACACTCTTTGAAACAAGATGGTGAACTAAGTCTGCTATAGATCAGAATTCACTAAGAGAGCAAAGTGAATTAATTCCACAGTATTTATTCAACATAAGCTTATGCTAAGAATGGAACTAAGTAGGCACAGGGAATGCATATGTAATGGACACACACTTATGTCCTAAGGAGGGAGCTGCATTAAACACACTCCCACTGACAAGGGTCCAATTGCAGCTGAGACAGTGACCACAGGGAGGTGCTAGTGCCTGGAGCAACTATGACCCCTAAACTGCTCTCCTACTGGGTTGGAGCTTTGTACATCTGGTCTTGTAAAAGTGTTTCCCTTCCCAGAAGGCCCTTCCTCCTTAACTTGACTTGGATTCAGAATCCTACTCTGTCCACTTCCCACTGAAAGTCTCCCTGATTGGAGCCACCTCCCCCACCGTATCTCTGTCATCCTGATCTCACCTTAAAGATCAGGGGCTCACTGGTCATTGTATTAGCCTTGCTTCTTCAGAGAAATAGACCAATTTTATACATAGTTGGGTGGGAGAGATTTTGAGGAATTGACTCACAAAAGTGCTAGTCCAAAAATCTTCAGGATAGGGCTGGAGACCCAAGGAAGAGCCCAAAGGCAGTATTCCGGCAGATTCCTTGTTGCACAGAGGTCAGTCTTTGTGCTATTAAAGGCCTTCAGCTGATTGCATGAGGCCTAACCCTATTACAGAAGGCATTTTACTTTACTCAACATCCACAAACTTATATGTTAATCTCATCCCCCTCCCCAAATAGCCATAAAAGAAATATCCAAAATAATATTTGAATATTTGGCACAGCCAAACTGACACATAAAATTAATCCTCACTTCAGTTTTAACTCACTAGCTCGAGTCTACCATCTTGGAATGTGTGGATCAGCTCTGATATGACCTGAAACCTTCCTAATTCAAGGATTATTGGAAGGGGGTGTTCAATAAACTCCTTGAGAGTAAAAGAACAGACAGTGAGGTTTGCAAGACCCTCTGAAAGCAACTTTGCATAGTTTCTATATTTTGAGTACTTTATAAACCATAGAGGATGCAACACCAATACCTACTTAAATCCCATCATAAAAACCACCTGACAACAGAGACACCCCCCCTCAACAAAAAAACCACAACCCTGATTCTGTCTCCACCCTGAAAACAAATCTTTGGCCATATTTGACCTCCTAAGATAACAGATTCAGACTGAAATGCATGTCCATTTGACTTTGAACTTAACCCTAGCCAGTGAAGAAACGACAAAAAAAATGACACAAAAGAATGTCATGTCCTAGAGAGAAATCCCTAACTCATATCACTGACCATCACTCTATGGCAATTTTCTCCCAAGCCTATTCTTAATGCATTCAACAAACTGCTAATCTTATTCCTATCTACAGTCATGTTTAAAACAACCCCCTAGAGGTAAACCAGACTCAAAAGAGGGGCCTAATGGTTTCGCAGACATTTCATATTCCAAGCTCAAATTTGCAATGCTAAACCTAGAATTTAATCTCCAGGCTTTTCTCTTAGTTTCAGAGCTGACTGCTGCTTAGGCAGGAAGAGGAGGAGAGGCTTGGATGAAAAATCCCAGGCAACTGGAACAGAGGCTAAACACCTCAGGCTATTTTTCAATGCCCCTATCCCTGTCTTTGTGTACCCCACAATTACCTGGTGGCTTTGTTTTATTCCCTCTTCCCCATCTATAAAAATCCTTTTTATTCCTCTTCAGTCTCAGAAAAAATGGGCAAAGGATAGGTACAGACTGTTCACAGGAAGTTCCAAATGTCTTTTAAGCACATGAAAAGATGTCCATTTATACTCATGATAATGGAAATGCAAATTAACAGCACAAAAGGAAGATATCAGATTGGCAAAGATCAGGCTGTCAGCTAGTGTGGCCCAGTAAAATCATGGGGCACATGCACTCTGAGCACTGTTGGTGGAGGGATGGCCTTCCCTAATCAACTTGGAGAGGAATTTAGCAAACTTTTACGTTATTTTATCTTTTTGCTATAAAGTGGGTTTATTGGTAATAGCCTTATGAAATTTATTCCAAAATATTTGAGGTTACAAACTTTAGGGTCTTTGAGATATGCAGGATACTTATATGTGACTGGCATTAACCCCATTATTTGAGCTCTCTTAATTGCTTTTGAAATTTCTTTCTGTCTCTTCCCACAAGGACCTGTTATATGTCTCCCATGAAAGCATCCAGTATAGAGCTGGGTGTGGTGGTGCACGCCTGTAATCCCAGCACTTGGGAGGCTGAGGCAGGAGGATCGCTGTGAGTTTGAGACCAGCCTGGGCTACATAGTGAGTTCCAGGTTAGTCTCAACTATACAGTGAGACCCTGTCTCAAAAAACCGAAAGCATCCAGTATAGAGAGAAATAAAATGGGACAAAAGCTGCACATTTTTATAATCTATACATTTTCTTGTCCTTCTCAGGTTTTAAAATGCACTGATTTGTTGGTGAAGCTTTCCCAGACTCACTGGGCCGTTCTGTTCTTGGGGCTCCCAGAGCACTTTAGTTGTTTCTGCAACATGATGGACCCAGTTGTAACACTTAACTGCTCACAGGGTTCTCCTCTCCACAAAATCCTTAACTCCTACAAGGTAGCGGCTGAGCTCACATTTCATTATTGTAGTCCCAAGAGCCAGGTGTCCAACGTTTGCTGGAATGGAAGAATAAATAAGTAACTAGACATTACTGAAGACCCCTGAGGTTAGGTTCCAGTCTCCTGCCCAGTGTACAACGAAGGCCTGAGGAAAAAATACACTAAAGGTCAGGAATAAGAGAGACAGAAAGCGGGGTTCCAGGACAACCAATGCCGGTGCAACCAACAAAGGCTCTGACCAGTCCAAGCCTCTGATTTTTATTGGTGATCCATTAGGGTGAAGGTGAGCTACCTACAAGGGCAGAACTGTGTGCAAAGAGGTGCAGTCATGCTGTTCCTATGGAAATTAATGTAAGCAAGCCTCGTAAGGGAGAAGACAAAGCATTCTCAAATTAGGAATAGACAAAATATATGGTTGTAATTAGAACATTGTCCTTATAGTAAGAAGATAATTATTTAATCGTGGGAATGGAATTTGGGTGCGAGTTACTCTGTCCTCAGCACATAGGCTTCGGCCAGACTCACTTCTATAAAAGAGCCAGTTGTGGGGTTAACTCTTCACAGTCTGCTTTGGGCATAATCAATATTAACAGTTTCTACTTCCTTCCTACATTTCTGCCTCTATTTATTGGTGTGAGCTTCATAAGCTGTTAATTCATTTATTAGTCAGAGTGACAAGTGAAACCTGATCCTAACATGTGGAGGGTCCTGCTAGGTAGAAGGAAAGAAATTACTTACAAAACATTTAAGAATAGCACTCTTAAGTGAGCCAAAAGTGTAGCACAATTCAGGAAGATATTCCCTAAACAGGAAAAGTTAGTTTTTGCCTGGAAGAGAGATGAGGAATCAAGAAAATCTTTCCTGCTGGGTTGCCATGCCGGATGAGGGACAAATGAGACAATGTGTGGGTGATTCTTTAAAGATAATCCTTGATGTTCTTTGGCCTTTATGTGCATCGTGTCCTTCTCCCTGTGTCATCATGTCTCCGTGTCTGCATTACCCTCGTCTCATAAGAGCATCAGTCACTGGGGCTGGAGATGTAGCTCAGTGGTTCTGCCGCCTGCCTTGCAAGCCCGAGTTCTATACCAAAAACAAAGCACATCAGTCGTTGGACTACGGCCTACTCTAATCTAGCATGACCTCTTTCTTTTTTTTTTTCTTCTTTTCCAGTCAAGTGTGGAGGGAAAACTTTACTCAGACCAAGGCCGTTGTGTTTGAGCAGTTGGTGCCCTTCTGGAGGAAGGGGCTGGCAGAGAGCTTTACTTGGCCTTCTTTTGGGGCACAGGTTGTTGGTGTGGTCACACTGCTTCTTGAGGCAGTAAACGGTGCGGGGGTGCAGACGGGCATAGCACTTGTGGCAGATCATCTTGTCGTGGTTGCACTTCTGGGCAAGCTGGCGCAGGGACGGCTTGGTGATCCCACCTTGAAGTCGCAGCACCAGGTGCAGGGGGACTCTTTTTGGAGGTTGTAGTCAGAGAGTCCAGCCATCCTCCAATTGTTTGCTGACAAATATCAAATGCTGCTGGTCAGGGGGATGCCCTCCTTGTGTTGGATTTTGGCTTTGACGTTCTCGATGGTGTCACTGGGCTCCACCTTGAAGGTGATGGTCTGCCCGTCAGGGTCTTCATGAAGATCTGCACCTCTGTGTCTGCTGCTCAGCTGTTCTTTCTGTTTTGTTTTGTTTTTTCACCAGGTCTTGCTAAGTTGCTCAGCCTGGGCTTGAACTTGCAGTCCTCCTGCCTCAGGCTCCCAGAGTGCTGGGATTATAGTCACGTGCCAGTCCACTGGCTTAGTATGACATCATCTTGATTTGGTTACAGCTAGAGTGATGCTCTGAGATTCCAGATGGCCATACCTTTGGGGGTATACTATTTAACCCAGGGCAGCTGTTCAGCTTGGACTCTACACAGGAAAGAAAAGCAGTAAAAGGCAGAGGGCTGCTTAGTCTTAAATACAGGCCTTGGAGTCAGATGGATTTGCTTTCAAATCCTGGCTCTACCTGCAGATCAGCTAGGTGAAGTTGGTCAAATTACTCAGCATCTCTAAGCCTGATTCTCATCTGTGCAGTGAGCTTGCTAACAGCTGTGTCATCTAGGGCTTCCAGGCAGATAAATGAGATGGGTCCTGACAATCAGCATGGTGCCTGAATCCTCTTTTCTTCTCTTTGGACGTTGGAAGTGAGAGGAACAGATTGATGTGTGTTGGGTCTGAAGCCTGGGAGTTGGGGATGCAGTTATTCTCCCATGACATGTCTGTGAGATCCCAGCCGGCTCCTGTCTAGAGGTCCTGAGAATGTCTGGATGGGGGTTGGGGAGCAAGGACAGTGGCTCCATGTCCAAGGGCTGTGGACCGCAAGTGGGCAGGCCTGCACCCAGCCAAACAGCAGAGCTGCCCCCCATTAGCTCACCCCATCATGCCCTGGAGAACAGCCCTACGCCAGGTGTGACATCTACCCATACAGCCCCCTGGCCCTGCCCCAGCTTGCTCAGCCCTCTCCCTGCTGACACCTTAAGGCTCCCATAACTCCTAACTCCCATCCCTTCTCCTTTCCTATCTCCACAACAACAAAAAAAAAAGTTTTTAACATTAGAGCGTCCAGTTCCACAGCTCCTACCTTCCTTTTGGAAAAGAACACAGGCTGTTAAAGAGAAAAACAGCATAGTTTATGATTCAAGGTCCAGGTGCTTGTTACAGGATGTACCTGTCACACGGGGTCAGAGAGCACAGGCCAGCTGGGCTCAAGCACACATAGACTTTAACTTTTAATGACAAACAGACGCGAAGTTATCCCTGCAATCTGAAACACTGCAGCTAAGCCATACTGATTTGCCCCCTCCACCTCCACCAGGGTGTATTTATAGAACTTATCACTGCATAGCCAGCACAGACATCTCCTCTCCCCCTCTGTGCTAACACCTACTGCCTGCGGTCCCTCTGCCCAGCCATCCAGACATTCCCTGCTGGCGCCCCCACCTCCTCTCATCGAGGCTGTCCCTTCTGGAGTCCCCCTGGGAGAGGATGGCTGGGAAGGTGTACATGGTTGCATGAGCTAATCTCTGATAATGTCCCAAATACAAACAAAACCGACTTGGATTTTGCATACATCAGTGTTTTGCATAGATTGGGGAGAAATGGCTGTTCTCCTATGCCAGCTCATGTTCCATTAGAAATGGATTAAATCAGCCAGGCATGGTGGCGCACGCCTGTCATCCCAGCACTCGGGAGGCGGAGGCAGGAGGATCGCTGTGAGTTCAAGACTAGCCTGGGCTACATAGTGAGTTCCAGGTCAGTCTCAACTACATAGTGAGACCCTGTCTCAAAAAAAAAAAAAAAAAAAAAAAGGATTAAATCATCCAGACACCCAAATCTTTGGGGTGACATTTTCACCTAAAACTCACCATCATAGCTCAGCTTGAGTTTCCTATCTGTGACCTGTGTTATAAGTCAGCCTCGCTCAGACCCACCATTGATAGGGCTGATTTGTAATCTTCCACAGCAGCTGGAAGGTTCCACATCTGCTCATTTCTCAGCACTGAGAAAAATCATGTGTTCAAAGTTGTTTCTCAATTGTAGCTTTTTTTTTTTTTTTTTTTAGTACCGGAGGTTGAACTTGGGTCCTTGAGCTTGTGAGGCAGGTGGCAGAACCACTGAGCTATATCCCCAGCCCCTCAGTTGTAGATTTTTTTATATTTTTCCTTGACAACCAGCAGGACTAAGCCATTAATTCACTTATCATATGTATTGAGTGTGCAGTTAATAGTGTGAACACTAGAGTTAACTGCTCAAATTCAAGTCATATCTCCCCTAATTAAAGATTTAAGTCATCAGCATCTGTAAACCTCCAGGTTGTTTCATCTGTAAAAGGAGTTGTGCTTTGATGCACTCAAAGAAAACAGTAGCCACCCCAAGGGGGCGCTCTGGAGCTGGTATGGCCCACTGGTCTTGCCCGAGTTGGACCAAAAGGGTTGGCCCTGTGTGCCCCTCAGTGGTTCGGTGCACTGAGTGCAGGGAACCCCAGGAAGGAAGCATGACTTAGTCAAGGCAGTTTTTCTCAGCCAAGCCAGTCCACAAAGCACAGCTGAGATTGGTCTCTATGAACTCTGACAAGTTACTAAACATCTCTAAACCTTCCTCACCACACACAATGGAATAAAAGCCCATGACTCCTAGAGTTGCTGGGCAGATAAATGAGATGGGGTCTTGATCTCTTCCTGCAGCATTCCCAACCAAGGACAGAATAAGGCCCTCACTCCTGGAAGGAGATCTGGACAGCTCCCACCAGAGTATATGTGACAATCTACATAGGCCCTCAACACAGTACCTGGAACATAGTAATTGTTTAATAAATGGTAGTCATTTCACTTGTTGCTGCTTTAATAACTGTTCTTTATCAGGCACTGTGCTGGGGACTGGAGATATAGGAATAATCAAGATTCTGCCCCTGCCCCCAAGAAACCGAATCCATGAGCAAATCACACAATCAAAGAAGCAATTACAATGCAGTGCAATGGACAGAGTGGCACAGCGTGTAGATGGGAGCATCTAAAGGAACACCAGACTAGGCTGAAGGAGACAGTGCCAGAGATAATGCCTGACCAGGAAGCGGAGTCACGGGCACAGGGGTGGAAGTGGTTTGGGTGGGAAGGAAGGGTTGTGTGGGTGGAGGAAGCAGTGTGTGACACAGTTCCCAGGGCCAGCTGGGGCATGCACCGAGCGAGGGAGGAAGGGTCTGTGTGCACCAGGCAGAAAGTGTGGACCTGAATACAGAGAAGACAATGGAGACATTAAGGGATTCTAACCAGAGAAAGGGCAAGGTCCATTTTGTGCTTGGAAAGGGTCACTCTGGCTGCCATGTGGGCAAGGGATCAGAGACAGACAAGACTAGAGTCCCATCGGGAGACCGTGGCAAGGTCCAGATGAGAGCAGAGAGTGGCCTCAACAGACAGGAACGCACAGAGTCAAGGAGTACTTAGGAGGTGGTGATGATCGAATGGTGAGAGAGAAGGGGAATCCGAGGTCATGCTTGAGTTCTACACCTGGGTCTGTGAACCCCCGGCCTATGGAACAAGTATCCTCAGATGAAGAGAAAAGCAACTCATCAAGCTCAGACATGCTACTCATCGTTCAGCACAGCTTCTTCTCGTTAGCTCCCCAAGGCTTGCGATTCTGTTTCAGAGAAGCCCGTTTGAAGTCCCAGTGCAGTACAATGCAGCTATTAGAAGCAGCTATGTGGATCCCAGAGGAAACCGCTTCCCCTGCCTCTGTCTAAAAGGTGGTAGGTGGGCTGGGGATTTAGCTCAGAGGTTCGGTGGCCTGCCTTGAAAGCTCAAGGACCCGAGTTCGATCCCTGGTACCAAAAAACAAAAAACAAACAAATAAAAGGTGGTGGGTGAGGTGGGGTGAAGGGCAGCAAAAAATGCCTCTTTCCATCGTAGTTGGATTGGAAAGTAAACTGGGCAAAGGAAGAAGATAGAAAAATTACTTTTGGATTCAATCTCTAATAAATCGACCTTTATTGAATTTGGATGTGCTTAGGACTTTGGCTGTAAGGAAGCATAGGCAGACCCTGACCAGTGAACTTGACGGTCTACAGTAATACTTATGATAAATTAATGTGCTGGCATTTAGGCTTATACATCGTCCTTTGTGTGTTTGGTGACCTTCGTTGGTTGCTGGGGCCTAACTGTCTCTGTATTTTTTACAATACCGTTTTTGAACCTCAAAGCCGGTAAGACTTTTGTAAGTGGGAATCAATCCCATTGGAAAGGACTGTCAGGCCTCTCTAGCATTTGCTCCAGAAGAAATAATTTGAGAGCAGGAAGAGGCTAGAGGTGTGTGAAGGCCAATCCGTATGTGCCAACGTCTCTTACTCCAGAATATCCTCCGAATCTAAGTTGGGAAACAGGCCCAATACTAGTGAAAGGTGTTTCTGAGGGAGAGGAATGAGTTGGCATGCCTAAGGATCTAAATTGGAACTTCCCAGTCATTGTTTCAGGACCTCACTGGGTAATGGCGGTGTTCACTGAGGTTGGTTAGAAGAGCAATCACCATCGCATCAACCAAACAAAAATGTTTCAGTTTGGTTTGGTTCTTTACAAATGAGTTTCGATTTAGGACAGCAAGAGTCAACCTCTACCCATAGAATGATTATTTTTCCCCTCAAAACTGTTCACTGCAATGCAAATTTCTGCATTAGAGAGACAAAGTTCAAGAAGAACGAAACTATTGGCTTACGTAATCTCTCCTTTCTTTTCAAGGTTTCCAAAGGCAGGCAGGTGAGTTTCCACCACTTCCGGGCTTGTTACGGTGTCAGGTTAGCGCTGCAGAGCTCTTGGAGAGCGCTCACGCCTTTGAGAAAAAGTGGCTGAAATGTAATTAAAGGACGCCAGCGTTCCCGAGTAGAAATGTATGGGATCAAGGGAGTGGGCGCGACTCCCTAAACTTAAAGATAATTTCGTTCTTATACAAAGGAGCCCGCGGATTGCCTGCCTCACCAATAGAGCCAGAAGGCGGCAGCAAGTCTGGAAGCCGAGACCGGCCGGGACGCACCAAGTACTGCCCAAGCGCCCGAGGGCGCCGGATCGCTGGCTGCACTGTGCCTGCGCCCTGCGCGCCAGGCAGCTCCGAGTAGGGGAAGGAACGGCTGGAG
>NW_022900920.1:18109942-18138833 GCF_012274545.1 Fukomys damarensis | reverse complement strand
CGCGGCCTCCTTGCCCGCCCGGCCTCGCGACCGAGACCCCTGCTGTCTCTGCACGCAGCGCGCACCGGCTGACTCGAGGGTCGCTCGCAGCCAGGGTGGGGGTGATAGGAAGCCCACCTTCCAGTTCGGCGACTGGGTTGAGGTTTATCTTGACTACTCTCCGGTCTCGGGCATGGAGTGACTCAGGAGGCTGGTGTAAATACTCTTGATTTTTACTTTCTATATTTGAAGTTAAAATTGTATTATTGTTTGAAACTGCTTTCACTAGGAAGATATTCTAGTATAATTTAAAAACAAGAAGGTGCTTTTCTCCCAGGCAGTTTCTAAACTAGAGAGGTTGGAGACTGTCATTGTTGGCCATTGCCTTGCGACATTGCCTCACACTGGAGAGAAAGAGAATGATCCGTATTTTTAATGGCATACATTCCCTTCCTTGTTATGGTATTAAAATTCGTACTTAGGATTTGCTTTCAGCATATAAATAACCAAGGAGTGATATAGAAATGAAGAGCATGGAAATTTGAAAATACAAGTTTGGATTCTTCTCACTTAAAAAATATAATTAAAAATATGTAATTAATATATTGATTTCTTAATTTCCATAGATTCGAGGTTATTTTTCAAGGTGAAAATTGGGAACATAAATATACTTAAAGGAAGTAGCTTACTACTGCCTGGAAAAAACAAAAATACAAGCAGTAAAGAGCTGGGTGAGTTACTAGGGATGGAACCCAGGACCTTGGACATGCTAGGCCAAGCTCCACCTACCATTCAGTACTTGTTACAGCTTCTATCTAGATGTCCCCCCAAAGCTACGACAGTCCTCTATCCAGACTTTTTTTTTGTTAGATAAGAGTCTCATCCACATTGCACCGGCAATTACAGACATGGAATTACAGACATGTGCCATAATGCTCAGCTTTATAAATTATTTTGAGGATTTAAAAACTTACCAAATGCTTTAAAAACCATTATTTCAGGAAATATAGCTCAGTAGTAGAGTGCTTACTTAGACTGTGTGATCCCCACCCCCACCCCCACCCCCACATGCATATAAACCATAGTTTTAGGGGGAAAAAGGCCTATATTTTTCATCTTCATTTTTATGCACTTTTATTTTTGGCAGTGCCAAGGATCAAACCCAGGGCCTTGCAAGTGCTAAGCAAATGCTCTACCAGTGAGATGCATCCCCAGCCTGCACTATTTTTTTCTTAAAAATATTGTTGGGTTTTTTTGTTTGTCTGTTTGTTTTTGAGACAGGTCTCACTACGTAGTTGAAACTGACCTGGACCTCACTAGGGTAGCCCAGGCTGGTCTCGAACTCACAGCACTCCTGCCTCAGCCTTTCGAATGCTGGGATTACGAGTGCTGGGATTACAGGCGTGCACCACCTCGCCCGATTTAAAAATATTACACTGGAGCCAGGCATGATGACACAGGCCTGTAATCCCAGCACTTGGGAAGCTGAGGCAGGAGGATCACTGTGAGTTCAAGGCCAGCCTGTCTCCAAAAAAACAAAGAACAATCCCCCATAAAATAAAATTAAAAAATAAAAAAAAAGAGACAAGAATGTAGCACAGCATGAAGGCCTTAGGTTCAATCCCAAATAGTACACCAAGGGGAAAAAAAGCCTCTACCTACCCAAAAGTGAGACATTGTATATTCAGCAGTTTACATTTACAAGAAATTAATTGTATATTTATTTTGAAGGTTAGTACAAGAGGCTGTAATTAGCTGGGATGGGCATAATGATATATACCTTTTTGTGTGTTTCTTCAGCCTATTACTATATTGGGTGAAACTTGTATTCCTTTAAACCAGCTCTCATACTGCAGACTTCTTGAGTGTGGTACACAGCTATATTTTTGAGGTCCTATTTCTATAGATGAGGCAGGCAGAATCTGCTGGCACCCTTTGTTGGGAGTGAAGATCAAGTTTGAACATATACGTTGCCAGTACTTTGTTTTCAACATGAAACTTACCTAGCAAGTTGGTATCTTCCTGTATCCACCCTATGGATGGAGTAGACCATGCTTTATAAGCTCTTTAAAAGGGAAAGAAAACAAGTTGAGTTGCTCTTTTTGTGCTCAACAAACAAAATACGAATTACTAAGTCAGAAATCCTAGGCTGGAAGATTTGATTTGAAAATTCCAGTCAGAATTTTCAGGTTGAAAGACTTAAAGGTCTTTTACTTCAGTCTTTTACTTTTACTTTAATTTTACTGATAAAGAAATAATAAAGGAGGGGCTGGGGATCTAGCTCAGTGATTCTGCTGCCTGCCTCACAAGGTCCCAAGTTCAATTCCTGGTACCAAAAAAAGAAAAAAAGAAATGATAAAGGAGGATGAGACAAGCAGATTGCAGTTTTAAGTGCAGTCCTGCCAACTTTGTGACCCCGTCACACACACACACAAAAAGAAATGCAGAGTTCAAGTGTGTTTCTGAAGGTCACTAGCTAGTGCCAATAACAAGGAGAGAGCTCTGTGAATGTCCTAATAAAAGGCTGTGGCAGTGTATCCACTTGGAAGTTAGAAGTGGCTTGAAGTTTTACTAAACTGTGCAGCCTATTTGAGTATCTTTTTGTTCTCTCTGCTGTGAGAATGAATATTGGGTCTCTGACCTCTGCTATGGTTGCTTAGATTTTGGTGACTGGATGTGATCAACTCAAAAACAAGAGTTTTCTTTCCAAAATTCACTATTTGAGATTTGTTGACATGGCATCAAAGCATAAAGAGAAAACTAATGTTCAGATAGGAGCCAAATCCCTTAAGCCATTCCTGCTTCACATCTGGCCTTCATTGTTTTCAAACCCATGCTTTGATAATTACAGAACATCTGGATGACTAATGTGTTTTCACTTATGTGAATTATACCTTACTCCAGACTAAATATGGTGGGAAATTTTCAGTGTTGTTTTATATTTAGTAATTGGTTCCTAATCCATAACAAGAAAAGGACTGTTTTGGGGGAATTGAGCTAAGAGGCCCCTCTGAACATCACGTTCCTATTAATCAATAAAAAGACCTGAGTATGAAGATGAGAAAAAGGGGCTGGGGATTTGACTCAGTGGTTCTGCCTGCTTCGAAAGCACAGGTACCAGAGTTCAATCCCCAGTACCCACCCCCCTGCCAAAAACAAAACAAAAACCAGCCTACAGTGAGATACCACTACTCAGCAATAGAAGCAGTGAGTAAATTAAATGGCCAGGGATTTAGCTCATTGGTTCTGCCGCCTGCCTTGCAAGCACAAGGACCCAAGTTCAATCCCTGGTACCAAAAAAAGAAAAAAAAGAGGAGAGAAAGCTCTATTTTGGGAAAGGTCTCAGCTTCAGGATATTTATAGAACAATCAAGTTGGTAAAGAAATGGTTTTTATATAAAGAAGAAAATGACTCACACTTTGTGTTTTAAACTCTGTCCTCTCGTAGGGGATCCTCCGCATTCCCCTAAAGTGGTTTGAGCAGGTCTTTCCTCCCCCTTTTTACCAGGGCAAGTGTCCTGCCATCACTGCAGAGGTGGGACAACCAGAGGCAAAGATATGGGCTTCATCCGATACCATTCTAAGCCCCGGGACCTCCCCACCTGCAGCCTTCCTGGATTTCAATTTTCTGCACACTTAGCCTTCCCATTAATCTCCTGGCAAGTTTTTAGCAGCCTGAGATTTTTCCCTTGTGGAGATAGATGTTAGCATTCACGGTGGAGTCAGGAAGTGCACACTTCCATGTAACCTCTGGTATCCCTCCCTGAAAACAGGGGCCAGGTATTCTGCAGTACTGGTCCCTCTCCACCTCCCTGGGATGACAGACAGACCCTTCTGTCTCACAGCAGTGCTGTTCTTGCTCTGTGGATCTTGGAGGTCACCAACGTAGCTACTTTCAGGGCTTCCTTTAAATAATACAAATTGTAGTTATGTTGCCCGCCCCCCATATCCCATGTTGAATCTGAGTATTCAGGGTAAGGTCCAGAAATCTGTAAGTCCACAAATCTTTCTGGTGATGCTGATTCTGTCGAACTTGCTGTGAGTCATAAGGGCCTCTACTCCATTTGGTAGAGGGGAAATCATGACGTAGTGTGTGCCTTTGTGGGCCCTGGATTCCCTCAAACTATGTCTGCTTCACATCTGAGCTGCCGAGCTTTGCCCAGCCTCCACTTTCCTTCTTGGGGAAACTCTTTTTGTGCCTGGGCTTCTGGAGGTGACTCTGCTGTTGTGGAGAGAGGGTGGCAACAGTCCCAGGCAGAGTCTGGCAGGGTGGCTGTGCAGGAATGGGAATGTGGTCAGACCTTTTTTCCTACACCCCAGGAAGAAGCGAACCAGAGCCTTTCCCTCTGTCTTGTCTTGTCCTCTTACATTTGGGTACTGTCAGAAGTAGAAACATCCTTTCAGAGATAATTGGAAATATTTTGAGTTAGACCTACTATGGAGGGACCTACTATGCTTCAGGTTTAGCAAAAACCCTTGAATTTTCTTAAACATGAGGTCATTCTGCACTTTCTAGATCAACTGCCAACTGTTGTGCCATCGTCCTCATTTCCAGCAAGTTTCAGTCATGGCTGAGGAGAGGCCTTTGCCCTGGACGGACAGCGGTTTGCTGGAGCCGGGGGCAGATGAAGAGCATGGCCACGTGCCTTGGGAACCCAGCTGATCCAGCACCTTTATTTTCCTTCTAACAACAGCCTAAGCCAGGTGTGGTGATGCACATCTGTAATCCCAGCACTGGCGAGGCTAGGCTGAGGCAGGAGGATCACTGTGAGTTCAAGACCAGCCTGGGCTACACAGTGAGTTCCAGGTCAGTCTTAACTGCATAGTAAGACCCTGTCTCAAAAAACCAAAACAAAACAAAACAAAAGAACAGCCTGTTTGGTTCACACAAAACTGACTGCACTTCTGACAACATAAAGTGTTCCCTGTTTTGTGCAGTGTGCCCTTTCTGACAGTAGTGTCCATAGGCAGGAACCTGTGGCAGCATTTGACGGTGGCCAGGCCTGGGATATTACCAGGGCTGGTGGTGAGTCAGAAAGCTTCATACCTCCTATGAAGCTTGACTAGTGCTGTCCTCATTTCTGGAATGACACGCAGTTGCCTTATGTAAACCATTCTATGTATTTATTACTTTTCATTTTATTGGCATTTAAAAATGATATTCTGATGTTTACCATCCAAAGTAGGAAACCATAGATAATCCAAGCCTGTCTTTCTCCTTCAAGTTTTGCTGTTTTAATATGGATGCTAGAAAAAGGCCCTGCTTATTAGGAACCTCTGAGACCCTCTGGAATTGACCAACATCAGTGAATCCTCCATCACACTTGGCTGTGTTATTTGCTAGCCTCCTCTCCCTAGCTCTGGGCTGTCATGAATCAGCTCCACACTGCCACGATTTCTGCCTCAGACTTCAGACTCAGCCAGACTTCTGTGGCCAGTCACCAATTCCCCTCCCACATTTTTGTTTTGGTTTTTTTGTTTGTTTGTTTGTTTGTTTTGATATCAGGGATTGAACTCGGGACCTTTCACTTGCGAGGCAGGTGCCAGAACCACTGAGCTAACAAACTGTTTTCTTGGTTTTTTTGTTTGTTTTTTTGTTTTTTTGGGGTACCGCGGTTTGAACTCGGGTCCTTGTAACTACGAGGCAGGTTGCAGAACCACTGAGCTAAATCCCCAGCCCTCCCCCTCCTGCATTTTGTAGATGCAGAAGTTGATCTCAGTCTCTCAGTCTGGTACTTGTGACACTGTGTGATGTCTGGTGTTATTAAGTCTTCACATATTTCTATAAAGCTATCTTTGCAACCTTGGCAGCTTTTCAGGAAGCCAGGCACTGTGCAAAAGCTTAACAGAAAGGATTTCTTTAGGAAGGAATGGATGTAATTATTTTGATCTGTCAACATATTGATACATATGTTCCAGATATGGATGTGTGCTTTTACAAAACTTGTCTCTTTAAATCTTCAAGATAACTCTCTGAGAAACTACTAAGTGTGTCTTATGCATGAGAAACAAAGCTCAAAGAGAGAATTTGCTTGGCCCTTGGTGTAAAAGAATGGCTGTCGTAGCTTTACCAGTCTGGGGTCCTGCAGGAGGGACAGACACTCTTGCCCTTAGTGAGCCAGGCCGCTTCATACTTGGTCTCCCCAGGTTCAGTCCCAGGTGGTAAACAGCCTGAATCTGTCTGTATACTTGGTCAGAGATACTGGCCCACTTCCCAAGCCTATGTCTAAACTTAGGAGATGGGTCCTAACCTTCATCACTTATTCATCTCATCTGAAATGTACTGAGTACCCACTGGGTTTAGGTCACAGTTTTAAATGCCATAGAGGAAAACTTACTTCAATGCCTTTTTCTATGAAATACATCCTCCTTCCCTCAGTCAGAAGCAGGCTGTCCCTGCTCTGGACTCCATATTACCCTAATTCAAATCTTTTTACACAAGGTGGGCACATGGCTCATTTGCCTGTCGAGAGCTGGACAGACAGAGTCCATCTGTTTATCTCTCTGTCAGTGCCTGAGGAGGGCCTGTACCCTTGCTTAGTAGAAATCAAACAAGTGACTCTCTGTGGGCCTGCACAGGCTGATTAAAGAAAAGCTGCCCCTTATGATATATAGATAGGTGTCTGTGTCAGGGGAATCCTGTGGGTCCCTCAGCACTGCAGTGTTGTCCCTGGTTCCAGATGTCCCCAGAGGCCTGTCCTTTTGACTACTTTCTGAATGGCCTTTTCTGCACAGATGATGTCAGCATTGATTTTTTTTAAGTCCCTCCTGATGGGTCTGGAAAAGCTCTACTTTGTTCCCATCAGTGACACAGCATCTTCCAGCAGTACTGCAGGAGGAGCTGGGAGCCTAAAGCAGCCAGACACAGCTACACAGACAGAAGTCTGGGCACTGGGAAAATGGGTCTTTCTAGTGTTTTGTTCTTGTGGCTGACAGTAAGATCAGACATGTATATATACAAAGCTTCTTATTCACTCTTAGTTCAGAAAAGCCAGAGTCACAGATTGCTCCCTGGCCTGTGTCTGGAGCCTGTAAACATCTCAGCTGTCCAAATCTCTCAGCACAGGGCTGTGCCCTGGTGAAGTGAGGGGAGACTTACTTCTTGCTGAAAATTCCTCAGCATCCCTTTGGAGAACAAACATTTCCTATTTCAAAATAACTTCTTCAATGCCCACTAAAGTAGAATTACAGGGGTAGATTTTTCCCCTAGTTATTTTCAAAATTCTTCTTGAATGAGTGCATGAATGAATGGTTTAAAAAATCCAAACAGTGGAGGATAGGAAGGCACCTGTGTAAGCAGAAGAAAAGGCAGTCAGTTTGCTGGTTGATTGAACCTTCTGGATCAGTGCAGGAGGCTCCCCCTCGGCATCAGAACAGGGCCAGCCATCCTGCTGGGTCAGAGTGAATCCTTTTCTGCAAAAGCCCCGGTGCTGACAGTGACCCTGTGCCAGGTGCTAGTGCAGTCTTGGTGCTGTGGTGACTCAGAGTGTCTTCCCTCGCTCGCCCTGCCATGGCTGGGCCGATGACTCAGCACAGATCGGTGGCTCCCTGACCCAGGGCACTTGAATGTTCCAACTCTGAACCTCAGCCGAGCTCAGCCAGGCGAAATGGAATGCTTTCTCTCCTGCCTCATTTTACCCCAGGAACAGGAAGGGCTTGGAGCCATTAATCACACGTGAATGTTATGGTACATGGGTACTGCAGGGAAGGGATAGCAAAAGGGTTAGCGTATGCCTGACCTTACCATCAGATATACAGGTTCTAGAAATCTTAGGTAAATTGTTCTCTCACCCAGAACTCATTCCTCTCCTGTCCTGTTCTGTTCAATGGGCACTTACTCAGCAGGATTGGGAAACCAAATCGAGATGTTGTTTGGAAGGTGTCTAGTCCAAATTGAATGGATGAGTATGAGTAGTCCCTGGAGGTGTTTACAGCCTCTGCTATAGGTTAGGATGGTGTCTGCAGTTACGCATTTGGCTGCCCCGGATGACAAGCCTGGTCTTTTAGCTCTCAGGTAGACTTGAAGTCTTGCTTCTCAGAAGCTGAATCTTTTCTTACTCCCCTTGTATCAAGCTTAACTGATTTCTCCCACTGGTGTGCTGTCCTGGGCTTCCTGAGCCCCTTCTGAGGATGGTATGGAGAGGAAGGCTGTTGGGCTTTCTGGACCCTCAACCAATCCTCAGCTCCACGAGTCTATTGACTCAGCTAGGATCTTCTGCCTGAGACAGGCCAGTGACTGTGGTTGTCACGGGGAGAATGCTTGGAGAAGCTGCTTAGGCTGGGGAGAAGAGTACCCCAGGAATTTCCAAAGGGTTTCACTGCTGGTCACACAAAAGGTCTCTCCTTGTTCACCTGGTGATGAATTGGAGGATTTTTTTTCTTTTGGTGAAGTATGTTATATGCTTGCCACCCAACAAATGGAATGTCCATATGACCAGCACGCTCGCTTTTTGTATGGGACACAGCTTTGAGAATGCCATGGAAAGGTACCGGAAGTGAGGGTGGTCCCGTCCTGGGCTTTTTCAATTCAGACAGGGATTTCTTCCTGGTGTGGAGGCTTCAGGTACTTTTCTATCTGTGACTCCTGGCTTTAATTTGTTTAAAGCAGATTGCCTTGTTGTTTTTATTTTTCTGAAGAGGACATTGGTAGTGTGAATTGTCCTGGAATTGTGGGTTCAGGATGTAAATGTCCCTCAACTGGGCTTCTCGGTCTGCCTGTATATCAACTTCCTGTGTGACCTTGGGCCCCATCCTATTGCCACAGCTGCTAAATGAAATCCTTGAAGAAGGCTACAAGAGGTGGCAGACAGTGGGGAGGCTGGAGGCTGGCTCTAAGACTCTAGCCCTTCCTGTAGCCAGGGAAGTAACCAGCAGCTGCCAGTGGACATGTTTAGCTGGGGGACCACTTGTAGCCCTTTGGTGTTGAGATGCCAGCGGATGTTCTATACCCTGGTGGACTTTCTGTGCCCCAGCCCGGCCTGGCCTCTCTCCTTTAGTTCTCTGGATCATTTAGAGGAACTCCATCAGTGCAATGGGGTGTTGGCTTCTCTGTGCAAGCCCCTGCTCTGTTGGAGAGAGGGCAGAGCTCAGGGCTTGGGCCCTTAGAATAGATTTTTGGCTGTTTCTTCCAGGTTAGTGTTCAGCAGAGATAATGGCATCCTTGCTAATCAATACTTCTAAGACTGTCACATAAAGAGACTTTCAGCTCTAACTGGCTTTTACCAACTTGGTAAGAACAGCTGAGGAACTGGGCCTCATAAACAATAGGACCAACCAACTGCTGCTGGAGAAAGTCTGGCCCATGAGTGATTAGGTAGGGAATAAAGCAACAGGATTCTATAGGGCAGGAGGTAGCTTGGAGTTGAGGAAGACCTTCTCATGCCTTATTTTGCTGAAATCTTTCATAAACTGCTGGAAGATAGGAGGATTTTTAGAGTTGAAATAACTGAATCTTAAAAAGAAGATTTTAAGAAGTCACCGCCTGGTAAAAGCAGGGAGAGATTGGAGCCCGGTGTGCCAGCTTGCAGGAATAGAAAATTCCTACTTATCTAGACACAACTGTAAAGAGAGATGATGATGTTTCATCTTCTAAAAATTTGCTCTTGTAAAAACACACATGGACATCCATTTCACTAATCGGGATACAAATGGCTGTTTATATATCAGACTGACACTAATAATGCTAATTTATTTGTAATGGCCTGTTGTACTAAGCAGAAAGTTGTAGGATATTGAAGCTCAACTCTATGAATTAGATGAAAGCTTCGTGTTTATTTCCCGCCTGACAAAGTGAGCCAAGCCATTTAATTTTTACCTAGACCCTAGCTACAGGGAAAGTTCCAGGATTACTTCTTTCTTCCATCTGTTTTTTTTTTTTTAATTTTGAAGTGTTAGTAAAACTCAACACCTGACCTGGGTGAAGGCTCTTCTGGCCTAAAAACCCAGTTAACAAAATCTGTGTCCTACTTAAGGCTCTGGGGCTGTCAAGTCAGAAGTGTTATGGGGCAGCCCTAGGAGTAAGTGCACTCACTAATGGGGCCAAAGTTCAAAGCTGATGGGGGACAGACTGTTTTTAGGGTTCCTAGGACCACTAACATAGAGGGTTCCAGTTGTGGATGGGCCAGCGCAAACCCTTTTCCCACACCGGCCCATGAATGTTCTCAGCTTACATATCAATAGGTGCACAACTAAAGGGACCCTGGGCAGGGCACTCTCCCTGCCCCAATTCAAGGACTGCTGGCTGGAGGTTGGTGTTCAGCCTCTTCTTCGTTTGGTACATGAGACTTTGGGTGCCTTGAATTCCAGTAGTTGCTGACATGAACCCATTGCTCAAGGTCCTCATGTACCTACCTATTAGGGTAGACCAAGTTGAGCTGTCCTTAGAGTCTGTTTTTTTTTTTTTTTCCGTTTCCTGGGTGCTCCATTGTCCCCTACAGATGGAGAACCACAGATTTGTAGAACATTTCTGGGCCTTCCCTGGATTTTACAGCTGAGTAAACTGGGGTCCTGGGAAGGGATGCAAGCTGCTTAGATAACACATTTTGGGGCAGAGCAGGAAGTGGGACCAAGTACAGTTTCTTGCAGGTCTCCCAGCTGTTCCCTTTCTGGCTGTGTACTTGTTACAAGTCAGCAGTGAAGCTTAGCTATGGTCGTCAGCAGATAAGCCCATTCGCAGGCCCAGGCTCAGAGTCAGGCTTTCTTTAATAATAAAGTCTTAACTCTTATAGGGCAAATTTGGGTGATTTGTTCCTGCTTTTTCTTCCTGCCGACTCACACATGGAATTGTTTGGAGCCCCGAGACATACCTCAGAGGATTTTAATGCAATATGCAAACAAGGGGGAAGAATTACTCATCCATTTTATAAATTAGAGTACTGAGATATAAGCAGTGAACGTGGGGCTCTGGGGCTCTTATTTCCTAATTGAATCTTGAATGTCTTCCTGATGTCTTTACCCAAATACAAGGATAGTGAGCTGAGCTGCATGCAGGCTGGTCTTGAGGAGAGGAGAATCAGGAGTCATTTGCTTGGTGGCTGTGATTGTACCTCACTGCCTGTCACATGATCTCACAGAGCGACTGCTTAGTCCCTGTTGAAGTCTAGACAGGGCAGGCAGAGAGTCTGAGCTGCAAAATGCTGGTGTAACCAAGAAGCCATCTCTATATATGTGCTTGAACTTGAGAGCACTTCTTAATGGACTGAGAGGATAGGTTTTAGTCATGTCCTAGGGCAGGGATGACAAACCTTTTAGAGCTTTCAGTGACAGCAGATAGCTGGCTGTGACCCTGTGCCATAGGTTCACCACCACTGGTCCAGGGGAATTATAAATCTTGCACTTGTTTTTCATTTGAAAACATCTTTTTAAAACAAGATTATGATGAAAACACCATAGAAGATAGAATGGGCAGCGTGACTCCTCAGATGGTGCTTTTTACATGGTAAAAACAGGCTACAGTAAGACTAGTGCAGATGCAGTAGGAACCTTAGAGGTTTTGGCATTTCCAGCGCAGACCTTATTGTGCACAGGAGTTTCATTTTTTCTTTAAATTGTTCATTCAAGTGCAAGTGTTAATTGTCTGTTTTGTGAAGTGAGTGCGGTCTGTTGCTTACCTAAGGCAAAACCCTATAATAGAAGGGGGCCTGGAACTCCTTTCAAATGTGACATTCACAGAAAGACGCAGTTTTTTTTACTCATGCAGACCCTGGAGCACAGACCTCAGGGTTGTAAGGAAAAGCAGCCTCCAGGCTGCCCTCCCCTCGTGGCCATCCAGCTTGTGCCTGCTGGCAGCATGATTTTTTCCATTCAGTTCCAAGTTCAAGACCTGAGTCTTGGTGGAGAACCCATTCCTTCCTTTCTCCGGCTCTGCCAGCCTCCTCCACTCTCCCCTCTGTCCTCCCATTCCCTCCTGTGTCTCTGCCCTGCTGTGCTATCACCTCTTTACTCATCCCTGACCTCTTCCCTCACTTTCTGATGTGCCCTAGTTTTTCCTTTTTCAGCTCCTCCCATCCAGCTGAGGCTTTGTCTCACCGTGATGATCAGCAACTCTGAGGACAGGACGTGGGCCTCCAGCCTCGTCTTCTCCTATGGCTCAGTACTTTCTGTCCAACCTCCCTTCCAGCTGCTGCTCTGACAGTGACCACACTGACGCTGCCCAAGGTGACCTGACCTAGACACGATACTTTTGGAAAGACCAAAGTTGGGCATCAGCTCTAGCACACAGCCTCTGTCATGGTCCTTGAGCAGGATGAGTGCTCCTCCCTCATTTCATTCCTTCTTCTTTCTTCCCTTTTCTCTTTCATGTGAGGTGTGAAATGAAATACAGTCACTGAGTTGCATAAAATGTGGACCAGCTCTATAGCCTTCCCGATCCCGGGGCTCTCCCCAAGGAGCCACTTCGTCGCTTGTCTGAGGATCTCAGGCCCTGGCAGGGGACAAGGGGCGTGGGGTTGGAAACTCTTACCTGTTAGACTAACCTGTTAGATTTGGGTAGTATGGGTGGGCTCTATAGGGCTACAGGGAAGTGTAGCTTTTGATAGATTTCTCCATAGGTATACACCGTCACCACCTATCCCTATCGCCATCACTTAGTTTTATCCATCACTTTGGGTTTCTTTGATACTTGGAAGCCTCAAGAGCATAATCTTGTGCCTCTTTGAGGAAGGGGCTCATATTTGTCATGGGCTTGGGTGTTCCTCTTAGTGTGTTTTATAAAACTGTATCGTGGTTCTGCACAGTGGACATTGCCTACTCTGGTTTCTACAGAAGGAAATGAAGGCTAAAAGAGGTAAGAGAATTATCCAGGCTCACAGGGCTGTTACTAATGGAGACAAGAATGAACTTGGGTCCTGTTGGGGCTAACCACCCTTGAAAAGCCCTGCATTGCCCTCATACCTCAGCCTCTGCTGCTTTGTAAATTGCTTCCTGTTTGTTTTGTGCATTGTAAACCCATCCTGTTGGCCCCCAGTGCAGAGGTCACACCTGTTGGGGCCGATCATGCTGTCGGATGGGGGAGTCCAGGCTTGCTAGCTGCTTGGCTTTGAGTGGGTGCAGTGACGGAGGCTTTGAATATGGCTAGGAGACAGTGAGCCCTGAGAGGCCAGCACAGATGATTTCACAGGACTTAGGCAGGCTCCTGATTGCAGCTGGAAGGAAATCCCAGTTAGTGGACACATTGCCCAGAGGAATGTTGTGGCTCAGGACTGAGCAATAAAGGACTTCTTCAGTACCCCTGGCTGGCACCCTTTGGTGCCTCCCTCACAGCAGGAGCTGGATTCTGAATGTGAGGCCTGGATCCACTCCTGCTCCTGAGAGGAGTGACCTGAGAGTTAAGCAAACTAAAATAATGCTGCTGCCCTGAGCACGTGGGTATTCTAATCTGAGAGTGCCAAGTGCCTGTCTGCAGTGTCCCCAAGGACACAGTGACACCCTTGCCTTTCCTGTGTTTAGGAGCTTTACTAGAGCAAGGACTCAGCAGGAGTGAGGCAGTTGGTGGGTCTGAAAGAGCTAAATTCCATGGCCAGCCACCTGGTCCCCACATCTGTGTATAAACAGCAACATTGCAAAACTAATGGTCTCTTCACTCAAACTGCAAATCAGCCTGTGGTTCCTGTCCTTTTGACCAGTTTTGCAGCAAAAATTGTACTTGGCAGTCTCATAGATCCTCAGTGTAGAGATGCCTTGGGGGGGTCTTACTATATAGTCCAGGCTTGAACTGACGTTGCCCACGCTGGCACCGAACTCATGGCAATCCTCCTGCGTCAGCCTTCCAAGTGCTAGGATTACAGGTGTATCGAGAGACACCTCCTTAAAGAAGGTTCACTCCCTTTAATACCGATGTACTCAGATATGTACATGTGACCCAGACCATTAGATCCCCTGTGGAGGGATCCTCCATGCTGAGGAGGGGATGGTGAGGGTTGTGTTACGCTGCCTTGGTGAGAGATGGCATTGCCCAGGGAGCTGCTGGCCGGCCTTGTCTGAAATAAGATCTTTCCCTATGGTACATTTTGGAACTTGGCCTTCTCAAGGGTCCCAAAATAGCCAGGCCACGGAAGGGAGAACTTCATGAGAGGACATAAGAGAGGGACCCCGACTGCTCCTCACCGAAGCATGCTTTGTGGTGTTAAAGAAAAAAAATTATTCTGTGCTGCTTGTTAAGCACAGTGGGAAAGACTGCAGTGGGGTCTTGTAGAGGGAGGGAGATTGGGCTCAACTCCCAGTACAGCATCATGGCAAGTGGGAATTTGTAGCCAGGCAGCAGCATGAGGGTCAGTGAATGGAAAACAACTAAAAGGAACGAACATCCAGGGAAAGGGAGATTCTGGCTAAACTGACCTAACAGGATTCTTGCTTCAGACCGGCCAGGGTGCTCAGAAGCCCCTGGCGTGGGGGCAGTTGAGTCAGGGAACCTGATCAGATAACCGAGGATGATCAGATACCACAGGCAGGAGGGAAGTTCTGGCTCACCCGATTCAGCAGGGTTCTTTTGCTAAAACTGGATCTCATAAGGAAGTGCACAGTTGGGCCCAGGCAAAGCTTGAGTGGTTCAGGAGTTTGGCTGCCAGACTCTTGTCAGTTGGCATAACACTAGCACCATTAATTCCTGGGTTTTGCTCCCTTCCTGTGACGCTTCTGCATTCCTGCATAGCTCACTCCCTTGGAGCTTGTCCTAACAATATTCCCGAGAGAGCAGTGCCTCGCCCTTCACTTTTCTGTAAAGATTTCCAGGTTGTGCTGTGTTTGGATCTGTTACAAACTCTGGGAACCTTGAGGGCCTTTTGGGAAGAAGAGAAGCTTGCTGTAATTTCGTTCTGGGAGTTGACTCTTGTTCCTGGGGGATCACCTTCTGGTCTAGGACTCTGAAGATTTGCGGGACAGCCAGCAGCTCTTCTACCTACACCGCTGCAGAAGCAGGGGCTGTGGAGTAGCTGGGCTCCCTGTGCTTCGCTGTCCAACCACTGGAAGATCACAGGACTCAGCACCACTATTTCCTCTTCAGGGTTGTTTTCTTTCCAGTCTCTAATCAATCTATTTCTCCACATTTTATTTTAGGAAACTGCATCTTCTGCCAATGGCCCTTCACGGGAGGGGTCCAGGCTGCTGCTTACTAGGGAAGGCCATCCTGTGTATCCTCAGCTCCGGCCAGGCTACATTCCCATTCCGGTCCTCCACGAAGGCTCTGAGAACCGGCAGCCACACCATTTCCGTGCCTATCCCCAGCCTGGGACACAGCGATTCCGAACCGAGGCGGCGGCAGCCGCTCCTCAGAGGTCCCAGTCACCTCTGCGTGGTATGCCAGAGGCCACCCAGTCAGATAAACAGTGTGGCCCCGTGGCAGCAGCTGCAGCAGCTCCGCCCCCAGCCTCCCACGGACCTGAGGTAAGGCAAGGCCTTGCTCATCCTGGGCCCAGCGCCAGTTTGTACACCAGGGGCTGGGCCTCCCCTGCAGCATCACAGGTCCCCCTGCAAAGACAGTTTGACAGCCCCACATTATCCCTAGGTGTTTCACAGGTGTGTTTTCCATGTGGCCTGCTCGGGAGTCACATGGCTTTTTTTTTCTTTCTTTCTTTTAGTACTGGGGATTGAGCTCAGGGCCTTGCACTTGCAAGGTAGGTGCTGTGCTACTGAGCTAAGTCCCCAGCCCAACATGGCTTATTTGTGTACTTAAGGAACTGGAACCAAGAGAATAAACTATAAACTGATTGTTTCAGATGCGTAAAGGTAGAAGTAGCAGAGCTAGAACCAGCCTGGCCTCCTGGCTTCTGATTGTGGTATTCCCTATTCATGCTGGGCTTTTTGTTTCAGAGAGAGCTGTATTATTATTTTGGTCAGTGTGATACTTATGGAGAAATACAAACTGCTCAGAGCTATGTTGATAATGAAAACAAAGCATCACCCACAGTTTAAAAGGAATCTCAAATAGGAATTAGGAAGGCAGCAGTTCTGAGATAGGGTTTTATTCCCAAAGCCCAGCACTTCAGGGTGTGCTGGTAGATTCACTGCATTAGTAGAGCGCATTAATAGCTAAAGAATAGTTGCTAATCTGGCTCTTAGCAGTAAGCTGTCTTCATTTTCCTGTCTGTTCATCATCCCCTCCAGTCCACTGACATTATTCTTGAGCACAAATTTTCATTTCCTGCCTACACCCAGCACTGTGATTGCCTCTCTGTTCTGAATCTGTTTGGCTTCACCACCTGCTTGGGGGTGAAAAGTTGTGGTTAAACATGAGATACAAGGAAGCATTTTTGGAGAGGCGACACTTACATTTATAATGTTTTTGCTGCAAAAATCAGTGACACATCAATCTTTGGAAATTTAAACTAACAAGATCCTTAGACTCCACACTTGGAAGGCTGAGGCAGGAGGATTTCTGTGAGTTTGAGACCAGCCTGGGCTACATAGTGAGTTCCAGATCAGTCTCTACTACATAGTGAGACCCTGTCTCAAAAAATAAAACAAAACAAAACAAAACAAAAAGATCCTTAGACTTCAACTGGGGAGACACCCTTTTCATATTCTAGACAAATGGGATCCACAAGAGAAAGGGATCTGGCCTGGGGCCCTGGGCTGGACAGAGGAATGCAGCTCCCCATTACTCAGCTGGTTCTTTCTGGATTAGAGAAAGGGTTAAGGAAAGGGGCGTGAGAGGATATGTAGTCACAACAGACACAGTGGGTGAACACCTCCTGTGTGCGCTGCTCGTGTGCGGAGTGTACACAGATGATTCTACGGAATTCACAACAGCTGTGGATGGGGCTGTTATTCTTCTCAATTCAGATGGGGCTCAGGAAAAGCTACTGAGCTGCTAAGCATTGGAACCCAGTCTTCTTTATTCCAGAGTTCTCAGTCTTAATAGTTTTTTGCAGTCCCAGGGGTGGAACCTAGGCCTCATTCGTGCTAGGCTCACACTCTACCCCTGAAACACCCCCCACCCCTAGCACTGCAGTTTGAGAGTGGAAACCTTTCCCAGGTGGCAGATGTTGGGGAGCAAGGTGCTGGGGAGCAGGTGCATGTCGGAAGGCTGGATTGCCAGAACAGCGTATCATTCACGGACGGCGCGTCCTCTATCCTTTGTCTCTCACAGCGGTCCCAGTCTCCAGCTGCCTCTGACTGTTCATCCTCGTCCTCCTCGGCCAGCCTGCCCTCTTCGGGCAGGAGCAGCCTGGGCAGTCACCCGCTGCCCCGGGGCTACATCCCCATCCCAGTGATACATGAGCAGAATGTCACCCGGCCGGCAGCCCAGCCTTCCTTCCACCAAGCCCAGAAGACTCACTACCCGGCTCAGCAGGGCGAATACCAGACCCACCAGCCTGTGTACCACAAGATCCAAGGGGATGACTGGGAGCCCCGGCGGGCAGCTTCGCCGTTTAGGTCACCGGTCCGAGGCGCATCCAGCCGGGAGGGCTCGCCGGCCAGAAGCAGCACACCAGTGCACTCCCCGTCACCCATCCGTGTGCACACTGTGGTGGACAGGCCTCAGGTAGGGAAGCCAGGTGCTCGCACACAGCTGTGAAAGCATCAGAGCTCCAGGCACTGAGTAGCTCTCTGTGCCCTGGACATCCCCTTCAGCTCTGCTGAGTTAGTGTAAATAAAATTGGAAAAAAGCGAGGTTCTAGAAATTGCTGGTCCACAGCAGAAATGCACGACAGGGGACATGAACTCTCAGTACTTTCTGCAGCTTCTGCTCAGCTGGTTGTTTTCCACCGTGGCTGCTTTTAGGGCTGAGGAAACAATGAGGCAGAGCTTCTGCCGTCACTTTCACACTTGGGACCAGGTTCCTCTGTGCGCTCTGCACCCCAAACACCGCCGGCACCCAGTGTGCCAGGTAACCCGTCTCCTCGCTGTTTCTGCTTCTCCGCTCTGCAGGTCTGTGCCACTTACTCCCTTCTCTATGACTTTGCTTGGGCTGAACCTGCTCCCTGAAACACCAGCACAGTCTGTTTTCCCTCCCCTCCAAAGGACCCATGAATAAGTGTGGGGCATCTTCTCCCTACAAGCAGCGGCACAATCTAAGGACCTGGAAAAGAAAAAAAAAATCCTAATTTTACAGTTGGTTTTGGAAATAAGTGCATCCTTTAAAAGAGAGTTGTGAGATTTATACAGCAAAGTATGATATGCCCTTAGTTCAAATTCATTGTTTGCTAACATTTTGCTGCGTAGGCGTTGTCACTCCCCTCCCGCCATATAATCACTATTTTAGAGTTAGTTGTAGATATCATGCACCTGTACTCCTAATTACATCAGCAGATATTTTCATAAGAAAAAGCCATCCGTAGCTGAGCATGGTGGCACACACCTGTAATCCCAGCACTCTGGAAGGCTGAGGCAGGAAGATAGCAAATTTGAACCCAGCCTGGGCAACTTAACAAAACTTTGTCTCAAAATTAAAAAAAAAAAAGAAAAAGGAAAAGGATGGAGTGTAGCTCAATGAGAAGGCTTTGGGTTTAATCCCCAGTTTAAAAAACAAAAACACCAGGCTGGGCGTGGTGGCACACACCTGTAATCCCAGCACTCAGGAGGCTGAGGCAGGAGCATCGCTGTGAGTTCGAGACCAGCCTGGACTACATAGTGAGTTCCAGGTCAGTCTCAACTACATAGTGAGACCCTGACTCAAAAAAGACCCCCCCCCAAAAAAAAATTTAAATTAAAATTAAAAAATAGATTAGTCTGGCCAGAAACCATTAGTCCAGGCCAGTGATGGTGAACCTTAGAGCTTTCAATAATAAATAGCCTGCTTCGGCACACACTGCATAGACTTGCCACCACTGGTTTGTTTGGTTTTTTAATGGTGCCAAAATTTTGAAAAGTTAGAGGTGAAGAGGTATGGGAGAAACCAGCTCTGCAGAGCAAACCTGGGCAGAACAAGAGAAAAAGAAGATAAAAGCAAAAATCAAAGTACATGCTCTATCTGGAAAATGCAGTGTGGGCTACCATGGAAAGTCGCAATAACCATATTTTTGTTTTTGGAGACAGGGCCTTACTATGTAGTTCAGGTTGGCTTTGAACTCATTGTGTAGCCTTGAACTTGGCAATCTTCCTGCCTCAGCCTTCCTAGTGCTGGGATAACAGGCGTGTGGCACCACATCCACAGGCTATCACAGGTTTAAAAAAGATAATTTCTTTTCTGAAGTAGGAGATGAAAAGGTCACACCACAGGGGGAGACTTTGCACAGTAAGGACAGAGAATCAGGGACAGTGACTCCGTGCTTGCATCCTGAGTCAGAGTCACTCAAGACTGCTGTGAACAAACCCTGTTCAGTGGTCAGCATGAGGTTTGGCTCTTTTCATTTTTGATAACTATATTGTCCCCACTCCCTTGTCATAAGAATACCATCTACACAGTAATTCGGTGAGAGGTAACAAATAGTCCAGAGTGATCAATGGAAATTTTTAAAAAATGGTTTAGTCATATAGACGATTAATACTACATTTAAAATTTGGTTGTTGGTTGACTCTGAAATTTTTTTATATTGGTAAACTTAAAAAAAATTTTTTTTCCTATTTTCTTTCCAGTTGATACCAGCTATGGTCAGCTGCCTGTGACTTTCAGCCAGTTATTAATAATACCTCTGTATCCATTTTTTTTTTTTTTTCAGCAGCCCATGACCCATCGAGAGTCTCCTCCTGTCACTCAACCAGAAAACAAACCAGAAAGTAAGCCAGGCCCAGCTGGACCAGATCTCCTTGCTGGACACATCCCGATTCAAGTGATCTGCAAGGAGGCAGATTCTAAGTCTGTTTCCCAGAAGCCACCCCCTCCCTCTGAGAAGGTAGAAGTAAAGGTCCCTTCTGCTCCAATCCCTTGTCCTTCTCCCAGCCCCACCCCTTCTGCTGTCCCTTCTTCCCCAAAGAATGTGGCTGCAGAAGAGAAGGCATCCCCCAGCCCTGCTCCTACAGAAACTACAGCCCCCAAACCAGAAGCTGAGGCCCCACCGAAACATCCGGGTGTTCTGAAAGTGGAAGCCATCCTGGAGAAGGTGCAGGGGCTGGAACAAGCTGTAGACAACTTCGAAGGCAAGAAAACTGACAAAAAGTACCTGATGATTGAAGAGTATTTGACCAAAGAGCTGCTTGCCCTGGATTCTGTGGACCCTGAAGGACGAGCTGATGTGCGTCAGGCCAGGAGAGATGGTGTCAGAAAGGTTCAGACCATCTTGGAAAAACTCGAACAGAAAGCAGTTGATGTCCCGGGTCAAGTCCAGGTTTATGAACTCCAGCCAAGCAACCTTGAAACCAATCAGCCACTTCAGGAGATCATGGGGATGAATGCCATGGCAGCAGACAAAGGAAAGAAAAGTGCCGGAAATGAAGATCCCCAAACTGAAACCCAGCAGCCAGAAGCCAAAGAAGCAACAGCTGCAAACCCTAGCAGCACCACGGACTCAGCTGGCAACCTCACACCATAGTCGACCCGCAGTCGGAATCAGACTTGGAACTGATCGTGTGCTTTAGGGAATTTTAAGTTGCATGTATTTCAGGAACTTTAAGTCAGTTGGTTTTTATTATTTGTAGTCACTTGGTACACAGTAATTTGGGTGGAGGCAAAATACTAATACAAGAGCTAAAAGGAAAATGATGCTTTTCTTCTGTATTCTTATTCTGTACAGATAAAGAAGTTGCTTGTTTCAGAAGTTTAACCCCATTGCTTATTGTTTCGGGTCCCTTTCTGTGCATGGGCACCACATGTTAGCCGCGATTGCGAACTGTCTTCCTATAGCTCTGGACTGAAGGAATTTGCGGGGGAGGTAGATGGGGAGTCAATTTCCCATCACATAAAGTATGAAATGCATTTTTTGGAAATGTTGCCATTTTAATGGGATGATTTTCATCTCGTAGTTCAAATATCTAAATTTAGATAGAATAAGATGTGTAAGGAGCTATAGTATTATCTGTATGTTGGATGACTTTAATGTTATATTTGCAAAGAGGAAAAAAATAAAGTAATTATATAACTCAGTTTTGTGTGAGTATGATTTGTAAAACTTTGAAGAGTGGTGACATGAAGATTGTCCCTGGCTTTAGAAATAAATGGTGCATGATTTTACAATCCTGTTTTGGGAAACATTAATGTCTCTATCTGCCAGGCTCCCGAGAATGAGTTGGTCACTTGTCAGTCTCAGACAGAGCCGGAACCTGGGGCTGGGCCTATGGACTCGGGTCACGGAATGTGCCTGCCACATCACGCCTGCAGACTGCCCCGGCCAGCCGCCAGGTTACCACTTTGGCAGTATTTCTGCCTTCCTGGCCTGGGGCCACCCTCAGGCCTCGCTGCAGGGCCGAGATGGTTCACAGGTGCACAGAGGAAGCCAGTTTCCACCATTGCCAAAGTGTTCATGAAGTCTGGGTCACTGAGGGTTGGGAATGTGCTCCAGGAGCTTTGGGGTCATCTTTATCTGACACCTCTGAGTCACCAAGACAGGCTGGGACCAGGTTTATCTTCCCTAACTGGGTTCCTAGAAGCCTCTGGGGTTAAGGGCCAGATGTACTCAGCAGCTACTGGGTGGAAGGTCGTTCTTTCAGTCTGTGCTCTTAAAGCGTGGGAAGGACCACAGCCCGAAATGTGGAAATAAACTGGATTTTGTTCTGTAATTACTTGCCAAATAAAGGTGAGAAGAAAGAGGAAAGTCAGAGACCTTGGAACTCTCAGCGAGAAATGTGAAGAGTCCCTGAGCTGAATTTCTCATGACTGTATTGAGTTTAATATTGGTGCCTGACGATGCCACACAAAAATACACACCGCTATACTTGCCACTGTCAGTTTGCTGAGGAAGACTGAAGTCATTCTGCTGGGAGGCTGCCAGCATCATTCCTGAGTGAACTCATTTGAGGAGAACAAGCCGACATGCCACTGATTCTAGAAACTCAAATGTGTACATGGGAAAAGAAACCTACTGGACTATTTAAAAAATGAACCAGAAATAAAGAATGTAATCGCTTCTTTTTGGGATTTGGGCTTCTATTCTCAGTGGACCTCCAATAACATTAAGACTTGAGCTGTTATCAAATTGGGTCGATAGTATTTTTATCACTAAACATTATATGCAGCATGCACACATGTGTGTATGTGAAAATGGAGACTGAACCCAGGGTGTTAACACAAGCTACATCCCTAGCCATTTTTATCGTGTTGAGACAGTCTCCCTGAGTTACTAAATTACCCAGGCTGAGCTCAGTTTTGGATCCTGCAGCTTCGGCCTCTCAGGCTGCTGGGATTACAGGTGTGTGCCACTAAGCCTAACTCATAAGTAGCTCTTTAACATAGTTCAAATGTCTTCATTCATCCCAGTTAGATGTCACATGAGCATCAGGGCAGGGAAAATGTAATAAGGGCATCAGAACAGTGGTTAGGTGAGTCAAGGGCTTGGCTGGGCCCTGCGTGAGTAGCAGGCATCGAGCTGGCTCTTAAGGCCTTTACCAGCATGACTGTCAGGGCCCCTCCAGGAGTTAGAGTTCTTGGACACCTGCATCAGAACTCCTGGGCACAAATCACAGTGTGACCTTTATATCACCTTTGCAACAATGAGAATTTACAGGGCTTTTCCCTTCCGGGTTCCTCACTTGTAAAATGGGGGAAAAATGATTCCTACTTCCACAGAACGGAAAGTGACACAGGAGATGCCAAGAGTCAGCTATTCCTAACATCCATATTTAACAGCTGAGGAAACAGGAAGTGATGTATTCCCTCTCAAGGCCAGGAACAGAGAGGAAATACTTGAATCCAGGCCCACAAGGCATGCATAGTCCAAGTGAGCCATGGTGGTCAAGAAGGAGAGGGTATTGAATTGCCACAGAAATCTGAGAACAATCTTTTGCCTTTCCAAACTCAGAGAGCATTTTTTATTTTATTTTTTGAAACCGAGGGTCGAACTCGGGACCTTGCACTTTCGAGGCAGGCAATAGAATGACTGAGCCAAATCTCCAGCCCAGCATTTTAAAAATAGTATTTCAAAGTCCTATGGGATTCTTCCCATTTTTTTAGATGAAGCAAGTAACTTCCAACTTAGGATTTTTCAACTTTAGGATGATGTGAAAGGGAATTTTGAGTTCTGATCTTTTTCAGGGCTGAGAATATGTGGTACAAATCTCATGCATGTGCTGGACAGTGGCAGTGAGCTGCATCTCCCAGACAGACCTGTGATCCCAGAGGGAAGCAACTGGTCCCCCACACGGTGCTGTGCTGCTGAGCTAGGAGGTATGGTAGTTCAGGTACAGTAAATGCATTTTTGATTTACAGTATTTTTAACTATGATGAGTTTATTGATATAACCTATTGTAAGTTGAGAATCTGTAAGTGAAGATGTCTACACTGAAAGCCACAGGTAGCCTCAACATATGAAGTCTGGATCCCTAGGTTTGGTGCCAGGTTTTCTGTTGTACCCCCTTTCTTCCTTTTACCTACGTGACCCGCCCCCCTCCCCAGCTCTACCTCAGCCCCACCTGTGATGCCTGCACTCTTGTGTCAGTTACTTTTCTCTCCTTGCTGACACAAAATACCTGATACCCAAAGTTAAGGGGAAGAGATTTATTTGACTCACAGTTTGTAGAGGTTTCAATCCATGCTTGGCTGCCTCTGAGGCAGGATGGCAAACAGGCATCTCAGAGGAGAAACAACATGGCACGACCAAGATAGCAAAGGCAACAACAGAGATTTAACTGTCTTTCTGCCCCTCTTATCTTATTCAGACTACTAGGATTAGGCCGGTGCTAAACCATTCACTGTAGTGGTTTGGTAAGCACACACCCTTAATCTCAGTATCATACCCTTTAGATTTACTCACTCATGACCTCCTTGAGGCTTTGGGGGGACATCAAAACCCAAGCCATAACAACTCCCTACCCTCCTTTCTAGATCTTGCTTACCCTGAGCAAGGTAAATCCTTCCCCATTTGGGCCTTTTCAGACTTTCTTCAAATTCCCAAAGCCCTTTGGCCAATTTGGGCCACACTGTTGTCAAAACCCATGTATGTAGGTATCCTGGATGGCTGGGGTGGGGGTGGGGTTCTTAAAAGTCCCTTTGAGGGACTTTTGAGGGGTGACAGGAAGTAGCTCAGCGGTAGAGTCCATGCTTAGTATGTCTAAGACCCTGTGTTTGATTTCTAGCATGCACACACATACACGCACACACAAATCCCTTTAAAATGTTCTGTTCCAGGGCTAAATGCATGAATGAGGAGAAGTAATTTTAGGGCCACTTCTTCCACCTACTCCCTCTTATAATCCCCTGATATGTAATTTAGGGCAAGTTGTCTCCTCTCCTTGGGCCTTCACCATCCGTGAAAGGAAGGCATCTCCCAGTGGTGTGGGGATCCCAGTAAGTGCGTGTGTATTACTGCTGTGTTCTCTGCCCTTGGTATTCCCTCTTCCCACCCAGCCAGAAAGCCTGGCTGGTAGCTCCACTGTGGGCTGCAGATTCCTGTAAGCCCCCAAGCCAGTGTGGCCTGACTGCTGCTCTGTAACCTTATACAAAAGTAATCATATGCCAATGGCCAGGCTCCAGGGCTGCAGTTATTTTGGGATGTGCAGGAGCCTGTGGGAAAATGCTGGAACACGTCCTCGTCCCCCAGGCAAATACCTTTCTTTCCATGTTCCAGCATGTTTTGAACTTTCAAGCGGTGCGCACGCACACAAAAACACTCCAGCAGGCGCACATACCCTTTGGGATTCCCTGTACCCTTCTTGAGCTGTTCTCCCTGCCTCTCCCCGCCTGTGCTGCCACAGCCTCCTGGCTCTGAGTGTAGAGGGGTGAGGGCAGGGCCGGATTTAGCCCTCAGAGTCTCTATGCGTGGAAAGAATTGTGGTTCCTCCCTCGATACGTAATTCAAAATAAAAACAATAGTAATCCTCAGTAAATGTCTAAAGAAGCCCTCCATCTCCCATGTTATATTCTGTTGTCTTTCAGACAATAAAAATTAAATTCCTCCAGTCATGTTTCTGTGCTGAGGCATGACCTTGCTTTCCTGGTCTTGTAAGCTATTGTCTAGCACTGCCCAGTAAGAATCAGTAGGGACCAAGAGGAGCTGTTTCAGGTCCAGGGGAGGATGCTGAGCAGGGTGAGGATGGGTGAGACCATGGGGGACGGCAGAGTAGCTGGCTGAGGTGCTCTTCCTGCATCTCATGTGAGGTGAGGCAGCCACAGGCCCTTGCCTGTGGGAACCTAAGTTGCAGGTGCAGGTGGAAGCCTGCCTGAAGGATATGCTGGAAAAGCCATCCCTCTAGAAGTTTCTAGAATATTCCTTGGCCAGTCCTCTAGATAGCCAGGGAACTTTGCCCCGATGAGCTGACTGGTCACACAGATGCTGTGCTTTGTCCTCAGCCCCATTGCTGAGGAAGAATTTCTCCTTTTCTGTAGTTTAAGAAAAATTCTACTGTCAGCACTTGGTCCACTTCGCCTCTTTCTCTTTCACCTCCTTCTGCCTTCTTCTCTTTCTGCCTCCTTCCTTCTCCTTGGATTACCTCCTCACTCCTCAGTTTAACTCCCTTTAGGATCAAGTATCTTGGAAGAGCCAGCTAAGTCTCCACTTGGCCTCCCACGACCTGCTCCCCCCTGAAATCCACTCCCTCCCCCACCCCACCGAAACCTGCGCTCGTGGGCAGTGGTACAGTCACCTCATGATTTCCCCAGTCCTCCTCCCCATCCGACTCTGACTCACTCTCTTCCCCTGTCCTCGCCTAATCACTGAATTAATTCTTCCAAACGCCCTCCTTCTTCAGTTGGGTTGAGCAAGATGACCCAGCTATTTCCTCAAACACTGGATGTTGCTTTGAGGTATTTTGGTTTGTTTGTTTGTTTGTTTTTGTTTTTTTGTTTTTTTGTTTTTCGAGACAGGGTCTCACTATGTAGTTGAGACTGACCTGGAACTCACTATGTAGCCCAGGCTGGTCTTGAACTCACAGCGATCCTCCTTCCTCAGCCTCACGAGTGCTGGGATTACAGGCCTGTTCCACCACGCCAGGCTCTTTGAGGTATTCTGTAGACATGGTTCACATGTATAATCTGTTGGCTTTAAATAAAGGAGATGATGTTAGGATCTGTGATGTCATGTATTGGTAGTCCTTATCCAATCAATTGAAGACTTTAAAGCAAAAACTTTTTCTGGACATGGAAAAAATTGTTTCGCTACTGCAGAATTATCCCCTGCTTGAGCTGCTAGCCTGCTGAATTGCTGTATAGATTTCCAATTTGTCCCCACCCATGATCATGGGAGCCAATTCCTTAAGATAAATCTGTCTTTTTGAAACACACAGAGGCCAGCGATTTAGCTCAGTGGTGCCACCGCCTGCCTCACAATTGCAAGAACCCAAATTCGATCCGGGTACCAAAAACAAAACAAAACAAAACCAAAAACAGAGAAACACACACACACACAGATTTCTGCTTCTCTGCAGAACCCTGACTGGGGCTTGCAATATAGCCTTTCACTGGTTCCCTAGTTCCTTCTCCCAGCACCCCCACCTGTGGTATATGTTTCTGCTACCCTTTTTCTCCTGATCACCAAATTTAGAGTTTCCTACAGGGTACACAGAAAAGCTGGCATTTATCTGTTATCTTCAAGGGACCTCGAATTCAAATCCAGAGATTCCCTCAATCTCCACTAGCATAGGTCAGCTCTGCCACACAACCCCTCCGTGGGTGCAGTCTCAGAGATGTAGAGGGTGACTTGGTGGAGGAGCAGCAGAGCGAGCTGTCACACGTGGGGGAAGGACGGGGGTGACAGTCATGGCCCTGGGGACATGGGCCCAGTGCTCCAAGAGAGATCTCCAACTTTCAAGAAAGATCAAAATTCTGTTCTTGTGAAGTTTCTCTGTTCTAAAATATTTTAGAAAGTCTTTAAAATCAGGCAGGCCCAATAAAACCCATCTGCAGGCCAGATTTGGCCTTGGGGGCTGCCAGTTAGCAAGTTCCAAGCCCCACTCCTCTATAAATGTTTTATTCTGTCTCCTCCCTCCTGTTTGTGCCCCTAGCTCTGTAAGTGGCAAGGTGGAGGGCCACTGTGACTTGGGCTTCTTGGACTCTGACTCACTCGTCTTGGAGTAGGGCAAATGACCAGAGAAAGGGCAACAGAGAGAGGAAGTGTGATTCCCTGCTCCATTTTCTTTCTGAACTCTTTTATTTCCTCATCCCCATCCAAGGCTTGCCCTGTCTTTCACATATTGCCAGCAGCTCTCAGTTGGGAGTTCTGAGTCCCTGCTCCCTGCCCCTTGGTCTTGTAGGCTATGTCCAGGACCCCCCAGTGTGTGTGTGTGTGTGTGTGTGTGTGTGTGTGTTACTGGGTATTGAACTAATGGCCTTCACATTGAGCTACAACTCCAGCCCTTTTTTATTTTTTATTTTGAGGCAGAGTCTCACTACATCAGTAAGTTTCCCAAGCTGGGCTTGAATTCATAGTCTTTCTCTCTCGCCTCTTAGAGTGCCAGGACCCCCTAATTTAAGCAGAACTCTGTTCAGACAACATATCTCCTCTGGAGGGGCCTGCATTGTTCATGACAGGTGTTTTAGTTGGCTGTGGAGACTGGATTACCAATCTCAGTTTCCTAACTCAGTAACCTGTGACCTCGGGCAGTTCTTAACCTTTGGGTGCTTTGATTTCTCCCATAGTTAATTCCTGACAATATCCATCCTTAACTCTACCTGAAGTAACACATTTAATCCTCAAGACAACAACTTGCCCAAGACAATCAATTACTGAGGGTATTGTTGCTACCACCCTTCCCTCAAAGTCCCCATGAGGAGAAACGAGTTCCTGGTGTTGTCCTTCTGTTTCATACCAAGCTGTCATCCAGGCAGGGGCCAGGCAAAGGGCAATCACACATCACTCTGTTCTCTCTGTGACATCACTACCCACCTCTTCAACCTCCCTGCTCAGGTCTGATGACATCCCTTTACAGTGTGGCCTGGGCAGGGATTTTGTGGTTGCAAGAAACAGGGACAAAGAAAAGAATTTTAAAGGATCTCAATCCATGGGGCCCTGCAGCCCTGCAAACACTCGAGCAGGCCCCGAGGGGACAGGAGATAAGTGAGAGCAACTTCAGGGAGGCCTTGGGTCTGCCATGGACTGACCCTCCAGTGCTTCCTCATGCCCCACTTCTCTCTCTCCACTGATGATTAGGACGCAAGAACCAGGGCACATAATGCCAGCAGGGAAGCCCCCAGCTTGGCAACCACCAGCCGTTCCAAATGCCCCAAGATGGGACCTTTAGGGAGACAAACTCAGAGAGAAACTGGGAAGCAGCTGCTTCCAGCAGCTGGAGCCCACTTTTGGTAAAGTCGAAGAAATATGGAAATGTGGACCAAAAGAACACTGATTCTTTTTTTTTTTTGGTACCGGGTACTGAACTCAGGTCTTTGCACTTGCAAGGCAGGCGGCAGAACCACTGAGCTAACCCCCCGGCAGCACACTGACTCTTAATGCACTGATCTCATGGCTGTCACCCTTAAGGGTCCCTCTGTCATATGTACAGAAGGGGGCCGATGAGAGAAGACAGTCTAATCACCGAACTGAGGCACAAACATATGCCCTGTTACATATATTTCTAAATAAACAGAAGCAAAAATTTAATCTGAGGTTCTAGATTGGGCTAGCCAGAACAGATGTGAAGGCCAGCAGCTCCTCGCAGGCATATGTGCTCCATCTCAGAACCCCAGATGCCTGCGTGCCCTCCCAACATTCTCCTGCTGGTACAGGAAGGATGTGACGATACAGTACCCACCCTGCACAAATTTCCAGCAGAAAGGACTAGGTTGGAATTAGTCCTGTGGGCATTGTCAGTAGGCAAGCTCCACCAGTGTCTTTCCTGTGACTCTTTATGAACTACATATTCTAGGAGCTGCTCAGCTTTAGATCACTACTGTAGCCTGGGAATATGGTGAACAGTGGTGTTAGATTTTTTTTTTTTTTTTTTTTTTTTTTTTCGTT
>NW_022900920.1:18093855-18109931 GCF_012274545.1 Fukomys damarensis | reverse complement strand
TTTTTTTTTTTTTTTTTTTTTTTTTGGTACAGTGGATTGAACTCAGTACCTTGCACTTGCAAGGCAGGCAGCGGCACCACTGAGCTAAATCCCTGGCCCGGATCTTAAATTAGGAGGCTGTTGATTGGTTTCTTCTGTTCTGGAGGACATGGATGTGCTTCAACCTGGTTATACCAGTGTGTGGCAGAATGTTCTAGAAGGTTATAGAAGAATCTATAGAGATGGTAGTAACAGCATTGGTAGAAGTGAAGTCATAGTCCTTCAGATGACTTTCTTTTTGTTTGTTTGTTTTTTGCGTTAGGGTCTCACTATGTAGTTGAGACTGATCTGGAACTCCCTATATAGCCCATGCTGGGCACGGTGATCCTCCTGCCTCAGCCTCAGGAGTGCTGGGATTACAGGTGTGCACCACCACACCCGGCTTTTAGATGACTTTCTTATCACCTACTTCCTCCAGCCCCTCCCTAGAGACACAGCAACTATGTCCATGCACTTTCAACTTGCATGGCTCTCCAGGGCAGCTACCCCACCTCCTGCTGGGGCCTCACACACATAAACAAGCTATACCCTTAGCCCTAGTCTCTCTTTATATGTGAATCTTTTAACTTTCTCTCTCACTATCCACTGTTTCATCCTCTATATTTTAATTTTTTTAAAAAAATCAGCCTTATTAAGAAATAATTCTTCTGCCATACAATTAACCCATTTAAAGTATATGACTCAGTGGTTCTTACTACACTCACAGAATTGGGAAAGCATTACAATAGTAGAACATTTTGTCACCCTAAAATAAATAAATTAACATTTCTTCCTCTTTCTCCCTTGCCCTCGCCACACCCAATGTCTAGGCAACAACTAATCCACTTTTTGACCCTACACATTTGCCTGTTCTGGGTATTTCGTATAAATTGAATCATATAATGCTGGTCTCTCAACTAATGTTTTCAAGGTTCATGTAGGTTGTAACATGTATAGTACCCATTTCTTTTTATTACTGAATAACATTTATTATATGGATATACTACATTTTATTTAGCCATTCACCAGTTAATGGACATTTGAATCGTTTTGGCCTTTTGGCTGTTGTGAATGGTGCTGCTGTGAACATTCACACACATGTTTTTGTGTGAAAGTATTTTCATTTTCCTGGGGTATGCAGTTGAATTGCTGAATCATACAGTATCTCTGTGTTTAACCTTTGGAGGAGTTTCTAGACTGTTTTCCACAGTGGCTGCCCGATTTTACAGCACACCAGTAGTGTAGGAAGGTTCCAATTTTTCCCCTTTTTCATTCTCCACATATCTGAGTTAATTGTACTCACACCTGAACCACTTTTACCCACCATGGCTGAATACAGTCAACTAGTTTCCACCTGTGGACACTCACCTTTCTGCCTCCAGGTACAGTATGTCCTCCCATGAACTCTCATCAAGCTCCTTGTCCTCTCCCCATCCTGACAACCCCACAGCCCTGGTCTCCAGTTCAGCCTTCCCAACAATTTCCCGTGGTACAGTTGGTATTCTTTCCCATCAGTGATCCTTCATCCATCCCAATGCGTTTTCCTGTCTGAATCTCCGAGAGGCTTGTGAACTGTGAGACAAGTTTATCACCCGTCTCGCTGGCAACCAGCTTTCTCGTTAAGAGGTTTCAGAGAGGGGTAGGCCTCATCAAACCTTTAGAAAAATGTTCTGCCACTTTCCACTGAGGACAAGTATTTGTCTGATATTTTCATAACTAAATGAGTCCACACAATTTTTGCCTAAATAATGAAAGTTTTAAGATGAATCTCTGTCCACCCTCTGACAGAAGCAAACTAACACAATTTAAAAAATTTCTCCCAGTGCCAGGCGTGGTGGCACACACCTGTAATCCCAGCACTTGAGAGGCTGAGGCAGGAGGATCGCTGTGAGTTCGAGCCCAGCCTGGGCTACCCAGTGAGTTCCAGGTCAGTCTCAACTACAGAGAGAGACGCTGTTTCAAACAAACAAACAAACAAACAAACAAAAATTTAGAGAAGCCAGGTGTAGCAGTACATGCCTATAATCCCAGCACTGTAGAGGTTGAGGTAGGAGGATCAACCTGGGCTGCATAGTGATTTCAAGGACAGTCTAAACTATATGGTGAGATCTTGTCTCAAAGAAACAAAACAAAAATTTAGGGATAATTTTGACTATTGGGTCACAAAATTATCTCAGACATAAAGATCATTGTCCTCAAAATATACATTTCAAACCCTCAGAATTTAAAAATACTAAAAACAATAGCTGGGCATGGTGGTACACACCTGTAATCCCAGCACTCGGGAGGCTGAGGCAGTAGGATCACTGTGAGTTCGAGCCCAGCCTGGGCTACATAGTGAGTTCCAGGTCAGTCTCAACTACATAGTGAGGCCCTGTCTCAAAAAACAAAAAACAAAACAAAACAAAACAAAAAACACCATGGTGATTATTCTAATTTAGATTTTTTTGTTTACTATATTTCACCCTAATGATTAAGAAAATACAGTTTAAAAGTAAAATGAGCCAGGGCAGAGCCGCATACCTGTAATCCCATCATTAAGGGAGGCTGAGGCAGGAAGATTACAAGATTACCCAGGTGATTTAGCCAAGACTGTCTCAAAATTGAAAAAGTAAAACCAACCAAACCAAAAAGGGCTGGGGATGGAGATGCAGTTCAATTCCAGGGGTCCAAAACCAAACAAAATGAAATTTCAATGTCTTTGCATGGATGATTTTAATGATAAAGTTAGAATGACAGTGAGAAATAAAGAGGGTGTACACGCACACAAGCAAGCGAGCACTCGGGTCTCCAAAATAACACTGTTGAATAGTATAAAATACAACTGGATGGGGCCGAGGATTTGGCTCGGTGATTCCAGCGCCTGCCTCACAAGTACAAGGACCCGAGTTAGATCCCTGGTACCAAAAACAAACAAACAAACAAAAAATGTAATTAGGTGGGCCAGGGAAGTAGGTCAGTGGTACAGGGCTTGCCTTGCATCCATGAGGAACTGGGTTGATTCCTAGCCTTGAAGAAAAAAAAGGGAGTGATTGGGCTGGGGATTTAGCTCAGTGGCCCCGTGCCTGCTTCAAAAGCACAAGGTCCTGAGTTTGATCCCTGGTCCTGTGTGTGGGTGTGGGTGTGGGGGGAGTGAATGAGTGATTTTGAATAAATGTGATATTTTTGTTATCTACTGAAATGAGAAACCCAAAATCTTTTTTAAATAGCGAAGGCTTTACCAAAGCGATTTGGAGGCTTGAGTCCTTCAGGCGGTTTGTTTATAAATACGATTAAGGCTACCGCGGCCTTGGCAAACTGTAGCTATTAAATTAGGCCCTAGAATCCTGCCGTCTGCCCTCTTCACCCCAGCATCTCAGGAACTCTCTGCGTGTTTTAGAAAGCTGCTTCCTCTTGGATTCATGACATTCGCTTCCGTTCAATGATTGCCTATGAAAGACTCCCCTGCAGTCAGAATCTGCGGTGAGGGGTCGGGGATTTAGCTCAGTGGACTGCACCGCCTTGACCAGTAGGGGGCGCATCACCACTGTGCCTCCTGTCTCCACCCAGCCGCTGAAATCTTCCTGCGTTCTCAGGAAGCATTTCCTGTGATTGTGGGCTCCATTTTAAAAATCAATAACCTGAAGAATTACTTCTTTCATTATTTTATACGTCTTATAATACAAGTACACGCTAATAAGACTGAGGTCTTGTTGGAGAAGCAAATTAAGAAAGCAAGTACAGGTTGGGTGCTCTTCCAGCCAGGGATTTATTTTAGCAGATCAGAACTCAGTCATGCCTCATTCTTTCATTTTATGAGTAAATGAGACACGTCCATTTTCTAAAATTGGTGAGATTTTTGAATCAGAATCTGAACCACTAATTGATTAGGATTCAATTCTAATCGTGGGTGCTGATTACACTCACTTGAGAAATGGCTCGATCATAATTTGGCTGTTTTTTTTCAGCAAAAGAAAGTTAGACTTTGTGGAAAAGGGAGAATGTTTTCCGGGCTTTAATGCAAGCCTTACTCTTTCCTGAGGAGGGAGATCAAAATAATGTGGACCGGAAAAATAATGATTCCTTGTAAGACTGCACAGTTTCTGTCTTATATAAGAAAGGAAAGCTAAGGATGGGGTTTATTTCTTAGAGACATACCCACTCACACACAGCTCTTGCTGCTGACCGTAAACATCAGAAATGATCACACCATTGCCATTCGACCTCTTGTGCCTCAAACCGCCCCTCTCCCAGAAGAAAGGCCAAGCCTGGGCTGAGGGGATGCTCCATCAAATTACAAGAAGGCCCCAAACCTGCATTTGACAGGCTCAAGCGGGAATATTTTTCTTCCTTGGAGAAAGGAAAATCTGCACAAAAGCAGAATGGCAGATCAGCCCTCCTTTCAAGAACAGCTAGAAAAGCTGACAACAGATGTAAAATACGTTTGAAGATGGGCTACCCAGAGGTAAAGATTTGAGGGCCAAGGCCCTGGAAAGAAGGGTTAGAAGAACTTTGAACTTGGAGGCATTTGCTCCTCTCAAGAGGCATAGAAGCTTCCAGAAGCCTTATGTTAAAGGTACAACTGTTAGAATTTAGGGTCTACAAAGAGGAGAAGCCCAAGGAATCACTCAGGTATTCAACTGGAACTTCCAAAGGGCCACACTTAAGGAGAAGGGGTAAAAATATAGAAATCTCTCACAGAGGCCTAGATTCCAATCAGCATAATTTCTGACTGGATTAAGGCCAGGTTTCCTCACCTCAGTGTTACTGACACCCACAGTGATATTTGCAGAGATGTAATTCTCTATTGCAAACTGTCTTTCACATTATAGTGTTTCAGCAGCATCCTTGCCCTCTAGCTGCTAGAAGCCAGTAGCACACTCCCTTCCCCAAGTACTGACAACCAAATATTCCCCAGTAGGCAAAATCACCTCTGTTAGAAAACCATCGGATTAATGGTGTCTGCCAGACCCTGTCCACCAGATGCAAAAATAAATCTTATTATCATTCAGATTCACAAATTATAATTTTTCATACTGTCTAGCACCTAATAAATAACATAGGGAGCTATCTGGAAAGAGATAAAGAATATGCAGAACAATAGTGGGAAACACAGACGGGCCATGTTGTGCTTTAAGATCCAAGGGGAGGCCTCCGCCAGATGTGATTGATAATAGGGAGCTCTTGAAATCCACTGATCAGAAAGGAGGCAGTTGACATGAAAGAACACACTAAGTAAGATGCTACTTGTCCTTGACTCCTTTCTTCACTAGAACTAAATCAGAGGTCAAGGTGGAGTGAAGAGCAATGTGTGTGGGATCTTGAGACCTGAATTTGAGCCTGTGGGACGTGGAAGCCCTCGGTCTCCATCTGGTTTGACTCCTAGTGCCTGGGAAGATCAAATACCTGTCCTGACAGGTGGGCAGAGGTCAGTAGTTGATACCCTGCATGGATGGACAATTTTTTAGCTGTTATGTTTCAGGCCATTTCTCCCAAAATTGTTTCCCTTGGCCTCTAAGACTCTATTTTTAGGCATCTTAAAAAACATTTTTTTTTTTTAGTACTGGGGATTGAACTCGGGTCCTTGCACTTGCAAGGCAGGTGGCAGAACCACTGAGCTAAATCCCCAGCCCTTTTAAATTGTATTTTTGAAAAAATATAATCACTATAGATATTAATTTTTTTAAATGTCTATTAAATTGACTCCTGATAGCTGGAAGGGACTTTGGAGATATTTGGCATAACTATTTCATTTTTAGATGTGGAAATCAGTGCCCAGAGATGGTAGGTGACTTCCCCACAGGTAATAACAGATCTCAGAATAAACCTGATTAATATGAACATGTGACATTGTTGTATGCTCACCATTGTTCCTTCTGCTAACAGAAGAGCCTCAGTTTTGTATCAGAAGCCTCTGATCTTCCACTCTCAACCTGTGTGGCTCAAATGGGGCAGAACTTGTCCCTCTCCATACCATTTATAGGTTGGCTAATCAGAGCCCAACATCAGCTCTGTGGCTTTGGCTAAGACTATGAGAAGCCATCTCTTTCTGGAGCTCTTCGGGTGGTAGAACAGCATGCAGAAAGAGCCTGATCTTAAATGAAGTCAGCCAGAAGAGCACATTGCTGACAGATGGGAGAATAACATTGGGACTCATGGATTCAACCAGGCCTGAAAGACAGACATTTTCTGTTGCCATAACACTAGAAGGAAGAAAATAAAGGAGGCCAGTTACTTCATAAAGTTAAGAAGCTTTTTAGCTCCCTTTTTGGAGGCTGAAAGTCCAAAATCCGTCAATCCCACCAGTTTTGCCTCTAACAAGGGCCCCTTGGCTGTGTCACAGTATGGTGGAGAAACAAAGGAAAATAAGCCCATGGAGAAGGGGCCAAGATTGTGGGGTGGCTCACTTGAAATCAACCTGTCCTCGGGATAGCTAAGTCATTCTGTAATACCCCCAGAAACCCCCATACTGGGGACCAAGCTTCCAGCACAGGAACTTTTGGAAGACAAACCATAATAGATCCCTCCCTGGACTTTCTGGTGTGTGAACCAGTACTGTCCATACTACTTGTTCTGCGTTGTGTTTCACTTGCAACTGTAAGTGTCTGAATTAATACATTCCTAGCACACATTCCTTTCTTGTTCTGACCAACAAGTGCTAATTCTTGGTTTGTGTAGCAGGGTCACTTAAATCTGTGACACGATCCCCTTCCCTCCCCTTTTGTGATTGCCATCTGCTGCAGGGAGTCTACTTGCAGGACGGTTATGACAACACAGTGTGAGAGAGGCTCTCAGCCACGGCTCAGCGATGACAGGAGGCTTGGTTTCTGAGCACCTGGGCTTCATTTCACTGCAAATGGCATTGGAGTTCTACAGTGACGTCAGCATTGGTAGAAACAGAAGCAATGCATTTGAATGAGAAACCAGGATAATTCAGTTTTTACCTCTGTTTTCAAGTGTATGTGTGCATATATGCATGGATATATTATACATATATGTGTACCCATGTGTACACATGATTGTACAGATTTACCTGTGCATATATTTTTTTTTTCCTGATTTTAAAAGCAATTTACTTAAATTGCCAAAAACCGAGAAGGCAAGAAAACACTTAAAGAAAAATTTCTCCTATAATGGGTTTTTTTGTTTGTTTTTTTGATACAGGGCCTCACTGTGTAGTTGAGACTGACCTGGAACTCACTATGTAGCCCAGGCTGGTTTCAAACTCACAGCGATCCTCCTGCCTCAGCGTCTGGAGTGCTGGGATTACACGCGTGCACCACAACACCCAGCTTCTCCGATAATGTTAATACCCAGAAATAATCAGTATTAGCATTATATTATATTTCCCTTCGATACTTTATAAAATTACCAGGTCATATATGTTGAGTAAAAAGGCAAACTTTAGAAGAGAAGAGGATGAAGAGCATCTGTGTTATGTTATACGCCGTTTGTCATATGAGAATATTCTCAGGTCTGGGAAATATGTCAAATCATGGAGATTTTCTCTGGAAATGAAATAGAGAAAATTTTAACTTTGTAATTCCTACATTTCTATGTTCTTTGAAGTTTTGGGGGAAACTGGGTTTCTTTTGTGATGTGAATAAAGATAAATAGCAATTTCATTAATATCAATTCTTGCTTACTGTCATGTAGAAGATGAAAATTGTAATTTATCCCCCCAGTTCACTTTTTAAACCAATAGTTATTTTATTAAAGTGAGCAGTGTCGGAGAGCACAGACACTACGTGGTACAACTAGAAAGAAAACATGGACATAAAGCCAGAACATAGCCAGTTCCATCTTTGAAGCTCCATGGTAGAGCTGGGTGCTGCTAGAGTCCAACCTTGCGCGATCCCATAGGGCGGCGAAATCCCTCCCCACGTGATCTGCTGAGTCTGCCACGCGTTGGACCCAAGTTGCCAGTGGCCTGATTGGAAAAGCATGGTCTATGAAGACAGGAAAATAGTGCTGGGACTCTTCCGTCATGAGGGAGACATGAACAGAAGATGCGGCTGAGAGGAGAGGAACCCACTCCATCCTGGCCAAAGCCCTACACTGGGCTCATGGGCTCTGTGCAAGGCCCCACCATCCACACCTTCTGAGACCTTGATTTATCAAGTGTCTCTGCTCTCTTATGTGCTCAACTCCTCCCCGCTATCTTGATTTATTCCCAGCAATATTAAGATATCTTTAAGTGGCTCTCATCACTCTGCTTGGTTGTCACCCCATCTCTATCAACTTCTTTCTTTTTGGGGGGTGGGATACTGGGGATTGAACTGAGGACCTTGTGCTTGTGAGGCAGGCGGCAGCACCACTGAGCTAAATCCCTGGCCCCAACTACTTCTTTTGGTGGTACTGAAAATCAAACTCAGGAAGTATTAAGCTACATTCCCTACTCCTTTTTATTTTTCGCAGTTCTGGGATTAAACCCAGGGTCTTTGTACTGAACTGTATCCCCAGACTATTTTATTTATTGATTGATTACTTTGAGACAGAATCTCCTTGTTAAGTTGCTAAATTGCCCGGGCTGGACTTGAATTTGAGATCCTCCTGCCTCAAACACCTGAGTATCTGGGAATACAGGCATGTGCTACCACACCCAGTCAAAACCAACTTCTTGACACAGCCACTGCACTGATTTCCTCACCTACTGTTCCTTTGTCATAGAACCCATCTGGCTGGCTCAAAAGAGTTTCTTCTTTTAGGCTCAATCTGGCAGTTACCTGCAAATCTAGAGACAAGACACCGAAGCACAGCTGGCCTCACAGAAACTTGCAACAGGGACTACAAGTCCATCTGGATCAGAGACTCTTCATCTCTATTCTCCTACCCTGTCCTTCCTCATTTCTCTCTGACATACTTTGCCATTCTCTCTCTCCCTCCCCCGGCATCTGGCACCATCCCATAATAGCCACTCCAGCCCCAGGCAACCCCAGGATTTGAGTTCATCTCCCACTGTAAACAGACTGAAGCCCAAGAAAGAGATGGGACCTAATTATCCCAGTAATTCCTTCAAGGGAAGAGACAAGTCTTAGGGTCACAGGTTTCCTATTGTAGTCTGTGGCTGTTCGTGGACACAGGATCCAGAACAGGGCAGCTTCTCCTAGAACGGGCTGTCAAAAGGAGAGCAGAACATGAGACGCGTCTTCGCAAGCCTCTCATTCACTCCTCCACCCAAGGCAACTGGCTTATGCTCATCAAGCCGGAAGCTGATTGTGGCTATGAACAACGTCTTTGTTGTTGAAATCAATGGATGTTATTAATTACTTTCTGTGTATGAATGAATGTTCAGTGGCTTTTCAAACTGTTCACCCTTTCCCAATAATTTCCATAGACTGTGTACTCCTTAGATGTTTCTTTTTTTAAAAAATCACTGCTTCTCATTTTTTAAAAAAATTATTATTATTTGCAGTGCTAGGGACTGAATCCAGGACCTCACTAGGCATGCTGTCTGGTACTGGGTGAAACCCTCAGCCCTATTCTATTTTTGGCTACTTCTTTCCAATGTGTCTTGTGAGTACCTGTTGATCTCTAGCTTTCCTTTCTCCTTTGACCTTCCTCTGGATCTGGATTTTCCTTTCTTTTCAAGTCCTTCTTGCTTTCTGGTCCCTTTCCAGACAATCTCAGTCTTCCACATGGCCTCAGTCACCTGCTCTGTACTAACAGGTTCCAACTTTCCGTATCCGCTCCACCTACTCCCAGGTCTCTTAACCAACTGGCCGCTCCACCAAGATGCCCTACACAGACCCTCAAAGTCACTATGTGACCAATCAACTCATCACCTTCCCCCTCAAACTTTCTCTCCCCCTGCTGCTGCCTACTTCAACAGATGGCATTCCCACTAGAAATGGCATCGTGCTCAATGCCTATCTCTCCCTCACTCTCCATACCCGAACACTAAAGAACAAAAGAATTGACAAAAATTCCTTATATGTCAAATACCCATCGTTCCACTCTCTAAGCCCCCACCCCATCTGATCTGATATAGTTCCTATGTTACCTTGGCAGGCCTCAGACTCACTATCCTCGTGCCTCCTCACCGTCCTCTTGCCTCAGCCTCTTAAGTAGCTAAGTATTTTTATACCTTTTCTTTTCCCTTTATCATTCCTAGGCTGGTTCCTACAGCCTCCTACTTGGACTTCCAAACTTTAGTTTTCCAATCTCCCAATGAAGTCATTCTACAGTTTCCAGTGTTCTTTTTCTTCCTCCTTTTCTTTTTTTTTGTGCCAGGCATTGAACTCAGGACCTTGTGCTTGCAAGGCAGGCGGCAGAACCACTGAGCTAAATCCCCAGCTTGCTTCCTCCTTTTTAAAAGAAGTGTACCTTTAGTACTTTTCTGTATACACAGAGACTCAAATCACTACAAAAATAAAAGCATGCTTCAATATACACTTTTGTTACTTTGAAACTTTTATTATTCAGAATTTTGAACATACATTAAAAGATATAGAATATGCACAGCGTGGTGGTGCATACCTGTAATCCAGCACTCTGGAAGGCTGAGGCAGGAGGACCACAGGTTTGAGCCCAGCCTAGGGAATTTATTAACTTAGTGAAAATCTGTCTCAAAGAAAACATATAAAAAGGGCTGGGGATGTAGCAGTGGAGGTTCTGCATTAATTTCCCAGGACAGCAAACAATAACAACATTTAAAAAATATTACAGTACACCTATCTCACTGGGACTCAGCAACCACCAACCCAGGCCAGACTTGTTCCATTTTCTCTCAGTTGACTCCCTTCTCATAATATTTTTAAGCAAATCACATATATTCTATCATTTCATTCATAAATACTTCAGTAAGGATGGCTAAAGGCTAGTTTTTAAAGATACTATCATCACACCTTAGGAATGAATTAATTCCTTAATATCATTAAATTCCAATGTTCAGATTTTCAGTTCCCTCACAAATGCCCTAAATTTGGGGTCTAAATAAACGCCATAAGTTGTGATGGGTTGGTATCTTTAAATCTTTAACTTTAGTTTCTCCTTCTCTTTTATTGTTCTTTCTTTTCATTTTATTTACTGAAAGAAAAGCAAACGAGTGCATTGTCTGACCTGTGCAGTTTCCCACAGACTAGGTTTTGTCCATTGTATTTCCGTCTTATATTATTTATCAAGGTATTCAGTTTTCTCTATTTTTTTATACCTGGCAGATTTTTTTTTTTTTTTTAAACGAGCATCATGGCAGGAGCCAGATAATATGCCTGGTCTTAAGGTTGATTAGTTTTCCTTAGTATTTTAGACTCCCTGAACAAGCAGATGCTTCTAAATTTGATAATGTCCTTCAGCATTTAAACTCTTTTACCAAATCCCTCATTTTCCTTCAACCAAAACCCAAAGGAGTGATTATGTGATTATTCCCTCCACACTGTGATTGGGCAAGGAATGATCATGTGACCTGCTCTGGGCCAATCGGAACCCTTAGCTTTTCTGCTGGCGCTACTAGGAATCTATTAGCTGAGATGAGGCTCAGAGAAATGACCTTTGCAGGTTTTCTAGTTTCCAGGAAGGGTCTTCTGCCGGCACTGTGATTCTTAGCCTTGGCTGTACAAGTAGAGGTTTCTTAAAAATACAGAAGCCCATGAAAGGAGCCAGACACAAAAGCCACGTATTGTGTGATTCCATTTACATGAAATATCCAGAATAGCATAGGCATTTACATAGAGAAAGAAAATAAACTGGTGGTTGCCAGGAGCTGGAGTAGGGGCAGTGGGAGGAATGGATAAATGGGCCTGGGGTTTCCTTCTGGCACAATGAAACGTTCTGGAATTTGATAGTGATGATGGTTGCACAATTTTGTGAATATACTAAAATCCATTGAACTGTACACTTCAAAAAGGTGAATGTTATAGCATATAAAGTACTAAGGAAGAAAGAAAGAAAAGAAAAGAAGGAAGGGAGGGTAGGCCTGAGCAGGGGAAGGGGAGGGAGAAAGGAAAAGAAAAGAAAAAGAAAAAGTAAGTCCAGATTTCCCCTCACCAGTTAATTCTAAAACTTTTTTGGGTCCCAACACTGACACATTTGTAAGCAACAACAGGGGATCCTTAGAGGTCAATCAGGCCAGCTGTGATGATGCATGCCTGTAATCCCAGCACTCTGGGAGGCTGAGGCAGGAGAAATGAAAGTTCAAAAACCCAGCCTAGGCAACTTAGCAAGACCCTGTTTTAAATGAAAAAAAATGTTACTTTCCCCCCATTCAGTGTATTGGTACATTTAAAGCAAACAATACAGTTACATTTATCATTGGGATCTTACCTTTACATCTCACCAGTTAATTCTAAAACTTTTTTGGGTCCCAACACTGACACATTTGTAAGCAACAACAGGGGATCCTTAGAGGTCAATCAGGCCAGCTGTGATGATGCATGCCTGTAATCCCAGCACTCTGGGAGGCTGAGGCAGGAGAAATGAAAGTTCAAAAACCCAGCCTAGGCAACTTAGCAAGACCCTGTTTTAAATGAAAAAAAATGTTACTTTCCCCCCATTCAGTGTATTGGTACATTTAAAGCAAACAATACAGTTACATTTATCATTGGGATCTTGTACCTTTACATGATTTGTCTTGGTTCTTATTTTTTCTCCATACCCCTGCCCTCACCTTCACCAGAAAAAAATATTTTTAAAAGAGGGTGAGGTGGGGATGTAGCTCAGTGCAGAGGCTCTGATTCTATCCCCCATACCACCACCACCAAAGAAAAAGAAAAAGAAAGTGAGACAATGGTTGCTTGAGGGTGTAGCTCAGAGGTAGCCCTCAGGTGAAACCAGAAGTATCATACCTTGATTTTAGGCTTCCAGCCTCCAGAATGGAGAAAATTATTCTCACTGGTTAAACCACTGGCAATATTTTGCTGTGGCAGCCCTAGCTGATCCATATAATCTCCAACCCAGCTGTTTCTGTAATAGAGCAAGAGATAGGCAACCAGATAATACTGCCCTATCTTTTCTAATTGTTATGCCTCAGATCCTTTTTTTCTGGTGTTATTTCATTGTCTAGCAAAGATTGAATATTATCTGAGATAACAGACTTCCTTGTCTTGCTCCTTGATTTAATGAGAATGCCTTTGGCATTTCATGGGTGAATATCATGTTTGCCCTTAGATTCTGATAGATACCTTTCTTCAAATTAGTCTTGAAAAACCATCTTACATCTGCCCACCCGTCTAGACACCCCTCCCCTGGTTTCCCTGACACACTGGTTAGGTTACAGACAAAGAAGCTAGGGCTCTTTTGTGCTTTATGTCTTTTTGTATTCTCTTTATTCAGGAACATCCTCCCCAACTTTCAAATATCTGGCACCTTAAGGAGAATTGCATAGAAGTTTAGTTCCTATTTTCCTCCCCATTTGGGAGAATATTGAAGGAAACACTCCCATCCTCCTCCTTTTCTTTTAATTGCTGTGGGGGTGGAGGTGAATAGTCTGATGGCAGCACTCCTATTAGTGGGTGCGGTGCCTGGTCCGGAAGGCAAGGCTTCATGTTCTACTCTGCTTTCACTGAAAATCAGTTCAGAGGAGAGAGAGGAAGACTACTTCCTTCTTATATATAGGTTTAAGCCATATTCAAGTCCAGCTTTCCTTAAAGCAGTTTCCTGTTTGCAGTTTCCCATTTGGCTAGAGATCCTTGGAAATACTTTGAATTGGTATAAATCCCAGAGTAAGGGGAGAAGAAGACTGCTTAGACCCTAACCCTGACTCTGTGCTCTCTTCAAACATTTGCTGGGTAAATAAAAGAACTGATGCACCCCTCCCCACTTCAGTAATATCTACTGTCCACTGGGTACAGTATCTTCTATAAAGCAAGTACTATTATCTCATTGTATCCTCCACTGCTGTGCCAAATAATTATTACCATTTTGATTTCATAGAAAAGGAAATCCTGTATGTCACTACCATGTTAACTAGGCTAGAAAAGAGTACTTGCTGTTAAAAAGTAGCAGTTCCCCACTCCTAACAATCTGGGCCCAGGCTGAGGTCAGTCTTCATTCTGGCCCACTCCTCAGCAGCCCAGGCATTACTGATTGCGCTGAAATACACAGTCTTCTTGCTTTATTTCCTGCATTCACTCAGTTACAAAAAAATTTTTTTGAGCTCCTACTGTGTGCTGGGTACTGACCCAGGTACTGGTTTAGCATGTGACCAAGACACACGTAGTTTCTGTTCTCAAAGAACTTTTCTCTGCCTGATAGTCAATAGATTTGAACAAGTGCTGTGAGTTCCACAAAGGAGAAATGCAGGCTAAAATAAGTGCATGAAATAGAGGGGTGAAACCTACTAGGGAGCCAGGGAAAGCCTTCCTGGAGGACAGATCAATTTAAACTGAGGTCTCTTACTTACTTGGGCCCACCTTGGGCTGAAATGCCCTTCCTGCTAACTTTCTCTGGCTCATCTCCATCATTCTGAAGATCCAGTGAAGCCTCCAGAAGTTTTTGTCCTTGATCTTTTTGTTAAAGTATAAAACAAGAAGATGCTAGGAAATTGAAGAAAAAAATTTAAAAACCCTTAACGTTTCATTCTGGGTAAAGAGACTACTAATTATCCTCCAGTTCCTTTCTCTTCTTCTTTGCTAATAGACCTGAATCTGGACCATTAACTCTCAGAATAGACTGTGGTGCTGGGGATTAAACCCAGGATCTCACAAATGGTGGGCAAACACTGTACCATTGAGCTGTATCCCCAGCCCCCTCTAACTGGTGATATTCTTACATTGCTTTTAAAAATTAGAATTATAGAACATTGGTGTTAAAAGAATCCTCAATTCGAGCAGCCATCGCTCAAGCGCCAGGAGGTAGGCCGGGCCCAGATCCACCGCTGGAAGGAGAACCACGCCTGCTCCCGACCCAGCAGTCATCGCTCAAGCACCGGGAAGGTAGCCGCGCAGGTGCCCCTGAACCCCCATAATTCCCCCTGCCTCCCCCTGCACTCTCAGACCTCCTGACTGTGCAAGTCTTTGGACCCACTCTACAAAGACAGAGGTGGTCATCAAGGGTATTTTTCTGAGTTCCCAAATTTGAACATCTTTAAAGAAAGGGCGTGGGAAACCTGTAATAGAACATTGCGGAGTTCAACCATTCAGAAGGATGGGGAACTCAATCTGGGCCTTGCAGCCCGAGGTCAGTCAGCGTCATGGAGTTCAGCCATCAGCTAACTAAGATCAGGGGTCTTGCATCCTCACTCTGTCTGAGCCATTAAATGGTAAATATACTATATTGAAAAGTTTGTTCACTGCAGACATGTTCTGGACTGCTTCTTAATTTCAATTTAATTCAAATGATTTAAGGGTGATAGACTAGTGACTACCACAGGTGGTCGGTGTCCAAGTTGTGCATGATCTTAATGTGTTGCTGATTGTATCAGTTGGGGTAAAGCATTGCCGTTGATTTGATGAGCTGTTTTCTCTGATGTTATGAAGATGAGAATGTCTGTGGGTTGTTAGAGACACAGAAGCTAGGGTGCAACTGTATCAGGAAGATTTGGGTGATAATCCAGAGATTAAACCAAGGACAGTATGACAACAAAAATTAAAATGAGAAAACACTTAAGCAAGACACAAGGACAGACTTCCAGTTCACCAATGGCAAACAGTAGGGCAAATGAGGATGAAAAGGCCGATAGCGAACCACCAGGACACCCTGAACTCAAAGCACAGGAAGTAACAAAACAGATCAATCAGGCTCTAGAAGAATTCAAAACAGAAATAATTTCCCAGATAACCACAGAGATAGTGAGCAAAATGGAAGTTGTGATTCGAGACTCTAGAGCAGAAACTGACAAAAAAATAGATGAGCTCAGGACCATGATAGAAGCCATGAAGGCCCAGCATAAGAAAGAAATGGAAACACTGAATGCCCAACATAGGAAAGAAATGGAATCCATAAAACAGATTCAAACAGAGATCCAGGAGATTAAACACTCTATTGAAAGTGTAAGCAACAGAAGAAAAGAATGCGAAGATAGGCTCTCAGATATAGAAGATAAGATTGCAGTCAGTGACCATGAAAAGAGAGGTCTCTTAAAAACAGTAAGAGATCATGAGAAATCGATCCAACAACTCCTAGATGATGCAAAGAAGAATAAC
>NW_022900920.1:18065508-18092541 GCF_012274545.1 Fukomys damarensis | reverse complement strand
TTTTTAGTTTTATTTTAGGATTCCCTATTTTTAATGTTCATACAGAGATTTCTTTAACTGAAATACCGAATAGTTTCTTTGGTGTGAAAACTACAATAGTACACAGGATCCTAATGAGATAATTAATAATGTGAAATAGGAAGTAAAGGGCTAAAGGTGTAGGGAAAGTGGGAAGGGTGGGGGAAAGGTAATAAGGGAGAGGAAAAAAATATGAGAAACTGAAAAAATGGAAATAAAGTGTTTGTAAATGGGGAGGGGAGGAGGGGGTGAAGGGAGAGCAGGGACAAGGGGAAAAATGAGAATCAAGACCTATTATGTAAAGGTACAGAATCCCAATGATGAATGTAATTGTATTGTATACCTAGATTGTACCAATAACCTCAATAAAAAGAAAAAAAAGAAAAAACAAGAAATCACACAATAACAAATGTTGGTGCGGTTGTGGGGAGAAAGGAACCGTTCTCCATTGTTGGTGGGAGTGCACACTGGTGAGACCACTATGGAAATCAATATGGAGATACCTCAAAGAGCTGGTACTAGAGGTTCCATTTGACCCAGCCATCCCTCTGCTGGGTATCTTTCCAAAAGACTTAAAAGAATCATACCACAATGTTATATGCTTGCCCATGTTTATAGTGGCACAGTTTGTAATAGCTAATACTTGGAAACAGCCCAATTGCCCATCAGTTGGAGACTGGATAAAGAAGATGTGGTTTTTCTATAAAATGGAATAGTACTCAGCTATAAAGAATGAGAATTTAAATTGATTCATAGGAAAATGGATACATATTGAGGATATACTCCTAAGTGAAATAAATAAGTCACACGTGTAAATACCGAATAGTTTCTCTGGTGTGAAAAACTATAATTGTACATAAGATCCTAATGAGATAATTGACAATGTGATATAGGAAGAAAAGGGCTGAAGGTGTAGGGGAAGTGGGAAGGGTAGGGGAAAGGTAATAAAGGAAAAGAAAAAATATGAGAAAATGAAAAAATGGAAATAAAGTATTTGTGAATAGGGAAGGGAGGAGGGGGTGAAGGGAGGGCAGGGGTAGGGGGAAAAAATGAGAACCAAGACCTGTCATGTAAAGGTACAAGATCCCAATGATGAATGTAATTGTACTATATATCTAAAATGTACCAATAAACGCAGTGAGAAAAAAAGGAAAAAAAAAAAAAAAAGAATCCTCAATTCAAATTGAATCAATCTTCTAATTTAACCTGTCTGTAATGGTCAACATTTATTAATGGGCATTTAGGATGCACCAAGAACTACGCTGGACTGGGGATATACGCTCAGGCGTAGAGTGCTTCCCTAGCATGTGCAAGGTCCTGGGTTCAATCCCCAGTACCATAAAAAAACAAACCTGTGAGGACCATAGGTGCCTGAAATGGAATAAAATTTGGTCTCATTCTACTTAGTTAAAAAAAATTAGCTTCCTCTGTTGATTAGAATTGTCTGGCTTATGACTAAGTATTTTATTAGATTGTGCTCATGAGAGAAATCTATGAGTATATCATGAGTGTGTGTGTGTGTGTGTGTGTGTCTGTCTATTTATATTTTTTTGTACTGGGGATTGAACACCATGAGTATATTTTTGACTTGTGTAATTTCACTTCCTTTTTCTTTCTCAACACTTATACTGCATAAAAATTTCCCCTTTTCTTCCTTTCTTTGTATTTCTGTTTTTTCATAATTAGATAACAAGAACGCCACATTTCATAAACTTTTATGAAATCTTCTGCCACCTACTTGGAAAAACCATGCCTCAAAAAATTTTTAAAAACCAGAATAACTTCTCTAAATCTATCCTTGATGACCTAAAGCCTACAGTTTGACGTTGTTATACAGTATAAGAGATCAGCAAGTACAGTAGGGATACAAAAATTTCTCACACATATGTGGCAGTAGGTACAGCAAAAGAATTGGTGCTATGTCAAAACCATTAATATACTTGGGTTCTAGTGCTTCATTTTCCCACAAACAGCTGCATTATTTTGAGCAAATTCTTTAAATTCTTAAAGCATAGCCCTTTATCTGCAGAATGATGCTGCTAAACCAATTGAAAATTCCATTTCACCTTTCATTTCTATGGTTTTATGATTATAGAGAAAATCATAAGGAAGAGAAAATCAAACAGCTGAGACAATTAGAAAACTGGAGAGAGAAAAAAGAAAATGTGAGGAATGGAAAATTCCAAGAACAAAACAGGTAGTAAAAAATAATTCAGAAGAGCAGAAAGTGAGAGGGTAAAGCAAGGTGAAAAGGAGGAAATGAAATATTATATGTTACTTGGAATTGCATAGGTAAGTGACAGGAAACTTTCATTTTTAAGTTCAATTTAACTAAGGTCTCTGTGTACTTTCTTGGGCCCACCTTGGGCTGAAATGCCCTTCCTGCTGATTTTCTCTGGCTCATCTCCATCATTATGATCTAGTGAAGCCTCCAAAAGTTTGTCCTTGATCTTTTTTGTTAAAGTATAAAGCAAGAAGATGCTAGGAAATTGAAGGAAAAAAAAAAACTTAATGTTTCATTCTGGGTAAAGAGACTAATTGTCCTCCATTTCCTTTTTCTTCTTCTTTGCCAATAGACTTGAAATGTTAGCTGGACCATTAACTCTCAGAATAGACTGTGTGGTGCTGGGGATTGAACCCAGGATCTCACAAATGGTGGGCAATTAATCTGTTTATTTGCATTTCTCTTGTTTTAAAATGAAAATGTCAAGTTATTACTTGGCTTTCTGGGGTTTAGCAATCAATTCTAAAGTGGGGGGGGAGAGAGAGAGAGAGAGAGAGAGAGGGAGAGGGAGAGGGAGAGGGAGGGAGAGCTGACAGCTATTACTACTTTGAGCTATCAGCTTGCTAAAACTAGCACAGAGTAGTTACTGAGTGAATGAATGCTTTTTAAGGAGAGGCTGGGGAAAGAATGTTGAAGGATTAAAGGAGGCAGTGTTGAGGTCACTCAGGAATGGGTCATTCAATTTTGTTGGTTTTCTTCCAGACTAAAAAGAATGCTCACATTTTATGATTTCATCCCACCACAAAACAATGGGTGTTACAGATCAGGCTTAGCTGGTGGCCACCTGACTTACATGACAATGGATCCCTGTTATAGGGTGTTGTATGAGTGGCTTATTCTAATTCAGTTGGTCAAAAATTTGCTGAGGTGCTAGAGACAACACTACGCAAACAGTAGCTCCCAAACAGACCGCTGCCACAGAGAGAAGGAAAGAAGTTCTATTCCTAGCCATTCCCTCCCTTCTTTCTATTCCTCTGACTAGTCCTCACTGTCTTGCTATTAAAGTCAGAAGTTGGGTTCATCTCTCTGTAGCTTGCTCTTTACCCTTTTAGGGCCTATGAGAACTAGGCAAGTTCCTTTTGGGCTCCGCCTATCATTTCCCACACCCCTAACAGGAAATGATCATGTGTAGCATATTAGGCAGACTGATGGTGACCACCCACCAAGTCTTGCACAGAGCAAGGGCTCAGAAATGTGAGTTATTTTTATTATATGTGTTTCCCTCTATGAGCATCCCCCTCCTTTCCTCCTAAAGGATAGATGAATCATTTAGAGCAGACAATCCTATTTCAGAATTTTCTTCTGATAAATCCTGTTACCAATTTTGGGAATGGGAATGTGAGAACTTTGTCATGAAAAAGCCCTGTGAGATTTTATAGGTTGAGTCCATAGCACAGCAAGATTCAAGTCACAGAATCATGAGTCTTTAAGATGAGAAGAACTAGGGAGCTTATTTGGAAAAAGATTCTGGACTAGTTCATTAGCCAACATCATGGTGTCTGAGGATCATGGCCTTTGATTTTACGTAAATGCACCTAAAATATTCTGTTTTAAAACTGTTGAGTCCTTGTGAAACATATGTTCAAGTCCTAAGCCTCATTACCTATGAATGTGACCTTATTTGGAAATAGATCTTTCACAGATACAAAAAAGATGAAGCTGGATATGGTACTGCGTGCCTGTAATCCCAGCCCTTGGGACGTAGCAGCAGGATGATCACAAGTTTAGGGCTAGCCTGAAACATACAGCGAGACCCCATCTCAAAAACCAAAGACCAAAAAAGTTAAACTGAGGTCATGCTGCAACCCTAATCCAGTGTGTGGTTGGACACAGACATCCAGACATGAAGGAGAAGACCATGTGACACTAGAGGCAGAAATTGGAGTGAGGCATCTCTAAGCCAGGAACAGCGAGGATTGCTAAGGACCAGCAGAAGCTGAAGAGGCAAAGACACCTTCTCCCCTAGAGCCTCTAGAAAGTACATAACCTTGCAGACACCTTGATTTATGAACTTCTGGCCTCACAGAATTGTGAGAGAAGACATTTCTGTTGTTTTCAGCTACCTAGCTTATGCTAATTTGTTACAGCAGCTGTCTGAGTCTGGTATACTGACCAAATGGCCACATCTCTTTTTCCTCTCTTTTAATTGGTAGAATAGGACTAATCCTTGCTCTCAATAGTGTTGAGGTTTCTGAGGGAAATTTTAACTTATTATTAAAATTATTAATATATCCTATTTTTAATCTCAGTAGATATTTGAGTTGGGGAAGCTGTCTGGTGACTGAGTTGGTAAATTCCTAGGAAAGAAAGAGAAACATATCACACAGGCCCCAGATGGGACAGCCACGAGAGGCTGCAGGAAGAAGCCCGGTGCCACCTAACCTTATACCCTCCATACCCACCACTGCTGTTTATTTCCTGTTACCTAAAAGGAAAATATGTCATTTTAGTATTTTGAGTTCCATGGAGGCTGCCAGGTAAGGTGAGAGGTGCCATTGTCTTCCATCTCCTCCTCCTTCTTCCTGTTGCTTCTTCAGAACTTCCTGTCACATCCTTTGCTCAGGGCATCTTCTCCCTGTCACCTGACAATTACTCTCATTAAGATGTCACTGGTGATGCCACACCTGAACAAAGTTGTTGTTTTCCATTCTGTCAGGGACTCAGCCATGTATTTCCATCCATTCACAGACTTACAGCAGAAAAGATATTTCATTGAATGGATTCTTTGTTAGGTTGTAAGTAGAATGGAGTGTAAATGGAATGCATCTTTAGCATTGTGAGGTTTTTTGTTGCTTTTAGTTTTTTCCCCTGAAATGTGAAATTGAAGTTGAACTTGTGTGGCTTTTTCTTTTTACACCTCCCACTACTAGGATGAGTCAGACAGAAACCGGAACTGGCACTAAGTGATGAATTGAAAGGGCACTATTGCTTAATTATACCATGGTTAATGAGAACCTCTTTGGTCACTTACTTTCTAACTCAAGAAAAGTCCTATTTTGCCTGTTGAAAGGAATCCTTTGTCCTGGTACTAGGGATTCACTTACATGTTTGCTTTTTGGATTTAATGTTAACTGTTTGCTGGAGCATTATGTATTTTTTTTTTCCTCATTCTCTAAAGAAAACGCTGAATAGTTATTTGATTTTACTTCTCTGTGCATACAATCTTTTGGTTCTCATTCCATCTCCAAAATTTAGACTTCTTTGTTGCCCACTTGCTCTTTTTGTTGTTGTTGTTGTTTTTGAAACAGGGTCTTGCTATGTAATTCAGGCTGGCCTTGAACTCATGCTGATCCTCTTGCCTCAGTCTCCCAAGTGCTGGGATTACAGGCGTGTGCCACCCTACCCAGCTGTTCATCTTTTTGGTTTTAAAAGGGCAGTTGTTTCCCATGTTAGGTGTAGGTTACGACTTTTTTAATCCTATGATTATTCTTACTCATTCAAGAGTCTTAGTGTTATTTTTATCACACAGCAATCTTGTTGCTTTAAGTTATGTTAAAAATAGAACTAATTGCTCAACTATGTTTTTCCTCATTTACTCACTCAAAATATTTGCAAGATATCTCCAAAAAGATCATTTTTTCCCAAAAAGATCATTTTAATAGGCAGTCTCATTTGTCTAAGAACTTTAGAGAGTATATCAATCATGAACAGATTGTGGCAAGTATCTGGTTTATAATGACATTATTTCATATATTTTAGATTATACATAGAGAAAGGGTTCATGTTTTGTAAGGCACTTTGGATGACCCTGTCTTGGTCACTTTCTCATCACTGAAACAGTTCCACTCCTTAAAGGAGGAAAGGTTTATTTTGGCTCACAGTTTGTGGAGATTTCAGTCCGTATTCTGCTGGCTCCAGAAGGTAGAACAGCGTGATAGTGGGGCCTGGCAGAGAAAAGCTACTCATGGAATGGTGGAGGCAAAGCAGAGAGATCAGGGAGGAGCTGGGGAGGGAGATAAATCCTCCAGGCCGTGTCCCCACTGACCCGCCTCTTCCAGCCAGATCTCATCTTTTTTTTTTTTTTTTTTGAGACAGGCTCTCACTATGTAGTTGAAACTGACCTGGAACTTACTATGTAGCCCAGGCTGGTCTCGAACTCAGGCGATCCTCCTGCCTCAGTTTCCCGAGTGCTGGAATTACAGGTGTGTGCCACCACGCCCGGCCCAGATCCCATCTCTTAACAGCATGTCACCTGTAAGCCAATCACCTTCCCAGAGCCCCACCTATGAGCACATAAGACTTTGGGGGACATTTTAGATATAAACCATATCAGACCCAAGGAGAGGTAGGGGTTGACAGGAAAAGGAAAGAAGGATGGGTTGCTGGTGGTGAATCTTTGGTTGGCATTATGGGTTGGATTATTTCTGGGCAAAATTTGTACATTTTGGTCCTAATCCCAGCGCCTCAGACTGACTATATGTAAAGGTAGAGAGGGCGTTTGAAGAGCTGATTAAGGCAAAACAAAGCCAGGTCGGTGGATTCTGATTAAATATGACCAATGCCCTTAGAAGAATAGATTAGGGCACACATAACATAGACTGAGATATAAGCTAGTGAGGACACAGGGAGAGGGGCCAACAACAAGCCAGAAAGAGCAGTCTCAGAAATCTATCATGCTGGCTAGGTGAGGTGGCGCACACCTGTAATCCCAGCACTCAGGAGGCTGAGGCAGGAGGATGGCTGTGAGTTCGAGACCAGGCTGGTATACATAGTGAGTTCTGGGTCAGCCTTAACGACATAGTGAGACCCTGTCTCAAAAAACTGAAAACAAAAAACATAACAAAAAGAAAGAAAGAAGGAAAGAAGGAAAGAAATCTACCATATTCACATCTTGATCTCAGACTTCTGGCCTCCAGAATTGTGAGAAAACAAATTTCTTCCAGCCGGCGATACTCTTTATGGCAGCCCAGCAGGCTAATACCGCTGGGTCTTAGCCTCCTGGTTTTCCCTACCTTGGAGCTTAGCTTGCAGGGCTGGGCAGTGGTGTTGGGAGAGAGCAAATGGCAGAGCCATTGATTTGGACATCTGCTTGGTCGAACTTTGAAAGCGCTGAGTGAGTCATCGGATAGAGGTGGAGACAGAGAAGGATCCCTTCTTGAAGGTAGGCAATGGGAGAAGAAGTGTGGATAATCACAAAACGCAATAAAATCAGCTGAGGAGGGGAGATGACTGGGGATGTTCACACTTCAGTAATCTGGCTGCTGTCTTACTCTGCTCCTTGGTGGCCCATGTTCTGCTTTCCCTAAAATGTAAATAGATTGGTATCTAAAAGCAGGAGGAAACAATGCAATTAATTTGTACAGCTTCCCTTACTCTCTATCTGGGTTTTTCTTTCTGAATGATGTAAGTCATTGGTGTATTGAAAGGGGCAGTAAAAGAAAATGAAGCCTTCCCCAAAAAGCTACAAATCTCCCTTGGGGGTGTGATGTAGGGTTAATAGTGCTCCTCACCCCCAAATTCACGTCCACATGTCCACCACGAGCCTGTGAATGTAACCTTATTTGGAAAGAGAGCTTTTTGCAGATGTAATTAGTGGTTGAAACGAGGTTTACTAGATTAGGGTAGTCCCGAAACCCAGTATGGTTAGTGTCCTTAATAGAAGAGCACTGGAAAGGACACAGTAGACTAAGAGAAAAGGGGCATGGGACGATGAAGTCCAAGATTGGGTCGATGCCACATGCAGCAAGCCAAGAAAGGCCAAGCGCACTAGAAGCCACCAGAAACTAGGAAGAAGCAAGGAACTTTCCACACAGCCTCCAAAGAGAGCATGGCCCTGCCGAGAGTTTTTTGTTTTGTTTTGTTTTTAGCGGTACTGGGGATTAAACCCAAGGCCCCCTCATACCAAGCAAGTGCTCTATTCACTGAGCTGTGTCTCCAGCTGTCCTGCCAACACTTTGATTTTTAACTTCTAGCCTCCAGAATAGTGAAAGAATCGATTATCTGTTGCTTTAAGCTGCACAAGTTTATGGTCCTGTATGTGGAAGCCCTAGGAAACTGATACAAGGAGTCAGCAGAGCGGGGCTAAGCACAGTGCTGTAGCAAGTACTCGTTGGCTCTTGAGGATTGGTGGTCCTACGGCAGCTACAGGTCCTCATAAGAAATTTCGAGGCAGTGCTGAGGATTATGCAAGTCTGGCATAGGGTTTGGCATAGAACTCCAGAAATAGTTCACCCTTTCTCTTTCAAACACATTGCATAGCAAATGGAAGTGGCAGGTACGTCCCGTGGGGACAGTTCTTGAGGTCTTCATTGGCACAGAGAGATAACACAGAAAGAGCTTTAGAACTAGAGAGGGCACTCCAAACTGTGAGGAGATTATTCTTCCTTTTTCATAAAGAGTCTTCTATACAGGATTCATAACCATCAGGAGAGCTGCTTGGGAATATAACTCAGTTAACTTTTCAGAAATTTTTTCCTTTGTAAAGCAGAATTCTCATTTAGCAACAAGTATAGGAAGCCAAATGCTGGAACTGCGCTGTTATCTTAAGTCTTTTAGAGATAAACTTGAAGTGTGAAGTCCTAGTTTTTCTATTTAGTGGATAGTATGCTAGCTTTTTCTGTCTAAAGGAGTTTCCTGAAGATTAGCAAGATAACCATTTGAAGCTGATTGGGGCCTGGGATTTAGCTAAGTGGCTTTGTTCCTGCCTCACAAGGTCCTGAGTTCAATTGCCAGTATCAGAAAAACAAAAAACATGGGCTAGAAATTTAGCTCAGTGGTTCTGCCACCTGCCTTGCCTGAGTTTGATCCCTAGTACCAAAAACAACACACACACACACACACACACACACACACACACACACACACACAGAAGAAAAACAACAAACAACCCCCCCCCCAAAAAAAAACCCTTGTCCTCATATGCAGTGTGAGGTATGGACCATTTGAAGCTGAATGTATGCAAAATAGCATTTCTGCTGGGGAACTACCCAAGAGCTGGTGGCACAGTAGGTCTCACGCTGGATTTGAAATTCTGAGGTTGGTTTCTAGAAGAACTGATGTCAGAAATGTGCTGCCTAACTGTAGGCAGTTTGCTACAACTTGTTGCAGTTCCATGAAGCTGGACAGGTGCTGGGGTTCTTTATCCTTCCTCCATGATGGAAGAGAGAGATAAAGGCCTCTGTAGTGAGCTGAAAATAGTGGCCCCTGAAAGATATGTTTAAATACTAATCTCAGTACCTGTGAATGTGAGTGAGAAAATAAAGTCTTTGCAGATGCAATTAATTTAAAGAGCTCCAGATGGAATCATTTGGGATAAGGGTAGGCCCTGAATCCAATGACAGATGGTCTTGTAAGAGACAGAAAAGAGACAGGGGAGAAAGCACGGCACTACAAGCCAAGGGCACTACAGACTGAGGAAGCCATCAGAAGGCAGGAGAAAGGTACGAAATGATTCTCAGAGCCTCCAGAAGGAGCTCTACCAATGATTTTGGCCTGCTGGTCTCCAAAACAGTGAAGGAATTCTTTTTTTTTTTTTTTTTTTTTCTGGTACTGGGGATCGAACTCCAGTCCTTGTGGAACCACTGAGCTAAGTCCCCGGCCTGAGGGAATTCTTTTTAAGCCACCAAATTTGTGATCATTTTTATGTCAGCCTTAGCAAATGAATACAGTTCCTTGTTGGTTATGAGGGCCCTGGCATTAATAGGCCTCTCCCCTAGTCAACTATAAGCAATCCTTACCAAATCTATGATCAGAAGCCAGACCAAACACACACAAACTCTGATAGGGGCTGTATTAGTGCGCATGGCTTCTGTAACAAATTACCACAAACCTAATGCTGTAACACAATTCATTTTTCTTCTCTTAGTTCTGGAACATAAATGTCCATGAACAGACTCATGAGCCAAAACGAAGTTGTCAGTGGGGCCCTGCTCCAGGATTTCAGGGAAAATCAGTTTCTTGTCTCTTCCAGCTTTGGTGGCTGCCATGTTTCCTTGGCTAGTGGGAGCACTTTCCCCATCATCAAGACTAGCATCTTCAGATCTTTCTTGGCCTCCCTTTCATAAGGATAAATGTGATTGCATTTAGCCCCACCCCATGATCCAGGATAAGACAATCACATCTGCAAAGGCTTTTTTTCCACATAGGTAACACAGATTGCTAACATCTTTGAGGGCCATTATTCAATCAACAGTATAGATAGTGCTTTTCCAGGTGCCAGATAAGATGAGCAACCTAAAGCCATCTACTGACAGGGCTGGAAGATGTACTTTCATCTAATTTACTGTTTTGTGCACACCATTTAAGGTGGGTGTGGGTTAAGTAAGGCATACCTTCATGGTTTAGACTTTCAGAGAGTATTCTGAATAGATACTATTACTTCCTCAATTATGCCTTACCAGTTTTTGTCTATCTCCTGCCTACCTATAATCCCGTCTTGAAATTTCTATCCCTTCCCACCCCTGGGAACTTCTATCTCTCTCCCTAAATATCCACTAATCTCTGCCCCTTCAGGCTTCTTTACCGCTTCAGCTCTGGTAGCTCTAGAGGGGGTGGTGAGCTTCTGCTCTGTGGTTGGGGGAGGACTGTGGTACCTTACTGATTTCAGACAGTGCCTTGACATGGAATGGCTGTGGCTAGGTTCCTCCCGAATAACCCAAGGACAATCCCACCTTGCCACGGAATATTACATTTCTTTTTAGTTCAACCCAATCTAATATCACACATGAAAGCACTTTCCTCCTATTAATAGCACTGTTGAATCTACTCCTGGAAAATGTATAACCCTAGCATCAAAGGATCAAAGATTCTTCCTAGCTCTATTTTCACTAGCAGAGCTCTACAGAAACCCAAAATAGCTCTGCCTGAGTCACTGGGATGAATGGTGCCATCCTTGAACCTACAGTTTCCGATTTCTAAATTTATCTTCTTATAGAAGTGTGTGTGTGTTTATCTAGCTACGTGATTATTAGTGCATTAGAAAATTGGAGGGAGCAGAAAGTAAGTCTGAGCTCAGAAAATATGGAAGGGCTACAGTGATACAAGAGAATGATCAAAGAGAGAAGGACAAATCCAGAGGAGACAATGAGCAGGCACAAACTCTCCTGGGAGGTAGAAGTACAGAAAGTTCTTTTGTGCTAGTGTTGGGGCAAGGTTCCTGATGATGGAAGGTCTTTCAAATATAAAAGGTTTTTTTTAGAAAGAACTCAAAATAATTGTTATGGCTTGAGTTTGGGTGTCCCCCCAAAGCCTCAGGCAGTCATAGCTGGGGCTTTTGCAGAGGTGGCTGAATCTAGAGTGTGTGATTAATTCATGGTGCAGTGCTAAGATTAAGCACGGATGATTACTAAATCAGTCCACTGATTACTTTGGTACTTCCTTAATCTGGGTAGCCTGGATACAATATAAGGGACAGAAAGAGACTTCTCTTGCCCCTTGCTTGCTTTGCTGCCTTCTGCCCACCATGAACTGTTTCTCCTTTGTGCTGCTTGTCTGCCATGCCACCCTACCTTGCAGCCAGCTGATGATGGACTGAAACTTCCAACTTTTCTTCCGTTAACTTTGGGCATCAGTTATTTTGTTTCAGCGATGAGAGTAGTAACTAACACAATAATTAATACAGAATGGAGGCTTTGGATGAAACAGAGAAGTTTCAACTTCATTAACCTCAGAGTATAACTTCTGTCTCTGGAAATCAAGGTCAACATCCACCTTATAATGAAATGATTCAAGTCTTTTGCTCTCATTTCCCAATGACACGATTAGAACTAAGACATCTGAATGACACACAGTATATGCATATATATCCTCACATATACATGTTAATATCACACATTAAAATGTTAGGAATCTGTGAATAATGAATTTGCACACAAAAACTTTACATGTAAAGTAGATTTCTTTTCTGTTACTAGGAATTGAATGTAGGGCCTTATGAAAGCTAGGCAAGCATACTACCATAGAGCTACATTCCCAGCCCCATAAAGTAGGTTTCAAAGAAAATGATAAAATAGTATTTTACCACACTCTTCAGGTCAGGACACACTTTCTTTTTCTTTGTTTTTTAATTGAATTTATTTATTTTTCCATTAAGTTTATTGGTACTTTTTAGGTATACAGTACAGTTACATTCATCATTGGGATCGTGCACCTTTACTTGACAGGTCTTGGGTCTCATTTTTCCCCATACCCCTGCCCTCCCTTCACCCTCTCCATCCTCCCCTATTCACAAAGACTTTGTTTCCATGTTTTTCTATTTCTCATATTTTTCTTTTTCCTTCTTTCCTTTCATCTATCCCTCCCACTTCCCCTACACCTTTAGACATTTTCTTCCTATTTCACAATATCAATTATACATTTTGATCCTTATTTACACTTTTAGTTTTTCACACTAGAGAAACTATTCAGTATTTACACATGTGAGGACCCTTTCAAAGACTTTTCATTTAATCCTAACCAGAATCCCATGAAGAGCTAGACATGGTGGTGTTCACCTGTAATCCCAGTTCTTTGGGAGGCTGAGACAGGAGAGGCAAGATTGAGACCATCCTGGGCCATTTGGTGACTTAGTGAGACCCTATGTTTCTCAAAACAAAAAATACTGAAATGGTCTGGGTTGTAGCTCAGTGTGAAGGTCCTGGGTTCAATCCCAGTAACACCCACACACCTTGTGGAGAAAATTTTATGTTTTGTCCCCATTTTATATAGGGGTACTTGATCTTGGAGAGTTGGGACATCTGGCCGGTTAAGATGAAAGACAGACTGAGACCCTAGGTGACCCTGGCTGTGTTGATGGGGCACAGACATTGGGGGTGGGGGGCACATTTGGCAAACACATCTGCTTTCCAAAGCTAGGAGGTGGGTGGAGAAGAAGGCAAGGCCCAAGGACTGGGTCCACCCCAGCTGCTGGTCTTGGTTGTTGATCCTACTTGCCCATCTCTCCACCCCTCTTGGGTCTTTGGGCTCCCCAGGCAGAATGGTCTAATTTGCTCCCAATAAGCCAAGTCAGCAGGAAGCACCGGGACAGTGAGGCTCTGGAGTTGCTTCTGTGCAGTATTTGTCCATCCCTGCAGGCAGCTCTCAGCCCCTGAAACTTGCTGTCCTTCTGAGTTCCAGCTGGGAAATCATGAGGGAGGAGCAGTCCAAAGACCAGTCTGCAGCCTTTGAGTGTAAGGGCCCAGGTGAAATTGTTTACAGGCCACATTCTGGCCCCAGTCAGAATGAAAAGACTTTTCCTGGATCCCAAGAGGAGGTGTGTTCCCACTGATGCAAGGGGACAGACTTTGTTAACTGCTGAGTGTTCTCTGCCTTTCCCTTTCCCGCTCAGAGTCCTCTGGTACTGTTACTACACCCTGTTACCTTCCAAAAAAGGCCGGGCCTCGCCTCCCCTGGAAATAGCTCTGAGTGGTTTGATCAGATTTCCAAAAAAAGAGCTGGAAAAGAGACCTGGGAGAGAAAGCCTGGAGGAGTTTTGAAAAGAGAACTGGGGCGGGGGAGTATTTCTACTACAGCAGACAGTGGGGAGAACAAAAGAAACATAAATTCTAAAGTGTACAGAGGGGTTTGCAGAATTAGAGAAACACACACAAAAAACTATTCTCTAAAAAGTTTTTTTGGTCTTCTCACTGAGCTACTTTTTCAGCCCTTTAAAAACTTTTTATTTTGAGCTGAGAGTGGTGGTGCAACTCCTGTCATCCCAGTACTCGAGAAGCTGAGGCAGGAGGATCGCTGGGAGTTCAAGGCCAGTCTGGGCTACAGAGAGACTGTCTCCAAACTTCTTCTCCCCTCAAAAAGTTTTTATTTTATTTTTTAAACATTGAAGCAGGGTCTCTTGAGTTTAGGTTGCCCAGGCCAGTCTCTAACTTGCAATCCTCCTGCTCTAGCTGCCCAGAGTGCCAGGATAACAGGTGTGTACCACCACACCTGGCTCAAAGTATTTTTAACTATAGAAAGTGGGCATGTATCTATTTATCTATCTATTTATTTAAGTTCAATGTTGGCCTGGCCTGAATGCTTTGCACTGTGGCCTTATCATCCTATCTCCAAGTCAGAATCCCCACATTATTAAATGGAGAACCACAGTGAGAAAAACCAGGAGAAATAATGTGCTCTTTGAGGAGCACATGCATGTTAGGAACTTGTCATACTCAAGAAGTAGCAATGTTCTGATCCTGAGATAAGTGTGAAAGCCACGTTTTTAAAAATTAATTGTATTGGTGTACTTTTGACATATACAATGATCACGTTCCTCATAGGGCATTTGTGCTTATACATAATAGATCTTAACTCCCCCTTTCCTCTCCCTTTCTTCCAATTCTTCTTCCCCTCTCCATTGACAAAACTTTGTTTCTATTGTTTTCCATTCTTTTTAATTTTCTTATCCCTATTCCTACCCTTCCCTTCCTCCATCCCCTTCCCTTATCCCCTTCCCATTTGAACATTTTCTTCCTACTTCCCAAAATCTAACATCTGTTCTGGTTCTTATTTACCCTTTTGGCTTCTCACACAAGAGAAAAATGTCATATTTAAACATGTGTGTCTGAGTCATTTCACTTAAAGTTATAGTTTCAAGGTGCATCCGCTTATCTAAAAATGTCCCAAGTTTATCCTTCTTTATGGCAGAGTAGTGCTCCACTGTATATAAAAAACAAAGTTTCTTTATCCATTCATCTGTTGATGGGCCTTTGAGCTGTTTCCAAGATTTATTTATTACAAATTGTGCTGCTATAAACATAGGTGTTTTGCTGTGGTATGATGCTTTTCACTCTTCCAAGAAGATATGACTAGAAGGAGAATGGCTGGGTCCAATGAAACCCCTAGTTTTAGCTTTTTGAGGATTCTTCATAGTGATTTCCACAGTAGTTGCACCAATCTGCATTCCCACCAACAGTGGAGAAGGGTTCCTTTTTCCATACAGCCCTGCCACCTTGTTAGTGGTTGCTTTCTTTTTTCTTCTTCTTCTTCTTTTTGGTACTGGGGATCGAACTCAGGAACTTGTGCTTGTGAGGCAGGTGTCAAAACCACTGATCTAGCCCCCTGGCCCTATTGGTTGATTCCTTGATGACAGCTATTCTTTCTGGAGTAAGATGCAAACCTAGTATTGTTTTAATTTGCGTCTCTCAAATGACCAGTGATGTTGAACATTTTTTCATGTATTTATTTCCAATTTTTACTTCTTCGTCTGAGGTATATCCGTTCATTTCAGATGCCCAGTTTTGGACTGAGTGTTTAAATTTGTGATCTGCTTTCTTTTTGTTTTTTTTTAAATATATTTTAGATATTAGTCCTTTGTCTGAGGAGTAGCTGGTGAAATTTTTTTCCCATTTTGTGGGTTGTCTCTTCACTCTGTTGGTGATTTCTTTTGCCCAGTTGTTGATTCTTTGTGATATTTCCTGTGTGATTGGGGTTTTGTTCATAAAGTTTTTGCCTACACCTATGTCTCTAAGAGCTTTACATATTTTATCTTCTAGGAGTGTTTCTGCTTTAATATTTAGATCTCTGAACCATTTTGATTTTAGTTTAGTGCATGGTGAGAAATGTGGGTCTAAGTTTAATCTTTGGGAAGTGGAAAGTTAGTTTTTCCAGCACCATTTATTAAAGAGGCTATCTTTCTTCCAGTGAAGGCATTTGGCCCCTCTGTCAAAGATAATTTTTGTTCATAGTTGTTTCTGCATCTTCTAATCCGTTCCATTGATCCTCAGGTCTGTATTTTTGCCAGAACTGTGTTTTATTCTTTTTTAAAATTTTTTATCATGGTAGCTTGCTAGTATAATTTCAAGTCAGGGGTTCCAATGCCCTCTGCCTTGCGTTCTTTTTTTTTTTGTGAGTTTATTGGTACAGTCTAGGTATACAATACAATTACATTCATCATTGGGATTCTGTACCTTTACATAATAGATCTTGATTCTAATTTTTTCCCTTGTCCCTGCCCTCCCTTCACCCCCTCCTCCCCTCCCCATTTACAAACACTTTATTTCCATTTTTTCAGTTTCTCATATTTTTTTCCTCTCCCTTATTACATTTACCCCACCCTTACCACTTTCCCTACACCTTTAGCCCTTTACTTCCTTGCCTTGCCTTTGTTGCTCAGAATTGCTTTTGCTTGTGTTGACTTTGATCCCTGCTATGCTACTGAATTTGGTTATTAAATCTAGGAGTCTTTTGGTAGAGTTTTTGATGTCTTCTATGTAGAGTATCATGTCATCTGCAAATAATGATAATTTAACTTCTTCCTTTCCTATTCTTTGTTTGTTTGTTTATTTTGGTACCAGGGATCAAACTCAGCACCTTGAGGTTGGGAGGCAGGCGGGTGGAACCACTGAGCTAAATCCCCAGCCCTTCCTTTCCTATCCTTATTCATTTTCTTTCTTTCTCTCTCTTGTCTAATTGCTCTGGCTAATGTTTCCTAAACTACACTGAACAGGAGTGGTGGATAGTGAGAATTCTTGTCTTGTTCCTGATTTTAGAGTGAAAGATTTCAGTTTTTATGCACTTAGTATGACTTGGCTTTGGTTTGTCATACATGGCTTTTATCAGATTGAGATAGACCATCTATTTCAATTTTCTGTAAGGGATTTTTTTTTTTTTATCATGAATGGGTGTTGTACTTTGTCACATGCTTTTTATGCATCTATCGAGATTAACATAGGCTTTTTCTGGGCTGGGGATTTAGCTCAGTGGTGTCGCCTCCTGCCTCACAAGTGCAAGGTTCTGAATTTGATCTCTGATACCAAAACAAAAAGCAAAACATATGGTTTTTGTCTTTGAGTCTGTTAATACAGTGTATTACATTTATTTATTTGCAAATATTGAGTCATCCCTGCATCCCTGGGGTGAATCCTACTTGGTTATGGTGTATGATCTTCTTGATGATCTTCTGCATTCTGTTTGCCAGTATATTGAGGATTTTTGCATCTATATTCATTAAGGAGATTGGCTTATATTTTTTTTGGGGGGGTTGGTTTTTTTCCAGTAGGCCTTTCTTTAGTTTGGGAGTGAAGGTAATGCTTGCTTCAAGGAATGAGTTTGGGAGCATTGCTTCTTTTTCAATTTCATTAAAGAATTTGAGGAATAGTGACATTAGATCTTCTCTAAATTTCTTGTAGAATTCAGCAGTGAATATGTCAGGACCTAGGGCTGTCTTTGTTGGTAGATTTTAAATTGCATCTTCAATTTCATTGATATTGGGTTATTTAGAATTTTTGTTTCTTTTTTATTCAGCTTTGGTAATTCATATGTACCTAGGAATCTGTATTTCTTCTAAGTTGTCCATCTTATTAGAGTATTGATTTTCCAAATAGGTATTGATGATCTTCTGGATTTCTGCAGGATCTGTTGTGATTTCATCCTTTTCATTCCTTGAATGTATTAAAGTCTTTTTTTCCCATTTATTGATAAGGTTGGCTAAGAGTTTGTCTATTTTATTTTTTAAAAATTTTTACAGCACTTTAAATAATTTACAAAAAGCTATAAAAAACATATTTACTGGGACACATCTGTTAAAAACATCCATTTCATGTTAGTGTACATATGTACAGTGCTGTCTATATATAAGGGACTCTGATTTTCCCTCTGTGGCTTCAAATATTACACACACATGCCCACTGCTGCTCTCAAATGTGACCAGAACCAGGAACCCCTCACAACTTGAGGATTTTGCCCTTCACCACAGAGGTGCTGCCACTGTCCTCCACAGAAGTGTCCCTGAATTAGCTGGTATCACTGCCCAAGGCCTCCTGGTCCTGGTCGTACCTGTGGATGATCATGCGTTGATAACTCAGGTCAAAAAATGTTCTCCTCCGAGCCTGAGTTTTTCCTGTTCTGGAAACCAAGCCTGGCCTGGGCCTTCCTGTGGGGCCAATATCTGCCATCCTTCTTGAGGAGCATGAGAGGGCTTCCAAACACAGGGCTGTGGCCAGTGGGGGTCTCCCTGAAGGTGGAGGAGGGGCCCTGCAGAGGCAGGCCCAGCAGGGTGCTGAGGAGTCATGCCGCGTGCCTCCTCAGGGGATGCTCTTCCCAAAATTGAAAGAGCCGGGAGGACAGCAGGGAAGAGAAGCTGGGAAAGGCTGGGCCTTTCTTGGGATTGGAGGAGAGGCCTGGTGGGCTGCTGGCCTGCACCTCAGCTGCCCTTTCTCTCTCAGCCCCAAGGCCCTCTGTCCATGCTGAGCCTCGAGCATCCGAGTTCAGTGCCCATGGGCTGGGCAGCCTGCTCTGGTGGACAAGGCCACTCCAGGGGAGAGAGAGGTTGACCTCGGGTCCTGGGCTGGGAGTCAGTAAGCTCTGGCTCCCATAGTTCACATGAAAATTTCTCCCTGGTGCTTCCGGCCTCAGCTGCCACTTTGGCACAGCTGGGCAGCTGGCCAAACACGCTTTGTGCAGCAACCCCTCGCGGGCTCTGGTCTTTGTGAGCATAAGCGTTTCTCCGACTTGCAGGAAAATCTTTGGCAGAGACAGTCCTGCTGGTGCTCCTGGGCAGCGCTGGCTCACACCTGCCCAGAGCAGTGGGGACTCACAGGGTATTCTCGGTGTGGGGGGTGCCCTTCTGGCCTGGAATGAAGAGGCTGGCTATGCCTGGCACCCCAGCCTTTTCTGCAGCCCTTGGTCCTTCTGCAGGCGGAGGGGCCTCCCTGGCCCTCTGGCTGCATGTGCACACCCCGCACTGCAGGCCTGGGGCCAGCTCTTTCCTGCCGAGCATCTCCGGCCTGGCTGGACCCTCTGTTCCAAGAACAGTGGGGGCTGCTCCTTTAATTTTGGAAATGCTCACTGACTCTTTGGCCTTTTCTGCCAAAACTTCTGGATCTCCAGTTCGATTCTGTCGTCACTGTCCACTGAACTGTCCTCAGACAGGGAGCTGGGGCTGTGGGCCGAGCAGGTGGGGTCTGTGGCTCCAGACTCCCTGGAGAATGCAGTCCCCTCTGGGGCCCTCCTCTGTGGGAAGGCCGGGGCCTTGTCCCCCAGGCTGGCCAGCTTTATAATCTACGCTGTGTTGCCTAGGATGCCCGGTGGTCTCCTCCCCAGGCTGTCCCAGTTGGACTTGGACGGGCAGCTCCGCAGCATCCGGGGGCCTCTGTCTTTGCAGTGTCCAGGGAGGCCCCTAAGTCAATCTATGAACCTTGTCTCAGTGGTGTTGAACCTGACTTTCTTCTTGCAGGCAGCCTGGGGGTCCCTGCTCCTCTTCTTTAGCTTTCACTTGGATCATAATAGGTCCTTGATGGCTGTGTCGAGATCTGTGTTGCTGTCCAGCAAGCTGCTCTTGTCCTCTGAACTCTCCTTCTTGCTCACACTCTGATCCCTCTTCTGCCTGCCCGGCAGCCCTGGGGCCTTGAAACAGGCCAGAGTCACTGAGCCCAACCATCCTGTGGGGACAGGTAGGGCTCTGCCTCACCTCCCTTCCTGACAACTCGCTGGCTTCTTCCTGGCCATGTGGGTCCTGCATGTCCTGGTCAGGCTGAGCCCTGCCCTGGCTGTGGTCACCATCCTGGGTGCCTTCTCTCTCCTCCCTTGTTTTCTTGGGTATGGATGGCCTCATGGTTTGTTGCTGCCTCTCCGTTTCCTTCTGCAGCTTGGTGACAGGTCTGGTGTTTAATTAGATGAGGGGCCTTGGGATTGCTGGCCTGGCTGTTGGGGCCAGGCAGTAGCAGTGGCCCCTGAGTGGGCTGCAGGTAGCTTTCGGCTCTGGCCAGCGCAATTTCGGACCGGGCCTTGAGAGCTAGAAGTGTGCAGATTTCCTGCTCGATGTTGTCCTCACTGTCCATGGAGCTGCCATTGCCATTGGAGTGGGAAGGCATGTCTGGGTGACACAAGCATGGACTGGCAGAGGGAGGCCCAGCACTGTCCTCCACAAGGACCGGCAGGATGGTTTTGGATTGCTTTGGCTCACATCAGCTCTGCGGATGTATCTGCTTGGCATGATGCCTGTTCTGCACACTCAGCCCTGGTGCTGGTGCTTACTGGAGGTGCAGGGGCTTTAGCATCCTTCATGAGTTTGGAGGAGGGGTCCAGGCCAGGGTCTGCAGCTTTCAGGGCCACTGGCTTCTTCTTGCTTGGTGCCCACTGGTAGGCTTCAGACAAGGCACTTTTCCTGGTGCTGCCAGGCACCATCTCTTCTCTAAGCTGGGCTCTTGGCATCATGTCCCTGCTGGCCTCTTTCTGGGTCTTTTCCAGCTGGTACAGCTGAATGTCCTCCTCAGTGCCATCATCACTGCTGGATTCCAATGCCTCATGCACCAGGGCTGGGCTCCTCGCCTGCCTGCCCCTGTGCCCGGCACCTGTGCTCCTCCACACCCCACCTTTACTCTATGCTGCTTCTGGTTTGGGAACAGCTGACCTCGTGCCACCCACAGACTCTGGCTCCAGGCTGACTGTAGGCCAGAGGCTCCTGGGCTGTGAGCTCATCTTCTCTATGCTATTGGGGGAGGCTTGCGGAAGACAAACTCCTTCTCAGTTCACCTCAGGTCCTGCCGAGGGGCCACCCTGATGGGGACTTTGTTGGATTTCAGTGTTGCTCTGGCTGTGTCTTCATTTGGGTCTGGGCTTTTGTCCATGGACATATCACTTGTGGGGTTAGAGTTTCCTGCTGTCTTTTCTCATGCAGAAACTGTTCGAACTCTCTTCAAATGCTCTGTTCAAAAGGAGTCCTCGCTACTTACGCTAACAGGGGAAGCAGAGCCCTGGTCCTCGCCAGCCTCCACAGAGCCGCCAGAAACACGGCTGGAGACAGAGGCAAATTTGAGGGGACCCAGGGCAGGTGGGGTGCTGCTGTAGGAAGGCTCCAGTTTGCACCTGCTGCCCCCAGCCAAGACCTTGCTAAGCGGGACAGCCCCAGACCCAGGCTGTGAGCCTCTGCTCCTGGGTTTCAGGTACTCCTGGACGGCATCCCCGATGTCCCAGTCCTCGGAGTCATCGCTGTCAGAGTCCAGCACCAAGAGCCGGATGTCTGCAGCCTTCCCCTCCCCTGAGGGGTCACAGCTGGAGGCCTTGGCAGGGGGCTGCTCTTTGCAGGAGGGGCTGGTGGCCGGCCTGGTAATCGTGGCCCTTCTCTGCCTTCTGCATCTTTGCTGGGCGCTCATTGTTCATGCCCAGGGGCTCCTTGTCGTGCTGCTGCAGCGTGCTGATGACCATCTGCACCTTGGTGCTCACCGAGGCTCCACAACGTCCTCCTTCAACTCCGAGAAGTACCCAGGAAACCTAATGCTCCCCGGCGGGCTGAAGGCCTCCCATTTGGACGGGAGCGGGACCCCTGCAAGGGCTTTCATGAGAAACATCCTAGTGGACGGGGCAGGCGCACAGGGAAGCACTGCTTTATTTTCCAGCCGTTTTTTTTATCCTTTAAAGGCTGTTGGGAGGAGCCAACGCCACAGTCTGCAAATGCTTCTCTGCATGTGAAAAAGAACAGCTCTTGGTAAATCCAGGGTAAGTGCAAACTTCACCGCAGCTTCGTTCCTGACGGAGACCAGCGCTCTTGTGATTCTCTTCCAGTCGGGCGCACATTCCAGCAGGCTTTAGGAGTGAGGTCTTGGCCGCTCCCCTTCCACGCTTCCGAAGCATCCTCTGCCACCTTTTAAACAGCTTTTCCACTACTGGTAGGGTCAGGGGAGGCCAAGGTCTGCATGTCAGGAAGAGCTCGGTCCGGGAGGGGCAGGCACCAGAAGACCCCTCTCCAGCCAACTCCTAGCCATCCAGAAGTGGAGATTTAACAGGTCTGCAACCCCAACTGCCACCCGGCAAAACTGTGGTGCTGTCCTCCTGTGTGCCTGGAACTAGAGGCCAGGTTTGGGCTGCCCCTGCCCTTGCGCCCAAGCTCTATCTGATGCTTGGGGGATGGGGAGCTGCCTGCTGGTCCTCTGCCAGGTAATCGCCAACACCTCCCAGACAGCTGGGCCGGGCGTCTTTGCAATTTTCTGGGATTCCCAAGCCCGGGAGCTCAGCCACCCTTCCGGAAGCTCCCTTGGCGCTGGGCTCGCTTGCACCCGCGAGGCCGGCCAGGCCCTCGGCCCTTCCCAGAGTGCAGCGGCTGCCAGAGCCTAGATCGCCTTTCCCGCCGGGCCTCACCTGCGCCTCATCTGGGGAACGGCCGCTGGCTCTGGGCGACCGGCAACTGCTGGTCCCCAGGGCCCTCCGTCCCCGCCACATTTTTGTAGCTGGTCCTTGGTTATCCTTCATAGTTAAAAACATCATCTTGGAGCTAGGCGTGGTGGCACATGCCTGTAATCTCAGCACTTGGGAGGCTGAGGCAGGAGGATTGCCATGAGTTTGACACCAGCCTGGGCTACACAGTGAGTTCCAGGTCAGTCTCAACTACATAGTGAGACCCTGTCTCAAAAAACAAAAACAAAAAAAAAAAAAGAAAAAAATCATCTTGGAAATTTAGCAGTTCACACCCTGCTCTTGCCCTGCCCTGCTCCCCGCCCCACCCTGGTCCTACTGTGCCTTTGTCCCAACCCCAGCAAACCCCCATCTCCTTAAAATCTTCTTCTCTGCACGTCTTTGGGTTCATTGAAGGATTGTTGAAAAATTGAGGGAAAAGAATAGAGCAGTAGTAGGTCAGGCAAAACCCCATATTTCTTTGTCATTAAATGCCACTCTTACAAAATGGTGAAATACATTCAGATGCTATTATTTTGTTTAAGCAGGAGAACAAAACGACAGGTTCAGAATCCACTGGGTAGCTTTCCCAAGGATGTACTGCCTCTGCACAGGTAATTTCCTCCCTATTATTTTCTGGTGCAGTGTAAAGTGTTGTCTGAAAAATCTCTAGCATAATTATCTAACAAAAGACAGCTTTTGACAGTTATTATTGACTTGTGATAGTACAGGCCAGACTCTGACAGGTCATCAGTCTGAGTCTTGCAATCAGCAGAGGCACAACAGACCGCTCTATTGCTGTAGCTGAGAAAAGATGGTAGGAAAAAGCTCTGTTCCTTACATTCCATTTAAAGAGTGTTCAGCCTTACAAAGGTAGCTTACATCCTTAACCATCTTCTCTTTGACAGCCTTTAAGGTCTCAGGAAAGCTCAAAAACATTAAGCTGAGTATGAAAAATGAATAAGCGCATTGTCCTTGAACTCCCAGCTGGCAAAGGCAAAAGGTTCTAGAGACTTAGGTAATTAATTGCCTAAAAATGTGCCTTTGTGTATGGTGGAGGAATATGCACATACAAAAACACACTTAACTGGATTTTTTTTTAAATCTTTTTTTTTTGATACTGGGGATCAAACTCAGGACCTTGTACTTATGAGGCAGGCTCAGTGCCACTGAGCTAAATCCCCAGCCCTGTTTTTTCAATTTTAACCATTAAAATCACATGGACAATACCAGAATGGTGGCAGGAATCCTAGCACTCTGGAAAGTTTAGGCAGGTGACTCACAAGTTCAAGACCAGCCTGGGCAATTTAGCAACTTAGGAAGACCCTTTTGCAAAAGAAAAAAGAAAAAAAGGACTCAGCATGTAGAATGGCATGAAGGCTCTAGATTCACCTCTTACTACCACAAAACAAATAAGCAAACAAAAACATGGCTAGAAAATGAAACTACTAGGGCTGGGAGTATAGCTTAGTGGCACCGTGCCTTCCTTGCCAGCCCAAGGTCCTGAGCTTGATTCCTGACACTGAAAAGGAAAAGAGGAAAATAATGTATAGGAATATAATGTGAAAAGGAGAATCCAGGAGAATCCTCTGCCTTTCTTCCTACATTCTGTTTTCCCACTTATTCTTACCTCCTTTCCATCAAATCCTTTAGAAGTAGCCATACTTCGTATTTTATTTCAGAAAAGTTGTGGTTTAATTTTTTGGGGGTGATGTTGGGAATAGAACTCAGGACCTTGCTCTTGCAAGGCAGGCAGCAGAACCACTGAGCTAAATCCCTGGACCCAAAGTTGTGGGTTTAATATAGCATCTCTTTCTCCCACTAGAAACCTAAGTAAGTGACACTATTCTGCAACTTGGGAATTCTTTGTTTAACAGTGTATTTGTTATAGTGCGTTTTTGCAAAATTTACTTATTTAGGACTACCTATTAAAAAGAAAGATTAGCTTTTTCTAAAATTGAAAAGTAACTGCAACTGCATAACAGAAAGGAAGTGAGAGACATCTGGCTTTAGAGAAATATGAAGTAATTATTGTAAAAGGCTAATTATCTTTCCTCTGCAAGGAGAGGGGAGATTTTATATGTAGAAAAGACATTCTTCCTCTCTCACTCACACACACACACACACACATATCCAATAATTACTAAGATATTTTAAGCAATAACTTGGGCCTCTGAGCATTTTATCAGTCCATAGTCCATACAATTAAAAAGATAGTACTTATCAACACCTGAGGGATAAAAGTGAAGAAAAGATGGTCTGAATAAAGCAATCTCTCTTTTTGACCAATATAATAGTCTGTTCATGAAGAACTTTCCCTCTTTTGGTCTATAGTCTTAGCCTCTCTGGCTCCTTTTGAATTTTTATTTTGAGACAGGCTCTTACTAAGTCTTACTGAGTTGCTCAGGCTGATTTCCTACTCTCGATACTCCTGCTTCAGTCTCCCAGAATGCTAGGATTATAGGCGTGTGCCACCGCACCTGGCTCCACAGTACTTCTCAGTTGAACAGTTTTATAGATGCCAAAGGGCTCCACAATCGTTACAGTGTCCAGCTGTCCTTATGGAAGCCACGTGAAGAGGCAGAAATTGGTTGTAATTGGCCAAATGCAAAAATTTGCCTTGTATCTTATTCTGTTCAGGCTAACAATAAATACCACAGACTAAGTGGTTTATAAACCACAGAAATTTATTCCTCAGAGTTTTGGAAGTTCAAGATTAAAGTGCTGGCAGTTTGGTGTCTAGTGAGAACATTCTTTCTGGTTTATGTGTGGACATCCGTTTTCTTGCTGAGTTCTAATGTGGTAGAAAGAGTCAGGGATCTCAGGGAGGTCTCTTTCATAAATCCCATTGATGAGCAGGCCAATTTTCAAAGGGCTGGCTTCCTAAAACTCACATCTGAAGAGAGATAAAATATTTAGTTCATGCCATACTGACCTGCCTTGGAAACAGCTATGGACTGAAACCTCTCAAAACAGTGAACCAAAATAAACATTTATCCCTTAGTTTGTGGGTGTTGGGTATTTTGTCCCAGCAATGAGAAAGTAACTATGACAAAAGAGCTGAGGATGTAGCTCAAAGCGATGGCCCTGGGTTCAATCCCCAGTACCACCAAAGAGAAAAGGAAGAAAGGAAGAAAGGGAGGAAATAAATAAATTAGCAGCCTCCTATTAGGTGGAAAAGTATACTACACACACACACACACACACACACACACACACACAAATATATATATATATATATATATTTATATTTGTACCAGGGATCAAACACTGAACCACTGAGCTAAATCCTTGGCCTACTGTACACATATTTTAAAAATATCAGCCAGGTGTGGTGGTGCACACTTATAATCTCAGCCTCCTCAGGGGCTGAAGCAGGAGAATCACAAGCATGCAAGCAGCCTGAGCAATTTAGCAGACCCTGTCATAATGAATGAATGAATATGAATAAAATGCCTGAGGTTGTTGCTCAGCACTCCCTAGGTTCAGACTCCAGTACTGAAATACAAAGTTTTTATAGCCATAAACACACAACACACAAGACCATGGGCAAGCAAACCCAAAACAGGAGATGGTATTAAATGTTACATTTCACCAAAGAACACCAGTTGAATCAAAATCCAAAGACAGAAACAAACAATAAACCTGACCTTGAAGAAGAGTGACTCAGTAGTAGTGCGGCCTGGCATTTACAGTCACTGGGTTCAATCCCCAGCACTTCAAAAATAAAAAAGGAAAGGCCAGGCATGGTGGTGCATACCTGTAATCCCAGCACTTGGGAGGCTGAGGCAGGAGGATTGCTGTGAATTTGAGACCAGCCTGGAGTACATAGTAAGCTCCAGGTCAGTCTAAACTACATAGCAAGACCCTGTCTCAAAAAAAAAAAAAAAAGAAAAAGAAAGAAATGTGATATTGATCATTTATGCAGTACTGTGCAGACACATTTATTCACATTCATTGATATCAGAGATGGAGAACTCTTAGTGACCTTACCCCTGTCCCTCTCCCACCCCTGCCCTTTCTTGGTGGTGCTAGGAATTGAACCCAGGTCCTCCAGCAGGCGATGTAAGTGCTTTGCCACAGAGTTACACTCCTGGCCCTATCATTTCTTTTATTATTATTTTTTCCCCTATCATCTCTTTTAATAAGGAAACAGTCTAAAAGAGTTTACGTGGCTTGACCAAGATCACACAGAACTGCTACAACCTAACTCCTTAGTGAACATACTTAAATCATAGAGATATAGCATGCATATAAAAGAAGATAAACGGTAAGTACAGCGGTGATCCGTGTTTAAAACAAAATGGACAGCACCACATAAACTTTGCATTATAATCCACTAGGACAGGCAGACCTTGACTTAGAAAGCTGGAAGAGGGTGATAAAAGCTCACAGTTGGCTATAGGCCAAGGTTGGAGAGGCCAGCCAGGAAGTGAAGCTCCTGGGTACAAGGTTCAGAAATTCCAAAGCAGGAAGGCTGCTGTGGCAGGAGCATGGTTAGGTGACCTGTGTCTGGAACAAAGCATTTTCTTTCTTCACTCACTCTACTCTCAGGCTGGGGCTTTGCATGCCCGCAAACCGACCTAGTATTTGAAGCCTGAGGGACAGCAGCATGTATTTGGATCAGACAGATTATAGGGGCATCTTCCCGCCACATTTCCCTCTTTCCTAATGATTCTACTTGTGAACTATGGATTTTGGTAATCAGAATT
>NW_022900920.1:18062898-18065455 GCF_012274545.1 Fukomys damarensis | reverse complement strand
AAAAAAAAAAACCAAAAACTGCTGTTTTTTTCCCAAGCTGCTGCAGATTTTTCTCAGCAGATACCATTGCCAAGGTCCTACCCAGATGAAATCGTTTAATTGGTCAGAAGTCCAAGTACCAGTTTTTATTTGTTTTTATGATACTGGAGATTGAAGCCTAGGCCTCCTATGTAAGTAAGGGCTCTACCACTGAGCTGTATCCCCAGCCCTTTCACATTTTGAAACAGGGTCTTATTTAACTGCCCAGACTGCCCTCGGATTTGCAGTCCTCCTGCTTCAGACTTCCTGGTACTTGGAATTACAGGCATGTATTAGCATGCCTTGCCCAAGCACTGGCATGTTTGAAAACTCCCCCAGGTGATTCTAATAGGTTGCCAGGGTTGAACTACTGATTTAAACATTAGGAAAAGTTCTAACCAACTAATCAGTGTTTAAACAGGATTGTTTTCTTCATATCCAGCAATGTGAATCATTAAAAAGGAATGAAGTAATGTGCAGGGCATACAGTCTTTGTAGAACTTTCTCATTACTCATTTTTACTAAGAAAAGTCAACATATGGCGGAAATCAACAGTAAGTCAAAAACTGATGATTTGTGTGTATGTGCGTGTGTGTGCGGGGGGTGAGACAGAATCTCACTGTGTAGCCTAGGCTGGCCTTGAACTTGTGAGCCTCCTGCCTCCTTTCCGAGTTAGCTGGGATTACAGGTATGTGCCAGCACTCCCATCTCATAGAATAGTAATCACAACTCTCTTTGACATAGTTAGAGCCACCGTAGGGACAGAGGACAAATTCCTGAGCCCTTAGCTTGTTACTCATTAAAAGCATGATTTGTGTTTTCTTCTGAGGCAGTCGGGGACTTAATGTTTTTGATAAAATGAGTGACTCTTTGCTTGGGCCTACAGATACCCACCGTAACTAAAGGAAAAACAAACCTCTGTCTTCATTTTTTACCCTTCATTACTCTAAACCTTTGGATGTAGGTGTGTTAATCATTTAGAAAAAGTTGGCAAAACAAAGCTTATTAGCTTTACATTTACCGAGGATATCTCCTCCCCCTTCGAGACTGAGGACTTTGGGATTAAGAGATTTATATGGACACTCACCTCAGCCTAAAATTCTCCATTCCCCTAACCCTAGGGTCATCCTGGATTCCAGCAGAGCCTCCCAAGACTGAGTCTGTGCCAAGGAAGAGCAATCATCTTGTGGAAATTGAAGCCATTATGGTCCTTAAGCTAGAATGATCACTCAGGAATTGCAAATCCAGGCCAAAGATAGTGATTAACCAGACCCCAACCCCATAAAATGGGCCTCTATTGTGAATGAGCCTGTCTCATCCACCTCTTCAGATCTGTACTCCCTTGACCTTTTTCAAGCCATTCGCTTCTTCCCCCTTCATCTCTTTCCAATTAAAGCTTTTCCTGTAAATTCATACTGAATGCCTCAGCTTCCGTGAGCATGGACGTAAGGATCTGCTGGCTGGGGTTACCTTGACACTTATATTAAGATATCTGGGCATCCTAGTAGCCACAGTACCTATGGACAAAGATTCCAAACCCTTGGAGCCATAGGCCTTTTTATGCTATGGAAATTAGTGAAATCAGCGGGGGCTGGAATAATTGGTAATGTGTAACCCCTTCCGTTTTGGGACCCTCCCCTTTTTATTTGAGATGGTTAAAAGTATTACCTTCCCTTTCGTATCTCCTACCCCTTGTGCTTTTTAATTTCCTTATAAGGCACTGGAGAAGGCAGGAGATTGGAGAAAGACATTGATGCAGAGGCCTGGGTGTGTTTAAAGTACAGCCACCAGCCGAGACCAATTCTTCCCTGAGATCACACAGCTGGACAGACCCGGAGCTGATCTGGAACTGGACGCCTTCAAGACATCATCAGGCCGTCGCCTAACTACATTCCTTCCATTTCAGTTCCTGTATGGCGTCTTCTCAGACCAGTCCTGCTTAACTCAGGACACCGTGGCGTCTGCACCTTTACCATACGATTTAGCCCCTTGCTAACACTTGTTATTTTCTATTGTTACATGCTCCTCTTCACTGAGATGCATTTATCGAATGACTGCAGTTGCCAAAACAGGAAATCCCAAAAGAGAGGGTGCCTCTGCTCCGAGGAGAGCGGGCAGGCCGCGCTTCCACTCTCACCAGGCTGGGCTGGACTCTGCGTGAGCTCGGACCCCCGCGGAAAGTACCGGGGAAAGGCGCGAGTGTTGGGCTAGATCCAGGAACTCAGCCTGACTTTTTTGGGGGAAGGCATGAGTAACCTGCCGGCGTTGGCAAGGGAGACCCTGTGTGAGTGTCTGTCCCAAAGTCTGCGCGGAGGCAGGCGGCCAGCTTTTCCAGCCTGACTCAGCCACACTCAGGTGCCCGAAGTCGCCTTGGGGGGGAAGACGGCCCTGCTGGAGCACGGGCCTAGGAAGAGCGGGAGGAGCGGGGTCGGAAGAGGAGAGGTCGAGAAAAGCCGGGGAGAGGAGCTGGCGAGAGAAAAAGGCCCGCGGAAGAGGACGGGGCGGGGCCGGAGGAGGGGCCCGGAGAAAACTCGGGAGG
>NW_022900920.1:18038978-18062318 GCF_012274545.1 Fukomys damarensis | reverse complement strand
GACTGCGGTCGGGTCGGGTCGGGTCGGGTCGGGTCGGGGCCTGGGGCTGCTCGGCGTCCTTGGCGGAAAGTTCTGGGTTCGAATTGCACCCAGTCCAGTGGAACCTTCTGCGGGACAGTCCCTGTTGACATTCATGGGCTCTTGCTCTCTTATTATTAGTGTGACTTGAAGATGCTTATCTCATAGGCGCTCGGTTGGAAGCACTTGTCTTTAATTTTAATACAACTAAAACGTATTGCTAAAATACTTTTTTTTTCTGGCGTCACTGGAGATTGAACCCAGGACCTTCGCAGTCCACCACATCCCCAGCCCTTTTCTCACTAAGCCATTAAATTGCCGAGGCTGGGCTCGAACTTGCGGTTCTTCTGCCTCCTCCTCCCAGAGTTCTGGGATCATAGGTGTACGCCACCATACTCAGCTAAAATATTGCTATTTTTGTGTGGCTCGGCTTTGTGTGATATAAAATTATCGTGAGCCTGTGTTTGAGAGGCAGGTAGGAGAGGCCTAAGTCTAGAGCTATCGGGTTTTTTTTGTTGTTTTTTTGTTTTGTGTTTTTTTAGAGCTATCAGTTTTTCCCCAGGAAGATTGTTTGCTGCCCTCAAGGAGCTGACAGTCCAGTGGGAGACTTCTCCCATTTTAGCCAGTCCTTTTTCTCGATCACTCAAGATCCATGTGTAAGCCTCGCCTCTAAATCGCAATTTAATGAGTCCTTGCCTCAAAATAAAAACATTTCAAAATGAGCTGGATGTAGTTTATGTGAAGTCTCTGAGTTCAAATCCACTACCCCTCCTCCCCATCATTTCGATTTAGAGAAAGTGAGAGGTTTTTATGTGTGTGTTTTTCAATGCCAGTAGAAGCTAGGACCTCACTCATGGTAGGCAAACTCTCCACCGCTGAGTTCCATCCCCAGTCCTATTTACTTATCCTACTGGGGATTGAGCTCACTTCACACTGAGCTACATTCCTGGCACTTTTTTTTTTTTGAGACAGGGTCTGGATAATCTCCCAGGCTGGACTTGAACTTTCAGTCCTCCTGTCTCAGCCTCCCAGAGTGCTGGCATTACAGGTGTACACTACCATGCCTGGCCCTTTTTATTTTTTGAGAGAGGGCCTGCGCAGATGGCCCAGGTTGACCTTAACTTTGTGATTCTCCAGCTCGGCCTAGCTGGGATAATAGACATCTGCCACTGCACCCAGCTGAGAATACAATTCTTTAAACAGCCAAAAGCATTTTAAGTTTACATGTAGTTCTTATATGTATCTAGAAATAATTACATGGTATGAACTGAAAGGTATAAAAAGATTTAAATGAGCTTTTCAGTTGAGACTGTTTGCTGTTTATATGATGGCTTCCAAGGGCAGGTCCTTTAATATATTTTTCACAATTTCCATTACAACCTTATTGAGCAGGTGGTGACATCCTCTTTTTCAGGTGACAGAGGTCTGGTCCAGGAAACAAAATTGGGGCACTGATAATTGGACAGTTCTGTGACCTCTAGAACAATTTTTGTCAGGCCTGCTACTTTTTTTTTTTTTTTTTTTTAAAGGCCTACTACTTTCTTATGAAGGCCTGCTGGTAGTTTTGCTAGAGCAGTGAAAGAGAAGTTATTTATGGGCTCTTGCTATATTTTCTTGCTATTATATATGTTTTCCTCTTTTCAAATTGAAGGAGAAACTACTGCATCCACATAAGGTTCTTGATGATCTTGGGACAGACATTGTAGACAGGCTGATTTGGCTAGTTTCCTTTCATTTTCTTCTCTTTTCCCTGATTTGGCTATTTACCTGGCTTTTCTAACCCTCTAAAGTTGGAGAGGCTCCATGCAGCTTGAAGTAAAGCAGGTTGTAATATTTCCATGTTGTCAAAAGAAACTCTTTAGAATTGAAGAGAGTAGACTTTCAGAGCTGGATGGAACTTGAGATCATTGCCAGCTAATCTGACAGGACAAACCTCAGTTTCCTCAACTATAAAGGGTAGATTTTTGGATTAAGCTATGTTTAGATTACTGTTTATCCAAAATCTATATAAGGGAGCATATTTAAAACTTTTTTTCCCCTGAATAAAATGACCATAGTCTTTTCTATTAAGTTTATCTCACTTTTTAAAATATTACCAGCTAACTGCAGACTAAAGTAGACAACTTAGAGGAAGGAAGAGGCCATTATGTTTCAGAAATATCAGCTCATTTTGATCTTTAGATGTTAGCCAGTGAATAAAGAATCCCTGTACTTTGCCAAATAGTTTATTCTATTCAGTACTCAAGATCAAGTATTGCTATTTAATAATGCTATTTTTAGCTAAGTACTTTTCAGATTTTTTTCTTATATATGGAATTATTTAAAATCATCTTTATTTTGTTGAGCTTTTCCCCCTCTGCTTTTATAGTTTTGTTATTGTTTTTAGTGACAGCATTTAAAGTCTTTTCTGGGAGGCTGAGGCAGGAGGATTGCTGTGAGCTCGTGACCAGCCTGGACTACATAATGAGTTCCAGGTCAGTCTCAACTACATAGTGAGACCCTGTCTCAAAAAACCAAAAAAAAAAAAAAAGTCTTTTCTTTTTTCCTATTGGTTATTCAGTTGAATAGATAAATAACCAAGTCTTGTCTTGTATTTTTTTTTTTAACAGAGTTTTGCTTTGTAGTACAGGCCAGCCTTAAACTCATTATATAGTCCACAGTAGCCCTTACAGATTCTCCTCCTTCAGCCTACTGAATTCTAGAATTATAGGTATGCACCAGCACACCAAGCTCCAAATCCATATCTTTACAATAGGGCCGTAGTATAAGACTGAAAAAAAGCTTGTGGGCATTGTGATTTTTACATGAGGCCACTGAACAACCTGAAGCGCAGGAGTCTTTACTAGAGACGTCAGAAGAGTAACTATTGATATTTAAGGTGAAGACCATTTCTGTAGCCTGGACTGTTACTCTCAGTCCCTTTTCTGTTGTTGTTTTTTGGTAACAGGGATTGAACTCAGGACCTTGTACTTACCAGGTGGTGTGGCCCCACTGACCCACATTCTGGCCCTCAGTCCCCTTTCTGCCTAGTTCGTTGTGCAAAGGCTCAACTCCAAGGCCACTCCTACCCTGTGCTCACATAACCCTCATCCTTGGGCAGAACTTTAGCCACCTTCATTTTGCTCAGATGAAGAAGAACATATACCCTTTGATAATAGCCCTTCCTTACAGCATCTATAATGATACTACTTCTCCATTAGATAGTGTATTCCCCGAGACAAGGACCATTGGTATCTCTAGGCTTTAGAGTGCTTATAAGACAAAAGGCTTGTTCTTGTTTCTTGTGGTACTGAAAATTGAACCTAGGGCTTTTGTACTGAGCTGTATTCCCAGCTTGTTTTTATTTTTTATTTTGAGACATGGTCTCACTAAGTTGCCCAGGCTGGCCTTGAATTTGTGATATTTTTGCCTCTGCTTCCAAGTAGCTGGAGTCATAGGCATGTGCCACTGTGCCTGCTTAGAAGACATTTTCAATTGAGTTAAATTTAAGTCCAAGTTTTCTGTCAGTTAAATCATTGTCTAAAAAGTTAAGATGTTCTGTTATGCTTACTCTTCATTTTAGGCCCTGGTTTGAATATATCTTAATTGGAATACAAAATTCTCTTGCCAGTTGGATAAGGAAATAGGAAGAAAGAAGTACTTCCACTCAGGGAATTTTCTGTTTGATGTAGCATCATTTTAAAATTTTTGGGATAGCTGGGGATTTAGCTCAGTGGCGCTGCACCTGCCTCACAAGTGCAAGTTCCTGAGTTTTATCCCTGGTATGTGGAAAAAAAACAAAAAACAGCAAAAATTTTTGTGATAGCATTCTTTGTTTTCTTCTTTAACACTCCATAATTTTTTTCAGTTTTTTTCTAGCTAAACAATTATTGTTATTTTTCTAGTGTTTCTATTTTTTGGGTAAAGGCTAGTGAGTAGTCTAATAATGAGTAGGTTGATAGATGCTGATTTCTACTTTTTATAAGGTAGTCAGAGAAAATTATTTCGGTAGTCTTACTTTCTTCCAGGAAAATGATAAAGTACTACGTAGACATTCAGTAATCTCCTGAGAGTTGAGTTTAATATCTGGGAATTATAATTATAATTTAAAGATTTAAGGAATATAATACAGTCCCCTGCTGGGGAATGGGATGTGGTCTCATTTCTTCAGTGGCGAAATTGCTTCCATTAGTCCTTGTGGCTTTGTCTGAGAGGGCAGTGTTACATAATTTACTGCTGTGTGTATCGCCTCATTCTATTCTGAGACCCAGTGACCATGAAAAGATCTCAAAGCATCTGTCATGCACACAACGTTCATAAGCATTCAACTATATATAGAAAAGTGATACTTAAATAAATACCAATGGACATTTTTTCTCCTCTTTTTTGGAGGTCATAGTAGCTGCCACAATTCACAGAAGCAAAAGTTTTTCTGTTCTTAAAGTATGAATGAAATTATTTTATTGTTTAATATGAAATTAACCTTTTTGAGAAATTATAGTCATGAAATTGAAATCCACATGGAGTATTTATCTCTTCTGAGGAATGTTTTATAAAACTATATACTTAAAATAGCTTTTGATCTTTACAAAAATTATGTTTGTTAAACATTCACAAATTACCATGATAAAATATAACAGTATTTTCACATAAAAATTAATTATTAAATATATTCTAAATTTTTTTCTAGCCATTTTTGTTTTTGTTGAATAATTAGGATTTTTGCTTATGGGTTTTAGTCTTCAGGTTTTTTTAAAGACCAGTTTTGCTACATTTTACCCCATATTTTATATTACTAATAAGCAGCAATGGCGTTGAACAGGTCTGTACATTTATTTTTATGCAAGTAATATTTTATAGCATGTGAGTTTATTTTCCATTTTAAGATAGAAAAGACTGCAAAGCTCCCCTCTTTTAAAAAAAAAGTCTTTTTAAGATGACTGACAATTATTGGAATCAGGTTTTAAAAATTGAGGGATGTTTTTATGTAGACAGCATTTTGTAGTTTACATTGTCAACCAAGATAAATACTAGCTAATAATAGCTTTTATTTGTTGAGCAATTATCTGAACCAGACATTGTTCTAAGCCCTATACATGCATTATTTCATTACCACAGTAAAACAGAGGAGAAGGATTTCATTTTAAACCTCCTCTACAGATGAGGAAACTGAGGCACAGAGACATAATCTGTTCAAGTTCTCAGAGTACGAAGAAGAGCCAGGTTTCTGATCTATGTATGTGGCTCCAAAGCCAGGTTTTCCTCATTATTGACAGAAGTGTTTTACAAATCTTTCTGCCTCTTGACTACAAAGATACAGGATTTATATTTTTATGGGTAACTGCTGAAGTGTTTCATTAGCTATCACAATCATTATAGGTACCATATGTAGAGAAAAAAAATAGTTCCCCAAATGTCAGAGCCAGTACATCAAGGGAGAATTTATATAGGATGAAAGGGCTGATAATGGCCATGACTGCTGCTTTGCTTTTTGACTCTATGCCTGCTATTTCTCTTTTCTTGTAAAATTAGTTTATATAATTACAAGGAGTGTTGTTGTGTAATAGATTGGTTAATAGTCTCCAACTACAGTCAGTTTATCACGTTTAAGTTTTTACATCTGCAATTTAGGAAGGGAATAGATACAGGCTAGGTCTTTGATATGTCCTGGATGGGAACTGTTTTCCTGCAATACTGAGCAACCTGAAGCCTTTCTCAGTCTAGCTTTGCAAGAGTCCTAGATTCAATTTCAGGGGCAACCTTTCAGAGAATACAAAGTTGAGATAGAAGGGAGGAGAAAAAGCTTTAGGGCAGCTGCCTTCAAAGATGGGAGGAAACTTTGTAGAATCCCTGGTTCCTAGATCCCTGTGTTCTGGCCAAGACCTGTCAACAGCTGGCTTCAGAAGAGTGTGCTGCCCATCCTTTCCAGGGTATAGCCTGCGTGTGCCAAAAACCACGGTGCTTAGACAGAGTGGTCTTTTGGGAACTGGCTATGTTGGTGCTGTTATTGGATGCCCTGCAGCAGCACGGGTTTCCCCTGTTCATACCTGCCAAGCCTAGAACAGTCCCACAATGGAAAAAGAGGACACTCATTGCAGGACCTCTAGCACCTGGTCTTCAGTAGGTGTATTATAAAATCCTTTGAGCAGCAAAGGGCTTGTTAGGAGGATTAAATGGAGACTGTAAGAACCAAAGAGAATGCTGCCTCTTGAGCCACCTAAAAAATCCATGCTTACTTCTCATTGTCATTCAGTAAAGAGGGAGTGTGACTCTTAAGTCCATGGAATTCAATAAATCTGTTTTTATTTTGAATGAAAATACATGATACAGATGTCTTTATGCCCCCCCCCCCAGCCCTTCAAGTTGCCTGTTATGCCAAAAAGGTTGTTGCTAATTTTGGTCCTTGTGATTTATGATGGAACAGGCTGATGTGTATGCACATAGATGCTAGACTCTTGCAAAATCAAATCAGTTCAGCTGTGCTGTTGATTGAGAGCATTCTTAGAATCACAGTCTAACCTCATTTTGGCATGGTTTTACAGGGATTTAAATGTCTTACATTGCTACAAGTCACATTGCCATCTCTCTGTGTGTCTTTTTGAGGAAGGCAGTGGAACCACTGAACTAAATCCCTGGCCCTTCTGTATGTCTTTTTGAAAACTGTGCTATTCCTGTTCTCATATTTTAGAACAACCCTTTAAAAACTATCCTTGCAAATACTGAGTGGTAACAGCAATATAATCAGGTCTGTACCAGAGAATTACTCATTAGCTGATCTCAGTCAGTCATCTGTCAGCTGGCCATCATGGAGCTGAGAAAAATATTTGAAATAGCATGGTTAACACAATAGCAAAAATTTTATAAAGTTATTAATAGCTGTTGATAGTAACATTAAATAATAATGTATAAATAGTATTTTTAAAGTGAAAATAAACATTGCACATTCAACATTCTAGTACTCACAACACATACTGGTACTATCTTAATTAAATTGTATGTACTATTAGGATGACTCATTTTGTGGTTGCTATGAGACCCTTAGGAAACTTTCCATTCACAGAAAAGCATCCACTCATTTATCTTGGGGGAGGCTGGTTAAAGTGAAATACAGGTAAATTTTAAGTCATTGTTCCTCTTTTTTCTTTTAATTTACTTCATTTTAATTTCAAGTTCTTTCAAATTTACCTTTGCATTTCTTTAACTTGATAGTAGGATATTTTAAAGCATGTTAATTTTATTTATGAATTAGTCTTTGAAATGATTTTTCACTTTATGTGTGGTACTGGGGATTGAACCCTGGGTCTTTGCACTGAACTATACATCTCTAGTCTCTTCTCAGACTTCTTTATTTTGATACAAGGTCTTGCTAAATTGCTCAGATTGGGCTTGAACTTGTGACTCTCCTGCCTCAGCTGCCCAAAGTGCTTGGGCTACAGGCACAATCTTCCATCCCTGCTTTACTTTCTTTAAAGTTACACTGAATTTCAAATTTCAGAATTGCTACAATAGCAGTATATATGATTTGAGACAGTTATAAACTTTGGAATGTTAAGGAATTTTATTTTGCTTTTGTTTTTTTGAAATGGGTCTCACTATAGGAAATTGTAAACATGCTGTAATAACTTTTAGTTTTAGTAGTTTGTGGATATAATATTACTGATGCTTCACAGTATCATTGAGTATTACTGATACTTTACAGTATCATTGAGGATTCTTTCCACAGTAAAGTTCCTCTCCTCCCCCAGGGGTCAGCTGTGAATTTAATAGAGTAATAGTTTGCCAGTCTTCCCTCTAAATTCAGTTCTGGAAGCTGTGGCATTTATTCTGTCCTGTACCTTTCAAACACCCCTACCCGCTCCTTTTATTTTTATTTATTTTTTGTACCCAGGATCAAACTCAGGACCTTGCGCTTACAAGGCAAGCAGTGGAACCACCGGCCACCCCCCCTCTAAAAAAAAACTTTTAATTTTATTTGTACATGTTTGTGGTTCATGTTTGCATGAACTATGTTTGCAGTAGTTTACAGTCATCTTGGAGAATGGCCACATGTACATATTGTAGCATGTTTCTTTTTATTTTTTTAATCCCCTTCCCTTATGCTCCCTCTGTCCTCCTCCAGTTTCCCTATCCCATTTTTTTTCATTCCTGTTGATATTATTTGTCTTAGCTCATGTTATAGCATAATCATGTTTATAAAGTAATTGGAATTATTAGGTTCCTTCCCTTTTCTTGAAGAATCAGCTGTCTACCCCATCTCACTAATTTAATATTGTATTTTTTTCTTTCCAAATTGAATAAAATTTGAAATTCTGTGAAGTCATTTATGTTTGCAACAAAAAACATTGACAGAGATCTGTCTGGTAGGCATGTGCCAAAGTAGAAAGCTGTGCAAAACACCACTACCACCTCAGCAGAGGGTGTGGTCCAGTGGAGGAGAGACACATAGGATTCTAGAGAGACAGATGCCAGCACAGAGGCTTAGCAGAATTTTGTGGGAAATTTGAATTGGGTCCTTAGGTTTGAGGTCTCATTTTTTTTTCTAAGATAATGGACTCTTTTTTCCTTATTAATAAAGAAAATGGACAGATTGACTCTAGGAAGTTCTTTCCAACTGTAGTGTCTCATTCATTCTTCAAGAGTGAAAAACCCCTGGAAGACACCTGGCCCTGTGCACTTTTGGGCTTTTGTGGACCTCTTTTGTCATAATCGAAATAATTTGTTGTACTGTATGTACAATGCCTTCATTCTAATTGGGTCCTTTGTAGAAAAGGAAAAAGCTTTTATTTTTTTTCTTTTTTGGTATGGGAAATCAAACTTGGGACCTTGTGTTTATGAGGCAGGTGGCAGAAGGAAAAAGCTTTTAAGTAATGCGTAGTGTTTAACTGGCCAAAAGTAAAGTATAGTACAGTTTTTCTTTTCCCTTCCTCTCCATCCCTGGGACCCTTGTTTGATCTGAAAACAGTTCTTCATTCGAGGTAAAATAAAATTGCAAAGCCTAGTCCTTGCTTCAAAAGCAGGGACTCTTTGCTGGTGAGACCCATGGTGGCTGCGTGACTGAAGTAATCCTAGATGCAAAACAGTAAGTTTGTCTGGAACAAAGTTTTTCAGGAAAAGCTAAGCAATTATTACCAGCTGGGAGAAAGGTTATATCTATTTAATGATACAAGTGCTAATTTTATGCATCTCTGTTAATAGCTCTAAAATGAGGAAAGGAAAATACCAGTTCTTAGCTCATCTGTGCTTTGATTTAGCTGTCAAGAGATATCGAAGTGCCGTTTTTGGGAGAGTAGAAGGTGAAGTACATAGCCCAACAAAAGTGCTGCGTTCTCTGGTGAATCTCTAGGAATGTATTAAGGAGGTGTTTAACCCTTGTTTGAAGTGGTTATACTTTTACATTCTTAAGGTAATAACTTTGAGAATGCATAATTGAACTTGTACTTCCATGAATTTATTCCCAAACCATGACTTTTAAACATGTATGCCTGTGATACCGGTATCCTGACTACCCTATTGTCTGATCTGAGAGTTTTCCAAACGTATCCCACCCTGCTGTAGCAGGCTTGCTGACTCCTGTCACAGAAAAAGAATTTTTAAAAAGAAAAAATATGAGAAAATGAAAAAATGGAAATAAAGAGTTTGTTAATAGGGAGGGGAGGAGGGGGGTGAATGGAGGGCAGGGACAAGGGGAAAAAATGAGAACCAAGACCTGTTGTGCGAAGGTACAGGACCCCAGTAATGAATGTAACTGTATTATAGACCTAGATTGTACCAATAAACTCAATAAAAAGAAAAAAAGATACATGGAAAGTAGAAAACAAAACAGAATTTTTAGGATGTGTCAGAAAGAGGCACGAACAGGGTTTATTAGGCAAAGAGGTACAGGTCACATTCAAAAGGGAAATGTGGGTATGCAACAAATGAGTCATACTGCGGTTTGGAACTGAGTACATGTATGTTGCGGTCTTTTTACAAAGTATAAGTTTTAGTTATGATTTTCTTGTCTCCTTTTTACCTTTTTTTTTTTATCCTACCTCACTATGAAGTCTATACCTTTCATTATTTTATATACTTCATGAGGCTCTCCCAGGATAAAAATCCTAATTACAACGTCTGACATTTCATCATAGTTGTTATTATTATTATTATTATTTTGTTTATTTTTTGAGACAGAGTCTTGCTGTGTAGTTCAGGCTAGTCTTGAACTCTTTGTGTAGTCCAGGTTGGTCTCAAATTCTCAGCACTCCTCTTGGCTCAGCCTTCCAAGTGCTGGGATTACAGGAATGTGCCACCACACCCAGCAAAAGTTATATTCTTCAGGCATCCTCTATTCTTTTCTGAATTGCATTAGGCTTTTTTCTTTTTGAGATGTGACAATGGTGATGTGTGTGTGTGTGTGTGTGTGTGTGTGTCTGCGTGTCTGCGTGTGTCTGCATGTGCATGCACTACTTTGAGCTATACACTTAGCCCTTAAATTTTTATTTTTATTGAGATAGGACCTTGCTAAGTCACTGAGTCTGGAACTTCAGTGATTCTCCTGCCTCAGCCTCACAGAGTGCTCGAATTATAGACATGTGCCACCATGCCTGACTATAGTGAAGACTATTCTTCACATAGAGAATCATAGCAGTTTTGTGTTTGGATATTGTAGAGGTTAACAAGCAAATTCTTTCTTTTTTTGTTTGTTTTCTGTTTTTTGAAACAGGGTCTTGCTATTTAATTCAGGCTGGCCTTGAAATCACTAGCCCAGGTTGACCTCAAATTAATGGTGATCCTCTTGCCTCAGCCTTCTGAATGTTGGGATTGCAGGCATGCTTCCCTGCACCAAGTAGCAATTTCTAATTTCCTTCATGATAATGATAAAAAATTTGTGGCCCTTTCACTGGCCTGTAATTAGATGGCTCCCCACCTTTTTTTTTTTTTTTTTTTCAGTTTTTTGAGACAGTGTCTTCCTTTGTAGTGCAGGCTGGCCTTGAACTTACTGTGTAGCCCAGGCTGGCTTTTGGGGATCCTTCTGCCTCAGCTTCCCAGAGTGTTGGGATTACAGGCATGCACTACCATGCCTGGCTTAGAAGCCTATTTTAACTGGAAAGTCTTGAAACTCTTGAAACTTTTTCCTAGGTTGTATCTACCTTCTTTCAAGAATGCTTAGAGTTTTGATTTTTTCTTTTTTAGTTACTGAGGATTGAAACTAAGGCCTCACAAATGCTAGACAGGCACTCTATCACTGATCTACATCCCCATCCCTTTTAAAATTTATATTTTGAGACAGAGTCTTGCTAAGTTGCCTAGGCTGGCCTCAAACTTGCAATGCTTCTGCCTCAGCCTGCTGGGTAGCTGGAGTACCCTCAGCTGCTGGGTAGTGTGGTGTGTGCCACCACACCTGGCTCTCTTGGAGTTTTTCTTTCTTTTTTTCCTTTAGTACCCAGGATCAAACTCCAGTCCTTGTGCTTGTGAGGCAGGCAGCAGAACCACTGAGCTAAATCCCTGGCCCTTGGACTTATTTTTTGAAGTGTATTTCCCCCTGGTAGCTTAGATCAGCTTTTATGCCAGCTCATTGTATGACAACACCCTTATGGTTTATACTTTTTTTTTTTTCTTTTTGGTACCAGGGATTGAACTCGGGTCCTTGCACTTGCAAGGCAGGCTACGGAACCGCTGAGCTAAATCCTCGGTCCCTACTGCTTTATACTTTAAAATTCTTTCATATAATGCATGCCACAGCCATGTTTGAATCAGAATTGATGTGATAAAACTGTGCTGAACTAATTTGGGTTCCTGCTAGTGATCTATAATCACTTAGAGCAGTAATTCTCAACTTGGCTGTACATTGCAATCACCTGGTGGGGGGGGAGGAATAACTACATTAATGCCCTGCCTAACCAACTGAGTCCATCTCTGAGAGGTGGAGTCCAGGCATCAGTATTTTATTTATTTTTTGTTTGTTTGTTTGTTGTTTTTTGAGACAGGGTCTCACTCTGTAGTTGAGACTGACCTGGAACTCACTATGTAGCCCACCCAGGCTGGTCTTGAACTCACAGTGATCCTCCTGCCTCAGCCTCCTGAGTGCTGGGATTACAGGTGTGCACCACCATGCCAGGGTTGGGCATCAGTAGTTTGGAAAGCTCCCAGATGATGATAACAAGCAGCCTGAATTGTTGACCACTGAATTAGATTTCACTCTGGGAAATCACCAGCTGCCAGAAGTTCTAAATTAAATTATTTCTTTAGTTTGCTATGTAGCTGGAGAAATGATTATCAGTAGAGAAGTCAATGAAATGTCTATCAAACTTTGCATTTGTAAGATGGCACCTGGTTCCTTCATGTGTTTTTCTGCTTCATCAAATTCTGAGAATTACAGCATTGATGAACTAAAAATGGGAACTTTCAGTTCCTCACTCTAAAACTCTTCTCATATCTATGTTATTGGTGATTGTCTTTTCAGAGTAATAATATCCTTTGTGTTTAGCAGAAATGAGATTTAGGTCTGATTATCTTTCTATATCCTGGCATTTGGGTTTTTTAAAGACAGGTGAAATACAAATTTCAGCAGCTGTGCAAAACTGGGGCTTGTTCTTGGGCTGAGGGAGTACCTTCACTTTGGTATCTTGGAATGAGTTACTCATTCTCTTTTCAGGCACACAGTATGTAATCACTTTTTTTGTGTGTACCAGGGAGACGAGGGCTTATGAAAATAGAAGTTGTACACTGCCAAATGGATCAGAAATAAGAGTGGAAATGTTGATCCAGTGGGTCAAACAGTTGAGCTTATTACAGATAGTTATGACTTTGGGTGTATCTAGCTTTATTAGTTTAGTAATTAAAATTTGGCATTATTTCTAAAATGCTATCCTTTTGTAATTTGTAAGTAACTATTCCTTACTAGATAACCTTAGTAATCTTACATTTAAAAAATTATGATAACCTCAGTAATCTTACATTTAAAAAATTACTTGTGAATTTAAAAAAAATTTTTGTATTTGTGTGCCACTTTAGCATATACCTGCTGAAGGGAAGGTTAGAAAACCGTACGTTTGTTGGAGCAGTTCAGTTACTTGGTGTGCATGTGTATGTGTGTGTGTGTGTGTGTGTGTGTGTGTAGAAGGATGGTAGAAGGCCACTGGCTAGTTTCTCTGCCATTTCAAGGTCTCCTGTACCCAGAGTAGCCATTAATACTGTTGATTGGGTGTGCACTACTAAGTTTTGTTGCTGCATATGCTTAGATTAATATCATTTACATCTGTCCACTGTACAAATTCTGCTAATGCCAACTTGTTTTATTTCCTGAGTGAGGAATAATATAGAAATATAGATTAAAATCTATTTAAAGTTTCTCTCTCTCCCTCCAACCAGGAATTGAACTCAGGACCTTGTGCGTGCCAGGCAGCATGGCTATTTAAAATGTCTTGACAGCTGGGCAGGGTGATACATGTTTGTTTCCAAGTACTGTAGGAATTTGAGGCAGAAGGATCACAAACTTGAGCCCAACCTGGACAATTTAGTGGTTTAGCAAGACCCTGTCTCATAATAAAAAATAAAAATGGGGGCTGGGTGTGTAGCTCAGTAGGAAGGTCCTGGGTTCAATTCTGAGTACTGCCCCTCTCCCCAATCTGTTGATATTCACACACTCACATCTATTTATATTTTTATGTAGTGTCACTAAACAGGCCTACTGCTTATTTTCATATATGTAACTAAAGTTACTAGTGTCTGTCTTTCCTGAGCAATTATTATTTTTTTGAAGCAGGGTCTTGTTATATAGTTCAGGCTGGCCTTGAACTCACTGTGTAGCCCAAGCTGGCCTGAAACTTGCAGTGAACCTCCTGCCTCAGCCTCTCAAGTGCTGGGATTACAGGTGTGAGCCACCATGCCCTGCTACTCCCAAGCAAATATTTTTCTTCTCTTTAGACTCTGCCTCTTGCAGATTCTTCCTCTTTCGTATGTATGGGGTTTGTGGCGGGGAGTGGACAGTCACACTTGATTTGCTATTTGGATCAGAATTAGATTGTTGAAGCTGAGACTGGATGCCCAATTTTAAGCTGCATCATAACTGCAACTATTTGGAAATAGAATCTTGGGGTCTCTGTAGGCTTTAAGATATTTCCATAAAATGTTTATCTCTTTGAGGCAGCTTCTATTTTTTGAGACGGGATCCCTCTATGCAGTTCAAACTGGCTTTGAACTCACTATGTATATTCCAGGCTGGCCTCAAACTTGGAGCAATCTTTCTGCGTCAGCCTCCCAAGTGCTGGGATTACAGGTGTGCACCACTACACCTGGCACTGAGGCAGCTTCTAGAATTTATGACCCTACCATAAGATTTATTGAGTTAAAAAATTGATGTTAGGGTTTTTCTTTTATGCATTTATTTATTTAGCAGATTGGGACCCTTAAAGGAAATATCTATGAGGAAATTATTGAGCGGTAAGAATCTAGGGTTCTAGGGCTGGGGATTTAGTTCAGTGCTGCTGCTGCCTGCCTCGCAAGCTCAAGGACCTGAATTTGATCCCCGGTACCAAAAAAAAAAAAAAAAAAAAAAAAAAATGAAAAAAAAAAAAAAAAAAAAAAAAAAAAAAAAAAAGAATCTAGAGTTCTAAATACATACATATTTCCCTAATGGAGCTGAAAGTTATTAGCATTTATTGTATGACAGAAGTGCTGAGCACTTTCACATAATTATTTTAATTCTCACAAAAGTCCTAGAAGTTAAGATGGACTTCCCATTTACAGAAGAGGGAACTACAGTAGAGCTAGACACCAAAGGCAGGCTGTGTCTGTGTCACATGGAATGTTTTGACTCTGTCCAGCTTAACAATTTTAGAGTAAGCTGCAGCTACCCTGGCACATTCTTGTCTCTCAACTGGATCTCTGGCTTTAAGCTTGCCCTCCCAGATCCGTCCTCCGCATCCTTGTCCTAACTCTGTCTCAAGTGTAAATGCCATCACTAGAGCAACTATCTGTTGCTTTCCTCCATTCGTCCCTGTTTAGTTCTTCAGGCTCTTTCTTAACAGCTCTCTGCTTTATGTCTCATGGCCTAGCAGTACCAAAGTGTTTAGAATTCTTCTTGTATTTGATAAATATTTGAGGGCCTGTTGTGTGTTAAGCAGCCCACTGGAGGCTGATAACAGCTTTTTAAGGGAGCCGTAGTGTGGAAGTCTTGGACCCAAATAAGTTTAATGGCATTAGAGATGGAAAGAGTTGTAAAATCAGTTAGACATTGAATATTGATCAGACATTGAGGAGATAAGCCAGGCATGGTGATGCACAAGTATAATCCCAGCACTCTGGGAGATTGAGTCAGAAAGAACTCAAGTTTGGGTCCAGTTTAGTGACTTAGTGAGACTGTCTCAAAAATAAATAAATTAAAAAAAAAAAGGGCTAGGATATAGCTCAGTATGAAGGCTCTTAGTTTAAAAAAAGAGAAAGGTCCGTGTGTGGTGGTGCGTGCCTGTAATCCCAGCTCTCGGGAGGCTGAGGCAGGAGGATCACTGAGAGTTCAAGACCAGCCTGAACTACATAGTGAGACTCTGTCTAAAAAACTAAACAAACCAAAAAACAAAACAAAAAGAAAGGGCTATATTGAGGAGATAGAATCAGATAGGACTTGGTGAGAAAGAAAAGATATTTTAGATATTTTCTAGGTTTTAGCTTGGGTAGTTGAAATAATGATAATGAGCTGAAAGCCCTGTGCAAATGTGAGAGTATTACACCAGAGAATCCTAGGTGTAAGAGATGTGTTAGGAGCCAGGTGTGGTGGTACGTACCTGTCTGTAATCCTAGCACTCTAGACCTTGTCTCAAAAAAAAAAGCAAAGTGCACCTAACTCAGAGCTGTTCTCCAAACCATCCTGACTATAGTGCTTCCCTCAGAAACCCATACATGGAGGGCCAGGGATTTAGCTCAGTGATGCCGATGCCTGCCTCGCAAGGGCAAGGTCACGAGTTCCATCCCCGGTACCAAAAGAAAGAAAAAAAAGAAACCATATATGGAACTAACCAGTCAGACAAGAAGTTTTAAATAACATGCTTTATTATAAAAGCAGCATTACAAACTGGGGATAAAAATTATTTCCCCACCCTACTACCCAGAGAACATTATTTTACTACATTTCAGGCCTTATGTTTGTATACCAAACTGCATCAACACAGCATCACATACTAATGCTATGAGTCACTTTTCATGACTACAGTATTTTCTCATTTCTTTAAAATATTCTTCAAAATTATAACTTCCTGGTTGCATAATTTTCCATTTAAGGAAATACTTCCTCCCTCTTGAGCGTGTAAGCATTACAAGTTTTTCCCCTGCTGCAAAAAACACTGATAAATGGTTAATATTATACAAATGTTTCATTTTCTTCCCTAATTAAGAGCTTTAGAACTGATTCCTAGGAATGAAATTATTAGGTTAAAACATTAAAAATGTAAAGCTTTCAAGTATTACCAAATTGCTTTCCACAAAGGTTATACCTACTATAACCTGGTTATGTTTAACTCCAACTTTATTAGCAAGCCAGAATCCATGTATCAGGTAGACCAAGTCTAAACATCTCCCAGTGTGCTTCTGCTAAGGAAGAAGTTTCAGCCACACTAACCACCAACTAACAGTCATGGTTGTGACACCCTCTCCCTGAGTACACCATGAGATCTAGGAACAGGAAGGTGGAAGTAAAAGAGCTAAAGTAGTCAGGATAAGTTACAGAGAAGAAATGGAACTCAGGCACAGTAAGGCCAGTGAGAAAAATAAATTAAACAGAGGAAAGTATAAAATTTGTCCTGGAATTTGTCCCATCATTGGGGAAACACATGATTAAATACATGCCAGGAAACAGGCACTGTATCAGGCTCAAGTGTTGTAAAAATAAAGGAGCAAACAGTCTAGATAATAGAAGACCAGTGGGTATAGTGTACATTTGAATTTAAGAGTTGAAAAGTAAAATAAAGCCAATTTGTAGAGAAACTTGAATTAAAGGTATGGGCCTACACTTCCTGAAGTTGATGGCAGGCAGATAATGACAAGTAAAACAAGATTAAATCCAGGAATTATATTTAGGTTGACAAAAAAAAAGTTAAAGTGTTGTGTGTGTGTGTGTGTGTGTGTGTGTGTGTGTGTATGTGTGTGTGACTGAGACTGAATCTAGGGCTTTTGCACTGAGTTACAGCCCTAGCCCTTTTTAAATTTTTTATTTGAGACAGCATCTCATTAAGTTGCTGAGTAGACCAGACAAAGCTGGGGTCCTCCTGCCTCAGCCATGCAGAATGCTGGAATTACAGATATGCTCCACCTCACCCAGCTTAAACAGTGTTTTCAGTTGCTTGCAGTCCATTATAAGAAATGCTTTTTATTTCATGATCTAGTGAATGAGAAAATAAATAAGTATATGTATATATTAGAAACACAAAATTTATGAAATGAAATTTGAAACAAGGTAAAGACTGGGAATGGGCAAACCAAATAGGTTACTGCAAAATTTTGTCTTGAAATGGCACAGTGGGTTATGACAAATGAGCTTGGAAAGTAAGTTGGCAGTGGGTAAGGAATGCACCGGACATGAAACACTTCAAAGGAAGCTATTGGAAAATCAGGAAGACAGAAAATCAAAGATGACACTGAAATATCTCTTCTGTCGTGAGTGGGAAAGGATGAGGACCTGAATAAAAAGAATAAGAGGGAGTGAGACAGAAAGGACAGGGTATACAGCAGCTAAAAAAAGGTAGGTGATAATCTCCTAATTCAGTGCCCTTTTGCATCTTTGACATTTTGAGCCATGTGAATCCATCACCCACTCAAGAAAATGAGATTTTAGCCTAAAAAAGTAAAGAACTGAAAAACAAAAATCCCCCAAATCTGTAAAGGTACTTGCTGGAGCTCCAGTGGCACAATTGGTTAGTGTGCAGTACTTAAAGATAATTGCTGTGGTCTAGTGACAAAAAGTCCTTGGTAATGTCTGAGGTCCAGAGTGAAAACCAGTGAAATACAAAACTCAGTTTGAGGCAGGACAGAGGAAATAAGAACAGGTAAAAAAGACAAGGAAAATCATGATTTCAAAATTGTACTTTTAAGGAAATTGCAACTTCAGGACATCTTACTCCATATCTTTACTCCACAGGCTTGTTATTTTGTGTTCCTTTAGTCCTGTCATACTCAAATTTCTTAAGATACTGTAAGTCTGTAAATTAACTTACCTGATCAGGTAAAGGCAGAAGCCTGACCTTGGGATAAATAGGTTCAAAGAATGTTTTTAGACAAAACATCTTAGATCACCCATCTTAAAAGATACCTCCAAGGGCACAAATATATTCTTAACCCCAGGCCACAGTACTTCTCTCTGGAGGGCCTGGTTCAGGAATTTAATTTGTTTTACAATCTGAGGAAGAGGACCACGTTTGTATGTGGGCAGGAAAGATGGCCTCAGTCATATTTGTCACCTGTTGCAGAGATTACAAGCAAAACCAACATTTTGCCAAACATTTCTGTTTGAGAACCAAATTGGTGTGGTGAGTCAGATCAAAGATCCAGACTTTGCACTGAGCTACATGTCCAGCCATGTGTATGTGTATATATTTGTTTTGTTTTTTGTTTTTAGGCTAGTGTCTCCCTAGGTTGCTAAATTAACTGCCCATTCTGGGCTCAAACTTGTGATCATCCTCCTGCCTGAGGCTCCAGAGTGCTAGGATTACAGGTTTGCACCACCACACCTGTCAAGTACAGACTTCCTTAATTCTGCATAATAAAATCTTTTTATGCTCTCATTGGTGCACCCTGGACATTCTTTTACCATGATGAGAATCAAAAATATACTCAGTGGGCTGAGTTGAGGTTTCCTCCTCCTCTGTGACGAACTCCTCAGATTCTGCTGGGTGACAAGTTTATGTTGGAATGGCAAAGGAATACCTAGATATGAGAATGAGAAAGGATGGTGAAGGAGGGAAAGAAAGCCGATGACGATGAAATCAAAGTACAGGTATAAAATTTAACCTTGAAAAGGAAGGAAGATGTTATTTTTTTTCCTTCTAAGTCTGGAAGAAAAGATGAAAGGCTGAATATAGAAATGGAGAAGAGAAGCAAATGAGCATATTAGATAGTGTTGACTCAGTAAAAACAGGAGTCAAAATCATCTTTGTTTTAGCAAGGAGAACAGAAGGGTAACAGGGCCCTAGAAGCTTGGTATGGGGTGATATATTTTAACTCAAATGTTTTTAAGAAAATGTCAGCCTATTTCTGAGAGGCTGAGGCAGAAGGATCTCCATGAGTCTGAAGTCAGTCTCATCTACATAGTAAGACCCTGTCTCAAAAATAAATACATAAAGAGAGAAAGAAAGAAGAAAAAATGTGTCATGTTTTCATGTTAACAAGCTGGGTAGTGTTAGGTATTCGCCTTACCTTTACTAACCTTGATGTCTTCATTTATTGTTTTTGTTTTGAGACAGGATTTCACTAATTAGTTCAGGCTGACCTCAAACTAATGGCAGTCCTTCTGCCTCAGCCTCCTGAGTGCTGGGATTACAGGTGTGTGTCACTATGCTTGGCTGGATGTCTTTATTTGAAATAGAACAGATACTGTAGCTTTGCCAGGACATAGTGAATTTTCCAACCTGATCACGTGCAGTGATCTGACTTTAGTTCCTTCTTTCTGTGTCTTATATTCACCCATCTATTTCACACCCTAATGTGTTCTGGGAACATAAAATGGACATAAAACAGGTCTTTGTGAGCTTTTGTTAAACCCAGCATTGGGGACTGAATCTAGGACTTTCACACTGACCTGCATCCTCAACCCTTTATACATGTTTTATTTTTGAGACAGGGTCTTGCTAAGTTGACCAGTCTGGGCTTGAACTTTTGATACTTCTGACTCAGCTTCTTGAGGTACTGGAGTATTATTAGTCAGCTTTCCTGACACTAAGACACAATACTCAACACTCACAGTTTAAAAGGGGAGAAGTTTAATTTGGCTTAGGGTTTCAGAGGATTCAGCCCATTTTTCAGTTGGCTTCAAGGTGGAAATATATGGAGAAGGATGTGGTGTGGAGCAAAATGTTTAGTTCATGATGGCCGGGAACAGAGAAGGGTAACTGTGCCAAAAGGAAAGGGGCCAGGGACCATATTACAATACTCAAGGTCATGGCTTCATAACCCACCTGACATGCCCAAAATGTGCTTCACCAATCTGCTATTTGTGTTTTAATCCAATTAAGTTGACACATCAGGACGGATTGTCATAATCTATCCTTTGTCAACTTGATACTGAAACATATCTTTGTATATTTATTTATTTATTTAGTTACTTATTTTCTGGTACTGGGGACCGAACTCAGGACTTTGTGCTTGCCAGGCAGGTGTGGTGCCACTGAGCTACATTTTCAACTCCCACATCTTTTTATATCTTACTTAAGCTCCAAATAAACCAAATAATAAGTTAATATTTCTGTCAAGCATGATACAGCTGTCCTGTGCACAACATAAGCGTGGTAGTTCTTACTCAAAGTCTCAGTGGTCCTAGCATTGCTAAAAATCCCAAATCAAAGTCTCTTCTCAGATTGAAGGCAAACCTTTTTCTTTGAATCTCTGGAAAAATCAGAAACAAGATACAGAATCCCAGGGTATAATGGCACAGGAAAAATATTCCCATTCCATAAAGAAAGAATAGAAGGATAGCAAAGAACTGAACCAAAGGAAGACCAAAACCCAGCAGGGCAAACATTAAGTCCGTAGCTCAGCATCTGGCATTTAATTAAAGCATACAGTGGTGAGCTGTGACTTCTAAAGGGCTCAGACAGCCCCATCCCTATGGCTTTGGTGGTTGCATCTCACATGACTGTCTTTTTTCTTGTCCTTTACAAAAGTACTTGGTTTCTTTTTAATGGTCCTAATCTCTTTAGCAATTACACCTCCTTTGGCCCCAACTTTGGGCCAAAATTTGTTTTTCAAAAATTTCTGCTTTCTTTTTGTCTCTAATTCTCATTATAAATCTAGACTAAAAGCAGCCAGTAGTAGCCATGTCAATGCCTGAGTGTTGGGCTGCCTTGAAATTTTGTTTGCTAGATCAATTAGTCTTCTGCCCTTGACACATTCACAGTGAGACTGTAGTTTCCAACAGTGGTACATGCATGCTTGTCACATCACGCTGCTTGATGGGACAGTCATGTATCAGTCATTCAAGCTGGTGGGAACATGTTAAACTCAGCTACCTGCAAAGTCTCAGGACATGGGCAAAATGCAGACTTTTTTTTTGCCAGAGTGTAACATGCATGGCCTTTTAAGTCTGTTTCCCAATAGAGTCTTGGTTCCCAAGTGAAAGCTCCTGAGCTTGGCCTTTACTTGTCTGCCTTCCTATCACAGTCTGGTCTTCTGAGTTCTGACCAGAATTACCCATCAAGCTCTGCTTGCAACATTCTTGGACTTCTCTAAGACCACATCTCTTGACCTTCCCAAACTCTTCAAACCAATTCCAAAGGCTTCAAAACATGGTCAGTGACTCTACTTCTATACTAATTTTTGGTGGTAGTTTTCTGTTGCTGGCACACATGTTTTTTGCCTTTGAGCCAGCCAGTCATGGATTGAATTTCCTGAAACCATGAGCCAAATTAAACCTGTCCTCCTTTAAGTTGTGAATATAAAGTCACAGTGGCAGGAAAGCTGACTAACAGCTAGGATTACATGGGTGCACCACAGCTCCTGGCTTACTTTTCTTGATAAGTTCTTGTTCAGTTAAAGAGACTGACTAGTAAATAATTAGGTGCATTAAACCAACCTAAAGTGCTGAGATGGAAATTGTACAGGGTTCAGGAGAACCACATAAGGGAGCGTGGTCAACTCTACTGGGTGGGTGGAGTAGGGAATGTGCCCAGGGAGCCACAGAGATTTGTTCTGAAGTTGGCATGAAAAGCAGGCAGAAGTGGGCAGGGAGCAACATTCCAGACCCATTGTACTAGCCTGCCTGTACCTAGTTCAGGAAGACCAGGAGGCTGGCAGTGTGGAGGTGGAGGAGGGTGGACAGACTAACCCATGCAGGATCTTTCAAGCCTACCCATTTTGTTCCCAAGGCTGTGGGGAGTAGAGAAATAATATAGTTGGATTAGCGATGTTTATATATGCCTAATTTACTTTTTTACATGTTAATGTTAGGCAGACAACTTTAGGGCAAAGACTATTGCAAACAAAACAATTAAAATGTCCAAATAAAGCAGTTTACCACGAAGAGATATAATAATCCTGAATCTCCATAAACTTAACTAGCCTTGCAAGATAATTAAGAAGGAATGAAATACACAAAGTATGAGAATTTAAAAATAAAACTACTTAAAAACTAATGGGTTGGGCTAGGGATTTAGCTCAGCAGTTCAGTGGCCTGCCTTGCAAGCCCAAGGACCGGAGTTCAATCCCCGGTACCCCCCCAAAAAAAAACACACCAAAACTAATAGGTTAAACAGAAGTCAGAAAATGCATACAATGATTGAACAGAATAATTTACAAGCTTGATATAATGTACTTTCAACCAAAACTTGTTAGTGTTTTCAATTGTTTGAGGTCCATAGTAAGAAATACTTGTTAATCTCATAAACTATATTATTCCCAGCACCGGGGGAGGGGGCAGGAAGGCAGTACATATTTAATTGATATTAGATAGAGAACACCTTTTAAACCTAAACATAACGAAAATGGTAGATTCTAATAAAAAATAAAAATAAAAAAGATGTCAAAGATTTGAAGTCCTGAATGTACAGAGAACTCTTATGTTAACAAGGAAAAATCATTAGATGATATTAACAAGAAAATCATAGTAGTAGAAGAAATATAAGCAGCTGATTTTATAATGAAATGCTTAACCTTACCAGCAATAGAAAAAAAGTAAACAGCTTTTAGGCAGTGGATGCTATCAAATTAGCAAAATTTTAAAATACTGGCAAAGGTACTTTAACACAAGCATTTACAAATGCTTCTGGCAGAAAGCTGCAATTTGGTAATACTTGAAAGCTTTACATTTTTTAATGTTTTAACCTAATAATTTCATTCCTAGGAATCAGTTCTAAAGCTCTTAATTAGGGAAGAAAATGAAATATTTGTATAATATTAATCATTTATCAGTGTTTTTTGCAGCAGGGGAAAAACTTGTAATGCTTACATGCTCAAGAGGGAGGAAGTATTTCCTTAAGTGGAAAATTATGCAACCGTGAAGTTATAATTTTGAAGAATATTTTAAAGAAATGAGAAAATACTGTAGTCATGAAAAGTGACTCATAACATTAGTATGTGATGCTGTGTTGATGCAGTTTGGTATACAAACATAAGGCCTGAAATGTAGTAAAATAATGTTCTCTGGGTAGTAGGGTGGGGAAATAATTT
>NW_022900920.1:18035544-18038478 GCF_012274545.1 Fukomys damarensis | reverse complement strand
AAACATAAGGCCTGAAATGTAGTAAAATAATGTTCTCTGGGTAGTAGGGTGGGGAAATAATTTAGCTCTCCAATTTTGTAGTGATGCTTTTATAATAAAGCATGTTATTTAAAACTTCTTATCTGACTGGCTAGTTCCATGTATATTTCTGAGGGAGGCACTATATTTTTGGAGGACAGCTCTGAGGCCAACTTTTGCTTTTTTTTTTGAGACAAAGCCTCACTATGTATGTAGTCCAGGGTGGCCTTGTACTCACTGTGTAGCCCAGGCTGGCTTCAAACTCTCAGTAATCCTCCTGCCTCAGTCTCTGGTGTGCTGGGACTACAGGTTTGCATCACTATGCCAGACCTCACTTTGCTTTTGGTTGCACCCTTGGTCCCATCTTGTTTGTAGCTTGACCATGTTATTTTCTAAGCATCCATTTCCTTATCCTGTCAGATGAGACTCCTAATACCTAACTCTTCACTTAATCCAGCAGGGAGGAACCTGCCCATTCTTAACAATTCCTAAGAATAAAGCAGAAATCTGGAATAAAAACACACAGCTATTATATACACACACACACGCACACACACACACACAAATATATATGTATATATGCCTTTAAAAATAAATTTCTTATTTTACTTTAATGTATATATATATACACACAAATATATATATATATGTATATATACACACAAATATGTATATATCTATATGTGTGTCTTTAAAAATTTCTTATTTTACTTTAATTCTTGGAATAAAAAAATATAGACTGGGTATGTAACTAGTATACACAAGGTCCTTGGTTCAGTCTCCAGCACTGAGAAACAACAGCAAAGTTCCAACAAAGTCAACATTTTTTTCCTCCCATCAAATATATCAAAACAATAAAGAAATCCAAGATATAATAGTATCCAAGTAAACTTGAAAACAAACAATTAAGTGTGTAATTACACTGTGAGTTATAGATTGAGTAGAAGTTTCACCAAAATAAAATTAAAATGGTAATAATTAAAGTGCAATTTTAATTTCTGCCAAGAAAAATACTTGTTCTCATTCTTGCTAATCTTTTCCAGTTGTTGAACTACCAGATACCACATTTATCAACCTGGGATTCCCCAAGAGAATTAGCCCCTCATCCTTAGGCATCCGTTTGTGTATAGTGAGCTTGCTTCTCCCCTGCGCATTCAGACTGGTATCAGTTACATGCTATTTCATTTCTTGTATGAGAGAAAGCAGTCACCCCCACCCCTGGGGTCTGTTCTGTGTTTCAGATAAGGAACCCTGATTGAGACGCCCAGCATGTAGGAGCACCAAGTAAATGGAAATGCTTCCTATGGTTTTTGCCCTAGAAGTTATATACAAGAGTGGTATAAGCATCTTTGGGAAAGGTATTTTGCAGAGTAAGTGGACAGCTGTATGGCGATTTGGCTCTGCTGTAGGACTTGGAGCAGTTTTTCCCCTTTGCCCTTATGGGGTGTAGCAACCTCTTTCTTCCACTGTAGGGCGCCAAAATGCTGCTTCCCATGTGGATTGAGTTTCCAAGTCAGTTCTGTCTCCATAATTTCTTAGTATCAGAAATTTATTCAGGCCTCGGACTTACTGCTTTTTCACAAATTGCTTTATGGTAAAGTCTTCAGTGCTGGCTGTTTATATCTGCTCTTTAGGGGTGTTGATCTTTTTTTAATATATCGGTAAAGATAATTGTTTTAATATGTTTTCTGATGAATGTATTTTCATTATTCTTTCTTATTTTATTTTAGCTACTGATCTACTTCTTGCCTGGAATCCTATATGTTTGGGGTTGGTAGAAGGTGTTATTGGGAAAATTCAACTTCATTCAGGTATGTTTCTATAAACAACTTGAAATTTGTCGAATTTAATGTGGCATTCTGTGACATTGTCCTCATGTAGATTCCTTTGCCTTAGATTTTGATCTGCTCAAATGGGTGTAATTCCATGTAAGTTTAATGAGATAAGGATAAAGCTTCAGCAAGGTATGGTGACACATACCCTATACTCCTCACTGCTTCAGTGACTGAGGATAGAAAGTTTAAGTCCATCCTGGGCAACTTAGTGAGACTTTTTCTAAGAAAAAAAAAGTTTCAGAGAAAAAGAGGCATAATATGACAATCTTTTTGTCCTTTGTTAAAATCAAAAGAAAACAAAACAACAACAAAAAAACCTATGGAATACCCAACATGTATCAGAAACTTTGCTAGTTGATATAACACAGTAGTAAGCAAAAACTGATCTTTTTTACCCTCATGGTGCTTGCAATTTAGGAGGAAAGACAGATATGAATGAACAATCACTTAAATAAATTATCTGATTATTTGATCATTGTAGCAGATGCTGTGAAAAGCTGTAATTACTGTAGTACACTGACTTCAAGGAAGAGAATAGGAGGAATAAAGCTGGAGAGGTAGACAGGTGGTAGCCTGTGATTGCCTGGCTTTGGGTCAGCTGCCTGTTTCTGATACAATCAGTCAGCTCTGGCCAGGGAAGAATATGGTTCTCTTAGTGTGCCACGTGGGCCTTTCAGGGACTCCTGTCCAGGGCAGGCGATTGATGGACAGTCATTTGCCAGGCTCTCCCATGGAGGGGAGGGAGATTTTTTGTTTTTGTTAGTTAAAAAACAAATAAGCTGGACATGGTGGCACACAACTGTAATCCCAGGACTTGTGAGGCTGAGGCAAGAAGATTGCTGTGAGTTTGAGGCCACCATAAACAAGACAATGAGACTCTGTCTCAAAAAAAAAAAAAGTATTACACAGTTTCATCCCACAAAGCTAACTGGAAAGGGCTAACTGACATATTTTAAGCACTATGTTTAAATACCTCTTCTTACCTTGGTATTAATTTTCTTTTGGCAGTACTGGGGGCTAAACCTTGGGCCTTCACACTGAGCTACATTCCCTAGCTCTTTTTTTTTTTTTTTTTTTTTTT
>NW_022900920.1:18023755-18035470 GCF_012274545.1 Fukomys damarensis | reverse complement strand
TTTTTTTTTTTTTTTTTTTTTTTTTTTTTGGTACCTGGAATCGAACTTGGGACCTTGCACTTGCAAGGCAGGCAGTGGAACCACTGAGCTAAATCCCTGTCCTCCCTAGCTCTTTTTAAATTTTGAGACACTAAGTTGCTAAATTGCACAGACTTGGGTTAAATTTGTGATCTTTTTGCCTTAGCCATCCAGAATGCTGGGATTAAAGGTTTGTACTACCATACCTGGAAGTTTTTATTCTTTTAAAATAAAATCATTAAGTATCTTGGACTAGATTAATTTTTATGATTTTGTACATATTACCAGAGACAATTTAATTTATCTTTGTTAGATTCCTTGGTTGTTTTTGAAAATGTGTTTTTAGCTGAATGTGCTGGGGCATGCCTATAATTCTATCATTTGGGAGGGTGAGGAAGGAGCATTTTGAGTTCCAGGCCAGCCTGGACTACATAGCAAAGCCTATTTCAAAATCAAACAAATAAAATAAACAAAGATGTTTTATTATGAAATATTTTATAAATACAACAGGCTTTTTATTACAGATATTACTGATAGGTTTTTTAAAAATATACTTGTATATCTACCACTCAGATTAAAAAATGAAATATGACTGATGTCTTCAGAACCCTTTCTGTGCCTTTTTCCAAGTGTGCCCTATTTACTTCCTTGAAGGGAACCTAATATTTATAATTTTGTTCATATCATTCCTGTGATTTTCATTATTGCTTTTATTATATGTTTTCCTAGATAATATGTTGGTTGTACTTTGGAAATTTTATGTAAATGACATTAAGCTGCTTTATTCTTTCACTTTTTTGTTGTTTATATTTTTGAGGTTTACCCATGTTGATGTATGAAACTGGAGTTCCTTATTTTTACTATTGTATGAATATAAATATATCATGATTTGCCCTTTTTCCTGTTACTGGTTTTCTCCCTCCCTTCCTTCCTTCCTTCTCTTCTTTCTTCCTTGTTAGAAATAATACTGCTGTAAGCATTGTTGTATATTCTGCCTTTGTTACATTTTTAAAAAATTCTTTCAACACGAGGAAAAAAAGCATTTAGTCATTGTGTAACCATGGTGAGTATTTTAATAACACTCTCCTACCTGTCCACATTTACATACATATATTTTTAATTCATTTACATGCTGACAGGATAATTTCACAGCTGAATGTTCTGAGCTAAAATTCATTTTCTATTATTTTAATGACATGTATGAAACTTCTGAGTTATTTTTCTTTAATTTTAGTCACATCTTGAGCAGTGAATAAGTCCACAATCAGTCAGGAGACCAGAATTCAGGCTCTGTTTATTACCTTTGAGATATAGGAGGAAGTTACCTGTTTCATTTATTTGTTGTTATGTAACAAGCCATCCCATAAGCTAATGGCTTAAAACAACAGTAATGCATAATACCTCATGAGTCCTCACACTGACTGAGTACTGAGTGGCTCTTCTGCTCTGCTCTTCTCTTGGCGGAAGGCCATTCATACAGCAGCAGTTTCCTGGGAGGTTTGCCTTCATGTAGCCTCCTGATCCATGGATTTCCTCTTATGTCCTCTCTCTCCTGGATAGCTTGCAAACCTCTTTTGGATGCCAAAACGACGAGTCCCACACTGCAAGGGCCTCACCTTCCTAAGTTGTAAAAATCAAGAAAACTGTCCTTGTTACTTCTGTAGGGTATAGTGAGTCCCAAATGAGGTTCTACATTAATTTATAAATCATTACTTTATGAAAGTTCTTTGGGTAATATAGGCCTATTAGCTTATGCAAGACATTTTTATGAAGAACTCAGGGATCCAAACCAAAAGTGGATATTGTACAGAATCTGAGATTACTTTCTTGGGGCAAGTGGTCTCCAACTACCAACTATCCCTATACATGGCCTTAATTTTCTCTTTTTGACTTTTTCTGTTTGTATGTATGTAGGAAAATATTTCTGCTCTTAAAATAACACTCTTAACCCTCAAACCAACTAACATCTAAGAGTCCCTGTAATCACTGGAGACTGAATATCAGAAAAAAACTGAATAGTGAGTCTGGTTCACACTCCTATAAAAAAGACTTACTGGCCTCGCCTAGCCAGTGACCTCTCTTGGTCATCTAGTTCAAAGTGCTCCATAGATCTATTTCCCTAGGTGGGAAAACCAGTCAAAGAATAAGGGTTTGGACTTGGCAGATAACCTGGAAGTTGTCTCTGTTCAACATTGCACGAATGTAAATTAATGGCTGCGGGTTTTTGGTGCTATGAAGGCATGGTCATCTGTGGTCAGTCCCTGTTTGTATGTTTTCCTCCTTGTATCACTTGCCTTTCCAGTCCCCAAACCGGAGGTTGACAGGCAGTGAACACATCTGTGACACAGGATATTTTCTTAGAAGAGAGGGGTGGAGAGTAGAGTGAACTGGAGAAAGTATAAAAAAGGAAAGAAGAGCAGTGAAAATCTCTTCTCTCTATCTAATAATCCTTGGACCATTTTTTCCCTTGCTGCATAACACATTTGGCTCAGAGAAAGGGAAGGGAAGGAAGTAAAGGAAGATCCTTCTAGGACCCTCTGTTGTTCTTGCTTTCCCTTCACAGTCCTTTGTGCGTTACTCTACCCTCAAACCTCCCCCTCCGTGAGCATCCACCTTTCTCTTCTCATCTTTCTTTCAGTCTCTGTGCTCCAGGATGTCTCATTTCCTTATCTCCCTTTCCCCTCTTAAAACTCTTGTTCAGGGTCAGATTGGCCAGAAAGAGCTGTGTTCCCGCTGTACCTAGACCTGAGCTAATGCTTTGGAGACGTTTTCCTGTAGGAGCATCTTATCATTGGAGGGTACAGAATGAGGGGAATAAAATGTCTGTACTTAAACTCTCTTTCACTCCTGTTTCCCTCCTACTGATTCTCTACATATTAATGCATGAATTTTGTTCTTGTCTAGTGAGATGGGAACATAAATTTATTTGAACAGATGTCATTGACAGTCTTAAAATGGCGTGGGTGAACCGTGCCGCTGTTCCTGATTGTCACTGAACTCTGAGCTCTGAGAAATGTAACAGGCTCTCATGACTTAGAAACTGTACCACTTTGCTAGGGCTGCCATGGCAGATCCATAAGGTGGGTGACTTAAACAACTTTTCTCAAATTCTAGAAGTCAGAAGTTGGAGGTCAGTGTGTTGGCAGAATTGATTTCTTCAGAGGCCTTCTACTTGACTTGTAGATGGTTTCATTCCCCCATCTTTGGTCTTCTGTCTATAACTGTGTCTCTAAATTTCCTCATCTTTTAATGATACCAATCGTATTGGATTAAAACCAACTCTAAAGAACCCATTTAAATGTGATTACCCTTTAAAGACTATCTCCAAATACAGCCACATTCTGAGAGACTGAGGGTTAGGACTTCCACACATTCACTTTTATGGTTCAGCCCCTAATAGTAACTTATGTTCACTGAAATGTTTATTATAAATGATCCCAAAGAGAATCTCCTCTAGTCTACGTGGCACCAAAGGAAGAGTAGTCCTGGATAATTACATAATGGCTTTGGGTTAGTGTACATCGTCTGTGCTTCAGTTACTGTTTATAATGCAAAGATGATAGTACCTTCTTAATATAGTTATTGTGAGGATTTAATAAAACCCTATAAGTGAGTTGTGGTCACAGTAAGCATTTAGTATATGCTGGCTATTATATTTCTTCCTTAGTTTCCAAGAGGTATCAGATGTTTTATTAGAGAATCACCTAATTTCTAGATAAAAAAAATTTTTTTTTTTTGGTACTGGGGATTGAACTCAGGTCCTTGCACTTGCAAGGCAGGCCACCCCAACTGCTGAGTTAAATCCCCGGCCTCTAGATACAAAATTTTGAAAAAACCTTTAAACTTGGACTATTTTTCTGTTAATATCTGTATAAAATGGTAATGATATTAATAAGTCACTAAAGACTCCATTGTGAGACTCTGTAAAAAGTAATGTTTTTAATATTAGAAGCAGCATTAGCAAAAATTATATCTTATAATCCATATGCCCATTTAAAAATATATTTTGTAAGAATTGTTGGTTTTTTTGGTGAGATATCCTTTGCTAATAATTGAGCACTAAATTTTTTATTAGTACATGTTTGCTGGATGTAATAATTATATTCATTGTAGGGAGTTGGTATGTATAAATAACACATCTTAACTCTTTTCACTACCCCCTCTTCCCCTTCCCTACATTTCTAGATTCCCTTCCCATCTGTAAAAGGTTTACTTCCCTGTTTCCTGTTATCTATCATTTATTTTGCTTTAAAAATTATTTATACTTTGGGTTCCTCATAAGAGAAACCATGCAATATATCAGCTTGTGTGTCTGATTTATTTCACTTAATATTATGGTCTCAAGGTGAAGCCATTAAATAACTCATTTTTTCTTTATGGAAGAGTAGTACTTCATTCTGTATAAATACTATATTTTATTTATCCATTCATCTGTTGATGAACATGTATACCAGACTACTGTTTTAGAAAGCTTATCAAATAATTGTTCTGTTAACCCTAGTGACTAGAAAATGCCTATTTAGAATTGTTCACCTGTTTGGGGTTAAAAGTCCTCCCCAAACATTTGCAGGGAGGTAGGTGGGCTTTCAGCCAGATACAGTGTAATCTATGTCAGAAAGCTTCAGTGTGTCTCTGACTCTACTGAAAACATATTTTACTCACTGTAGTGTCTAGGAGGAGGTAAGAATGATATAACAGTTGTAATGTGTAATTACATTAATTTTTTTCATTATTTTTTAATAGTTTTGTTTTTTATTTCCTTATTTTATATCCTTTCTGGAGGATAAGCTCAGAAAAAGTAGGGGTTGAGATTGTTTCACTCACTTGTTGTGTCCCTGGGTGCTGGCCCACAGCAGGGGTGCTGGGGAAGCTGAGCCAGGAAACACTAGAGTTCAAGGTCCATGATAACTTGTCTCAAAAAAAAAATCATCAAGTACTTATTGATTTAACAGATATTTATTGAGTGCCTATTGTAGGCCTGCATTCAGTTCTGGGGGCTGCAGGGTAAATAGAATTTGGAGCTGTCAAGGTCTTAGACTCGGACTCAAATGTGAGTGACAGATGTTAATTTCCCACCCACTAAGTTTTATCATTAGACTTAAACTTCTGAGGAAATGTATGTCATGCTATGGGCCTGAATATATAGGGTTGGAGCCCTGGATGGAAGGCACCCCTGAAGGGACCATACACTTCTATAATCTGAGGCCTGAAAACTGAATATGTGGACTTAGGCTAATGAATACATTGGGAGGCCATGGAAAGGGTGAGGAGAGAGAGAGTGCATGGTGGAGTAAACAGCTGTGCAGCCAGGTGTGGCGGCGCACACCTGTAATCCCAGCACTTGGGAGGCTGAGGCAGGGGGATCACTGTGTTTGAGACCAGCCTGGGCTACATAGTGAGTTCCAGGTCAGTCTCAACTCCATAGTGAGACCCACCAAAACAAAACAAAACAAAACCCCAGCAGTGCAAAAAGCCCACATGACTGATATTTTTCTATTGCTTACTTTCTTTGCAATGTTTGGAGTATAGCCATCTCTTTACATAGACCTTGTCTATGAAAATATTTTTTTTTTTTTTAAGGCTGGAGATTTAAATGGATCATAAAAGCTCTTCAGGTTAAATTGTATTTTGGAGATTAAAAAGGATAAGCTCAATTAGGGTAAGAAGTATCTGATTATAAAAAGTATAGAGACTCATTAGCAAAGATATATATCTATTGATATATTTAGAACTAGTTTGAAAAGAAAACTGTCAAGTTTTGATTAATTTGGCAATAGTCTCTTTGTTTAGTAATTAAGTGAATTACTCCTTGTAGTACTAAGCAGTCACAGATAAAAATTCACTCACATAGATCTCTTTCATTAAAATAGTATTCACCATCTGCTCCTCTTTGACTTTTGAAGTGGTGAGGATGTCTTAATCATTAAGATGATAAAATGCATTATGGATATGATTTAAGAACTGATTTATCTTCTCTCTAAGGACACTTTCTTGTAGTGGTAAGAAATACTTTATATCTGTTTTAGTGATAAGTGAATTGAGTGTTCCTAGCATTGTTTAGTACTGTACTTGCTCTTAAAACCATTAGAAAACTTTCACCCTTCAAGGGTATTAGAGAGAAAGAGAAGCCATGTAAGGCCCTTGCAGAGCTCTCAGCCTGGTTCCTGGGACAAGCCATTTTATTTATGTTTTTTATTTTTTTCCACAAGTCTCACCATGGCTATCCAGGCTGGCCTAGAACTCGTGATCCTCAGCCTCCTGAGTAACTAGGATTATAGGTGTATACCACCACACCCGACTTGGTGTGGTGGTTTTTTAGATGTTGCTCCTGTTTGAATGTGAGTTTCATTGTCTTGTGTAGAGCTACACTACCCAGAAAGAAGGTTGTTTTATCTGACAGGTCACATGCAGGGATTGTGATGATAGTTTCATAACTATAAATTTATTAAAATCATTTGCATTCTTACAAACATTTAAGTCAGAAGTAGCTTTTGTTATAGTGTTTTGTAATTGCTTATAACTTTATCTGAATTTAAGAAAACTAGGCTAGGCTTGGTGGCATATGCCTTATCCCAGCTACTTAGGGGGCTAAAGCAGAAGGATCTCAAATTCAAGGCCAGCCTGGGCAATTTAGTAAGATCCTGTCCTCAAAATAAAATAAAAAAGGGATTGGGATATACCAAAGTAAAACAAAGAAAGACAAGAACCTTAGGAACTGGACATGGCGGTACAAAGCTGTATAATCCCATCTCTTTGAGGTGTTACGGCAGGAAGATTGCAAGTTTGAGCTTAACCTGGGCAACTTAGTGACTAAGCAAGACCCTACCTCAAAATAAAAGTAAAAGAACTGGGGATGTAGCTCAATGTGAAGGCCCCAGTATCATCAAAATAAAACAAGGGGCTAAGGATGTAGCTCAGTGGTAGAGTGCTTGCCTAGCATGTGTGCGCCCATGGTTCAAATCTCCAGCACTGAAAAACAAAAAACAGACACAACCCAACTAAATTTATGTTTTGGTGAATTGGTGATTTTTTTTCCCCCTGTACAAAAGTTTCTTTATTTTCCTCAAAGCAAGAATATTGTTTGTAATACAATGTTTTTACAAGAATATAAATGTCATTCAAATACAGAATGTAATGTAATTCAAATACAGATATTAATAGGGAGGGAGGGAGGGGTTGAAGGAAGGGCAGGGAAATGAAAAAATAAGAACCAAAATTGTTTATGTAAAGGTACAAATTTCCTACAATGAGTGTCATTATATTGTTTACATTAAATGTACCAATAAAATTAATTTAAAAAAACAAATACAAATTTTATATTTTCTCATTTGTTTGGATGTCAGAATTTTTAAATTTTCATAAGTTTAAAAATTTTTTTTGTACTGCTGGGGATTGAACCCAGGGCCTTGTGCATGCTTTTCCACTAAACTATATTCCAGCCCACAGAACTGTTTTAGATATAAGATTTTCACTGGTGACCAGGTTTCTGGTTAACCCTTAGAAGGATCTTTAACTTTAGTTTGGCTGATCCATCCTGTTAATAACAAAGTCACAAAAGCAGGCAGCAAAGTGAGAAAATGACTTTCTTTGGTATCTTCTCATCATCTTTTTTTTCTTCCCTCATGTTCCTTTTACTCTCATCAGGCACCTACTGTAGGTGCTGTATGATTCATACTTCTCTCTTTGCTCCTTTCAGCTTATTCTGTTAATTTGTGCGTCAGAATTTCTCATTTTCCTTGATTGTGATCTGAGCCCCGGTCTCTTTGGTGTAGATATCCCACTCATGATGGACGCAGTTCTTGATCTTGTCACATAAATGTGACCCATAGTGCTGAGCTTCCCAGAGGTTTGTTAAATAAGCATGTTTTGTATTTTTCTACATATTTCTTAAGTGGTATGGTGGAGTCTTGTATTTTTAGTGAGATCTTTTGAGGCATGTGTGCTTGCCTCATTTGCTATTCTATTATCATTCCTTTTTCTAGTTATGAATTTTTTTTTGAACTCTAATGTTTTTTGTGTTTTGTTTTTTTGGTACTGGGGATTGAACTCGGTACCTTATGCTTGCAAAGCAGGTGGCGGAACCACTGAGTTAAATCCTCAGCCATATCTAATGTTTTTTTGTTTTGTTTTGTTTTGTTTTTTTGTTTGTAGTACCAGTGAGTGAACTCAGGACCTTGCACTTGCAAGGCAGGTGCGGTGCCACTGAGCTAAATCCCTGGTCCTCTAGTTGTCTTTTTCCTTAGTAATTTCAATGGCATTGATAGTAAAGTCTGGTCTTTAGACTCAGAAAGAAGAGAAAATTGTTATGGTAAAAATGACTGGTTTTTTTTTAGTCATTCTCTTCTTTATATTACTTTCGTAATTTTTATCTTTTTGAACATTCTGAAATACTCCCAATCAAATTATTATCAGAGCTAATTGTGTTTAAGAAAGAAGATTCTTGGTAAATCTGGTGAGTTCTCAGTGAGTAGTGGCACTAAATGCTATTAATAAAAAATTCTTCTACCGTTGCATACACACAATTATATATATGTAATATCTATGGTACATGTTATATCCACACATATATGCATGTATGTGTGTATATGTATATAATCAGAACTCATTATTTGCAGTAGTTATATTCTGTAAAGTCACCACAAATCTCAAATTAGTGTGTATTGAACTACTGTTCTAGAAGAAATGAAGGATTTGAGTCCTGCTGGCATCTGATGACATTTTTGTCAAGCAATCAACATTTGACCTTGTATGTGTATGTCTATTTAAAGACTTCTTATTTGATATGTATTATTTTGGGGTTTTTTTTGTGTGTTTTTTGGTGCTGGGGATCGAACCAATATATATTATTGATTCATCAACATCAAACCAAATTGATGACCAGCAACCCTAACTAATACCTGGACTTACCTAATACACATTTTCTTTGTAAGGCACATCATAACCTTCTTATTCTTGGAAACAGTAGACTGCACTTGAGCACCATGAAAGTTAAGACTAATTGTCAATTCAGCTAGATGAAGAGACTCCTGGAAATGTGGTTGAACCGTGGGGGCGCTGTACTCATCAGTGGATTAACCGACTGATGTTCATAACTAGATGTGCTGTCAGAGGTGATACCAGTGGAGGTAGTTCACTGGAGGTATGCCTCTCAAGGGTAGGTGTTTCCCTGGTATTCTTTCCCCGTGTTCTGCTTCCCACCTACCGTGAATTGGGCAGCTTTGCTCCAGCATGCCCTTTTGCTATGATGTTCCTACCTGGAGCCAGCCTGTCACCAATTAGAACCTCTGAAACTGTAAGCCAAATAAACTTACCCTCCTTTAACTTGTATGTGTCAGGTATTTTATTCCAGCAGTGGTAAAGCTCATCAGTGTAAGCACTATGTTGAATGCTACTTTAAACAGCAAAATCACCAACAAGAAGTATGAAAATAGTAAATATGTGGCAAAAGTAGACTGCAGAATGAGTACTTGCCTCCAAGATGCTATAGTTTGCCCTGTCTGACCTCATCTGGTCACGTTTGCATTTGGTAGCTCAAATTTTTCAGTGCTCTGTTTCCATTAACATCTGCCAAAGTGCAATAAGTGTTGATTTTAGGATTACAAAATAGGTTTTGGGATACAGGGAAATTCACAAATAAGGATCTATGAGTAATAAATATCAACTATGAATAATGTATATAGAAACAAGGTGTGACTGAAAAAAATTGTAAATATTTAAAATGTTAAAAACTTTTACAGTAAAAGGTACATTTGTCACTAATTTCTCCCCAAAACACCATACCCCTGCTTTAAACACCCTTATCCCATCATTTTTGTCACTTTTTGAAACAGTTCTGGAAGTCTTTTTTGTTGTGCTGTTATGGCTGCCTTGATATCCTGAGTTGATTCAAAAGATTTACCTTTCATACTTATTTTAACTTTGGAGAAGAGCCAGACCCTGCATGGTTGTCAGATCAGAGGACACACTGTCATGTTTTTGTGAGCCTACCTTTTTGTTGGATGGCATGTATGGTAGCAACACCACTCGTTATATTTTTTATCATATCCCACAAAGACATTCATAAAAGAAGACTTCCAGAGCTGCTTCAGAAAGTGGCAAGAAGGATGGAATAAGAGTTCTTGAAGTTAGGGAGAGTATTTTGAGGGGATTTCATGGCAATTGTCTTTAAAATGTAAACATTCACTGTATATTTCATTCACATCTCATATGTATCTAAATTTCACTTAAAATGTTCTTGAGAAAACAATAAAAACAATTAGAAAAACATATAGTAACTTCTCATTTATTTAATCTTGATCTGTAACAACCATGGAGAGTAGAAAATAAAGATAATTGTTTTCCTTTTTTTTAAAAAACAACTTTTAATTGGCTTTGTTACCAGGTTTATTACAGGGTAGGTCCCTTTGTGTAGTGGCCAATCACATCCAATTTTGGAGCATTCTTCTAACACTTTTTAAAACAACAGTTTATCTTTGTGATGATAAACCTATGTTTTGAATAAAAATCCTGTTTATTCTTTTTTGTTTGTTTTTTTGCTTTGTTTTTTGAGACAGGGTCTCACTATGTAGTTGAGACTGACCTGGAATTCACTGTGTAGCCCAGGCTGGTCTGGAACTCACAGCGACCCTCCTGCTTCAGCCTTCCAAGTGCTGGGATTAAAGGCATGCACCACCATGCCCAGCTCAGATCCTGTTTATTCTTAATGTGTTGGAGTTTGATAGAAAATTAGATACATTAATTTTTTTTTTTTTTTTTTGAGAGAGTCTCACTGTGTAGTTCAAGCTGGCCTCAAGCTCACTATGTAGTGCATGCTGACCTTGAACTCAATGGCAATCCTCCTGCCTCAGCCTCCCGAGTGCTGGGATTATAGGTGTGCACCACCATGCCCAGCACCATTAAATTTTAGTAAAGATTTGAGAAAATATTTTAGCATTTTAGGGAACTAAGCTATAGTTATGTGGAAAATGTACTTTTATGTAAAAAATCATTTTGCCAATGGTATAAGTTAGACTTTTTTAGTTTTTATAGCTTCAAATGAGTTTATATTTTTATAGAGTATAATAGATTTTATGGCACATTTTTCTTAATCAGTTCTTCATTAATTTCAGTTCTAAGCTTCACAAGCTAAGCACTGCTTAGTACATTTGAAATAGAGCCTTTTAAAAAATGTCCCCTTGTCCTAGATCTCTTCCCATGAGTCATTATCAATTTTCTATAAACCCAGACTTAGGAAACTTTAGTAAGCAACAGAACAGTCTTTCAAGAAACACTGAGTAGCTACTCTGAAAGATGAACAAATCTATAAAATTAGCTTTTTAGTCACTGAAAGCATATGATGGGTGTACTTTTGGCTACCAAATACCTGGCTTTGAAAAAACCACTACTGAGGGCTGGGGATTTAGCTCAGTGGTTCCGGTGCCTGCCTTGCAAGCACAAGACCCAGAGTTCGATCCCCAGTACCAAAAACAAAAAACAAACAAACAAACAACCCCCCAAACAAACTAAAAAACCACTACTGAGTTTGTGGTAGTATTAGTTGAGATTTCATTAAATTGTTGTATGGAGCTTCCAGAAATATATTCAGGATATATTGTGCTCATGTTCTTTCAAAGTACTAAATGGCCAATTAATAGCTTATGCAGCAGGTATCAGTCAAATTGCTTTAAGCACACTTAGGACTGATTTTAAATTCTTACT
>NW_022900920.1:18019634-18023701 GCF_012274545.1 Fukomys damarensis | reverse complement strand
AAAGGGTAGAATGCTTCAAATTGGAACATAATTTGTCTTGGGATAAATTATTAAGATATCTCCATTTTTAGATCTCTTAGAATATATAGCACATTAATAATAAAAGTAGGTAGTTTTGTATATACTGTTATATATAGTCTTTTTAGACTGCTATAACAGTTTACCCTAGACCAGGTGGCTTATAAACAACAGGAATTTATTTCTCACAGCTCTGGAGGCTTGGAAGTCCAAGGTCATAACCCCAGTGGATTGAATGTCTGGCCTTACTGAGCCCTCACATGGCAGAAGAGGCAAGGTAGCCTTCCCAGTTCTCTTTTATAAGGATACTGTTCCTTTCCTGTGTGGATGGAGCCCTCATAACCTAATCACCTACTGAAGGCCCTGCCTCCTAATAATCATCATACAAGTGGTTAGTATTGTAGCATATTAATTTAGCCTATAGTATTCCACCTTGGGCTCCCCCAGATTTACATTCTTTTCACTTGCAAAATATACTACATCCCAGCAACTCCAAAAGTCTTAATTTATTCTAGTATCAACTCTAAAATCTAAAATTCAGTCTCATTTAAATATCATCTACATTAGATATGAGTGAGACTCAGGATATGATTCATCCAGGTGTCAACCTGAAATAAACACTTCTAAAATACAGTGGTGGGACAGACATAGGATAGGCATATCCGTTCCAAAAGAGACTAATAGGAAGGGAGAAAGGAGTAATGGAGTCCTGGTAAATCCAAATGATGAGGCAAACTCCTTGAGTAAGGAGGAAGGATTTATTTTGACTTCCTTAAAATTGTAAGGCTTAAGAATAATCCTCTTGGGGCCAGGGATTTGGCTCAGTGATTCCGCCACCTGCCTTGCATGCACAGGGCCTGAGTTCAATCCCCGGTACCAAAATAATAATAACAATAATAATGATAATAGTCCTCTTGGGTCATTGCTCTATACCCCAAGCTACTAAGGTAGCGATCTCAACTTCTAGATCTACTGAAGTGGATGTTCTGACCCTACAGTTCTACCCAGACAGCGTTGCAGCCCCAGGACTCTGCTGGCTGACTGTTCCCATGGCTTAAGGTAGAGGCCAAACTGTCTGTCCTGTTGAGTCAGTAGTTTTCTTTTGAAACGGGACACGGCTTCAAGATCTGTGGATCTGCCAGACATGGTGGCTCGCATTTGTGATCCCAGCACTCAGGAGGCTGAGGCAAGATTGCCACAAGTTCAAGTCCAGCCTAGGGTACATAGTTAGTTCAAGGCCAGCCTGAACTACACAGTGAGACCCTATCTCAGAAAACAAACAAAACAACAACAATAACAAAAAAAGATCTATGGATCTCCTTTAGGATTGTTCTTCTTTTGTCTTAGAGAATAATACACATTCTTAGCCAAATGGCTCTGTGGTTCATAAAATCCAAAATGTGACACCCATTTTTCATCCTTTCTCAACTCTTTCCCTTTCACTTCAAATTTGCAGATTTCCTGTGAGGATGGCTGATTAAGTAAAATCTGTGATTCTTACCTCCACTGATCTCCTTATCAAAGGATGCTTGGCCACACCTTTAGTATTCTCTCTTGAATGAATACCTTTCTCATTTTTCTTTTTCCTGTATGGATAGGCTGAGAAATTTCAAATCCTTTAAGTTCTGCTTCTGTTTTGCTTAATAATTGTCTTTAAATCAGATTTCTCTTCTCACATTTCACAGTACCATCAGGAAGAGGTAAGCCATGACAGTTTGCTTAGAAATAGTTTCAGCTAAATAATCCAGTTTCATTGCTTGTACAAAACACTGGAACATGAACACACTTTTCACCCAATTTCTTTGCCATTTTATAAGCCATTTTGCTTTCTCTACATTGTCCAATAACATGTACCTTATTTATATCTGAGACTTCTCAGATTGGTCTTTACTGTCCTTATTTTTACCCTCATTTTTACCTAAGTATTCCCTGAAAAGATTGAGACTCTCTACAGCTCTTCTTTTTTATTGTTTTTTTTTTTTTGTACTGGGGATGGAACTCAGGTCCTTGCACTTGCAAGGCAGGCAGTGGAACCACTGAGCTAAATCCCCAGCCCTCTACAGCTCTTTTCTTTTTGAGCATTATCAGAATCACCTTTAAAGGTCCATTCATTGCAACATAGGGTTTTCCTAGCAGGTACCTCCAAACTCTGCCAGGCTCTACTCATTACCCTAGCCCCAAAGCAGTCTCCACAAATTGTAGGTTATAGCGGCACCCCCACTTTTTTTTGTACTAAAATCTGTATTGGGACTCTCCAGAGGAACAGAACTGGGGCAGAGGGGAGGAATGAATGAATGAATGAGAATAAAGAGATTCATTGTGAGGAATGGCTCACAGGATTGTGAAGTCTAGGAAGGTCCATGATCTACCACCTGTGAACTGGAGTGCCAAAAGAATTCAAGTCCAAAGGTCTGAACACTGGATGGGGGCAATGAAATAAGCCTTAGTCTGAATTCAGAGGTCCAGAAACGGAGTACCAATGTCCAAGGGCAAGAGAAGGTGATGTCCAGGCTCAGAGAGTAGGTTAGTGCCTTTGTCTGCCTTTTTATTCTTTACCAGCTCTCAGTGGAGTGGATGGTGCTCACTCACACTGGTAAGGTCAGTCCTTATTCTTCTAACCATTTAAGATACTAGTCTCTTCTGGAAACACCCTTGCACATCCAGAAATATTTAGCAGCTCTTTGGGCATACCTAGCCTAGTCAAGTTGACACATAAAATTAATCATTCTACAGGGTCACTTAAGGGTACTTCACACACATTTAAAAAAAAAATCAAAAAATCTTTTCTTCTCTTTTCCCCTTCCTCCTCGCTGCTCTCCCTTCTGTGCTGAGGATAGAACTCAGGAACTTTCTACATACTGGGCAAGTGCTGTACCACTGAGCTATACCCCTTGTCCAGAGATTCTGCTTCTGACAGCAGCAATCTAGAGTATATAATGACCAGTAATTTTCCAGAACCACTATAAATACAAGCCATAGATTCAAAAAGTACTTTTAACACCGAGGGGAATGAAAAGAAAAGCACATGTAGGTATCTCATAGGTCAATGGATGAAAACCAAAGATGGAGGACATCCTAAAAAGCAGCCATAGGAAGGCACCCATTAAAGACCTGTAATAAATCTTGCTTGAAACAGTGGAAGTCAAGAAGACAAAGGAATGACATTTTTAAAGTGTCTAGAATTTTCTACCTTCAAAAATTAAGGAAAATAAAGACTTTTTTTTTTTGAGACAGGGTCTCACTGTATAGTTGAGACTGACCTGGAACTCACTATGTAGCCCAAGCTGGTCTCGAACTCACAGCGATCCTCCTGCCTCAGCCTCCAAGTGCTGGGATTACAGGCATGCGCCACCATGCCCGGCCGTAAAGACATTTTGAGATAGACAAAAACAGAGAATTTGTCACCCATGATTTTTGGACTAAAAGAAATACTGAAGAATTCTTTAGGCAAAAGGAAAATGATTCCCAATGGGGATGTAGAAAAGTATAAAGAATCAACGGAATAGCAAAACAAGTTTGTAAATGAAATTTGCCTTCATAGGAGTTTAAATTTAATTTAGAATTAAAACGTAGCTTTTAAGAGAGTTAAAAGCAGTTGGTATTTGAAGGTCCTTTACTCTCTAGGAACTGGTAAGGAAGAAAGGTATATATGGGATGGGTGGGGCAGATACGAAGATGATGTATATTTTAAAGACTAAAGAGTCTCATATTAGGAAAATGAAACCCATCCTCAGGCTGTATTTAATACAAATACCTTATATAGTATTGTATACAGAAAGATCAAAAGTAAAAAGATAGAAAAAAAATTGGGCAAACATTAACCAAATGAAAACTGATATAATTATGCTAATATTAATGTAGACTTTAAGGCAAGAAATACTTCAAAAATCTGTAACAGAATTTTCAAGTTAACAGATACAACATTTTAAAAATCTGTAGCTGGTCTGTGGGTGTAACTCAGTGGAAGATGCTTTTGTAACATGTACAAGGCCCTGGATTGGATCCGTAGACCTGTCCCCCACCTAAAAAAAAAAAAAAAAAAAAAAAAA
>NW_022900920.1:18008337-18019543 GCF_012274545.1 Fukomys damarensis | reverse complement strand
ACAAAAAAAAAAAAAAAAAAAAAAGAAGAGGAAGAGCAGCAGTGGAAGGGGAAGAGGAAGAAATGCACAGAACACATCTCTAATATAAAGAACAATGAGTCATTTGGCTTACATCTTTTAGTTTAGATGTCAATTTGAAACGACAGAAACACCAAGTGTTCTTATTGTCAACTTGACAGAGAAAGGTGAGCAGTGTATAATTTTTCTTCCTCCTTTACCAGCACATCTTCATACTCTGATAAACCTGGTGCAAGTAAAGCAATTCCTTTGTATCCCTATGAAACCTAAACTGCAGAAGCCCTTCAAGAATTTTAACTGTCAGCATAGGGTGGTGGGTGGCACACAGCTATAATCCCAGCACTGTGGAATCTGAGCAGAAAGGATTGCATATTCAAGCCCAGCCTTTGTAAGGAGACCCTGTCTAAAACAAAGGGCTGGGGAGGCAGCTCAGTGTAAAGTCCATGGGTTCAATCCCTTATACCACCAAAAACAACAACAACAACAACAACAACAACAACAACAACAACAACAACAAAAACCAAAACACACCAAAAACCAAACTTTGTGTTTGACTGTTAAGTTACAAAAGGGTTTGGAGTAGTTAATATCCCCTTTTGTCTTTGGCTTAGCATTTATTGGTATATTTATGTGATTATAAATTCTCTTGTGGTGATCCTTTGATTCATAATCACACGGCTGTATGAGTGTTAAAGCAGCTGGATGCTCTTGGTTTCCATGCTCCAGAAGGAGTGGACCTAGGAGAGGTCTTCAGGATTCTAGTTCACAGTATTGAGCCATGCTAAGGAAGTAAGTACGTCAGAATCTTTAGCAATCATTTATTTTGTTAATTATATGAAACTTTATAGAGAAATTGGAAAGTGTCTAGGAGAGCACTCAAAATAGAACCTATATAGTAAGTTATAGTTATGTCTTTTTTAATCTTTCAAGTAAAATCAAGAGTGAATACCAAGAAATGGTAACCATTTACTCCATTTCTTATACTCTTTATACGAGAGAACTAACAAAGGAGTTTACATTAGATTTAAAGAATTTCCAGAGAGTAGGGAATAGTGATCAAAGAGAACTTTAGCTCTAATCTTTAATATTTAAGCTTTTAAAAAATGGAATGCATTCATATAAATCCTATATAATTAATATTAATAAAAATAAAAATTATCGTTGGATATGCTTTGTTGGATAAATGCATATCTTGTCTGTATCAGGATGGATAGCCACATCTAGAAATATGAAGATGTAATACTCTTTAGAGATGAATTTATAAGTAGGAAGATGTGCTAATTTTATGTGTCGACTTGACTGGGAAGGGATGCCCACATAGTTGGTAAAACATTCCTATATTCTTCTCACCCCCCAGTTGGTGAGTATGTTTCCAGAACAGATTAGCATTTGAATTGGCAGACTGAATGAAGAAGAGCTACCCTTACCATTATGGCTGGGCATCATTCAATCCATTGAGAACCTGAAGAGAACAAAAATTGGAAGAGGTTGACAGTTTTCTTTCTTTCTGTGATCCTGGACATCCTTCTCTTGTCCTTGGACTTCAGAGCTCCTAGTTTTTAGGGCTTTGGGCTTGGACTTATACCATGGCTCCCCTGGACTCAGAGAGAGTTATACCACTGGCTTTCCTGGCTCTCCAGCTTGAAGATGTCAAGATTGAAGGACTTATTGACTTCTGAAATCACCAAGTAACTCTTATAATAAATCTCTTCTTATGTACATAGATCTATAAACTTTGGTCCTGTTTCTCTGGAGAGCCCTGACTAAAACAGAAGAAAACATTTTTTCCACAAAATTAGCAATCTTTATCTTACAACTGCTTATCCTCTTATTGTACAGGGCAAATAATTGAATCTTTCCTAGGACTGTTGTTTTAGCTTGCCCTACTGTCATGTTTTTCAAGATAAGCACTTCCTAATCAGTTTTATCTTGCTGGGGAAATTAGGTTTCCTTTTCCTGGAGGAACAGGGCTATTAAACTGACTTTTTCCTTCCTTGTAATATATTTTAAAAGTTGGAAAAACTATCTGTATGCCATCAGACCTTATTAGGTTAAATTACCTTTTGATTTTTTGTTATACTGTATGTCCCAATCTCAACATGGCAAATTTAACTGAACCAAATTTCTTTTCCTGGTTGGTAGTATAAAATAGTCTACTTTGGTGCTTTTTAATCTTTTATTATAAAACTGTGCCTGATGAATACTGGGATTGGCTAGCAGCAGTGGTACTATACTTTTGTATTTGTCACTTTTTTTATACTCAAAGTCTAAAAAATATATTTGGATCATTTACCTCTATAACATAACATGCACATTCTTATCTTGGACTTGTCAGGTTTTTGTGTGGTGGGGTGGTAGTGTATTTGTTTCACTTACAGTAAAATGATTACAAGATTACAAAAGTAGAGATTATTATTATTTTCTGTGAGGGCTTTGTGCTTCTATAGTGATTTTGCCTGGAAATAGCTCAGTAATGAATTCACTGTTTTCCTTTTCTTTCCATTAGGATAAGTTTTTTCTTTTTTTTTTTTTTTCTTCCTGATAAGGCCTCATTATGTAGACACATTGGCTGGTATGTAACTCAGTCTGGCATAGAACTTGTGGTCCTCCTGCCCCAGCTTTCCAGCTGTTGGAATTTTAAGTGTGTGCTACCAGCCTTGCTCCATTAAGGTTTTTGCTTTGTTTGGTTTTGGTGGTACTGAGGATTGAACCCAGGAGCAATACTCTACCACTAAGCTTCGTCCTCAGCTCTTTTTTAATTTAGTGATAAGAGTCTTGCTAAATTGCCCAGGCTGGCCTCAGACTAAAATCCTCCTGCCTCAGTTTCCTGAGTAGATGGGTAGACAGTCACCACCATGTCCAGTCATTAGGATAATTTTGATTATTCCTTTGAACATTACACACAGCTACATTTTTTTCACTAATGTTCATACATTTCAGGAATTAATAGGAAGTTAGAGATGTGCAAAATTATTCTCTGTAGTACTGTTTATAATAGAGTAAAATTGGAATTATCCTAAAATTCTATACTTTTTTGAAAGGTTAAATAAATTATGGTACTTCTGTAAAATCAAGTATTGTGCATCTATTTTTAAAAACCGAGTGAAAACTCTGTGTATGTACTGTGATACAAAGATTTCCAAGGTATACTTTTAGGAAAAAAAATGTAAGGTACAGAATATTGTGGTAGCTTTAATATTGAAAAATGGAGAATCAAATTGCAGAATATCCTGGTGCTCTTATGCAGAAGATAGGGCATTAAAGAATATTTTGGTAGCTTTTAGGCAGAAAGTGGGGAATTAATTCTGTACAATATTTTATATCCTACATTTTTCTCCTATATTATTATTATTATTATTTGGTACTGAGGATCAAACTCAGGACCTTGAGCTTTCCAGGCAGAAAGTGGCACCACTGAGCTAAATCACTAGCCCTCTCCTAAAATTATATTGGATATCTTTTCATCAGAGTACTTACAGAGGGTCCTCATTCAGTTTTTTAAAAAATAGCTTCATAAGGGCAGGGGATTTAGCTTAGTGGTTTTGCCACCTGCCTTGTAAATGCAAGGTCCTAAATTCAATCCCTGGTACCAAAAAAAAAAAGCTGCATAATATTTTATTACACAGAAGTACCATAATTTACTTATTTTTTCAAAATTTATAGAATGTTATATCTCTTCTAATTTTATTCTATTCCAAATAATGCAACTAAAAATAACCTTGTACATAAGTAACTTCCCTGAAATCTTTAGGATAAATGATCATAAGTTGAATTGTTCTAAGGGTAGAAGCATTGTGATTTTATTGGTTGTCTCCTCATTTTTACCAGTTTACATTCCTACCAATAGTGTCTATTTACTCTGCACTCTAACACTTTTGTGGTTTCAGGGTGATGGATAAATATAGTGTTGCAGCATAGTTTTACTTTGCATTTCACTTGTTATACATGAATTTCAGCATCTTTCCATATTTTTACAGCTGTCCATGTTTTTTTCTCTGAGTTGTGTATTCGTATATTCTGTTTAATTTTCTGTTGCAGTTTTGATCTTTTTAAATTTTTAGATATTCCTTATAAAATCGGATAATTAGATCCTTGGCTATTGCAGCTAATCACCCTACTTTGCCTTTGATTTTATGGCATATTTTTCCATATTGAAGTTTTTGATTCTAGCATGATCAAATGTATCAATGTTTTATTTTAAGAAAACTTAAAGGAAAATTGAAAGAGAAAAAAATTACGTCATGTATGATTTTCCAAAGAAGAGAGAAGTTACGATTAGATTACATTGATTACTGATTTTAACTAGTAGAAGTCTGTTTCATTAATTGGTTTCGCTATTAAAAATTAAGTAAACCTCAATTGGTTTACTCTTTTTTTTTAAATCAGTGTGTGAGAAAGTTTGGAGTATTATTCATTCATTCATTCATTTATTTATTGTGCTGGGATTTGTGAACATCTTTTCATATATTTAATTGCTGTTTCTACTTCTTCATCTGAGAAGTAGCTATTCATTTTAGATGCCCATTTATGGATTGGATCTTTAAATTTGGGTGGTGGGGTCTTGATTTTTTTGAGTTTTTTGATATATTCTAGACAGTAGTTCTTTGCCTGAGGAGCAGCTGGCAAATTTTTTTTCCCCACACTGTGGGTTAACATCTTTTCATATATTTAATTGCTGTTTCTACTTCTTCATCTGAGAAGTAGCTATTCATTTTAGATGCCCATTTATGGATTGGATCTTTAAATTTGGGTGGTGGGGTCTTGATTTTTTTGAGTTTTTTGATATATTCTAGACAGTAGTTCTTTGCCTGAGGAGCAGCTGGCAAATTTTTTTTCCCCACACTGTGGGTTATCTCTTCACTATATTGGTAGTTTCTCTTGGTGTGCAGAGGCTTTTTAATAAGATGAGATTCCAGTTGTTGATTGTTTGTGATGGTTCCTGTGCAACTGGGGTTTTGTTCATAAAGTCTTTGCCTACAATAATGTCTTCAAGAGTTTTACCTATTTGATCTTCCAGCAGACTTAGTATTTCTGTTTTAATATTTAGATCTTTGATCCATTTTTTGTTTTAGTTTTGTGCATGGTGAAAGATAGGAGTCTTGTTTTAATCTTCTGCAAGTGGAGATCCAGTTTTCCAGCACTATTTATTAAAAAGGCTCTTTCTTCAAGTGAAGGTGTTTGGCCCCTTTTAAAAAGATGAGGTGGGTGGAGTTGTTTCTGCACCTTTTAGTCTGTTCCATTGATCTTTGGGTCTGAATTTTTTTTTTTTTTTTGCCAGTACCATACTGTTTTTGTTTGTTTTTTGAGATAGGGTCTCACTATGTAGTTGAGACTGACCTGAACTCACTGTGTAGCCCAGGCTGGTCTTGAACTCACAGCCACCTTCCTGCCTCAGCCTTCTGAGTGCTGAGATTACAGGTGTGCGCCACCACGCCTGGCTACCATACTATTTTTATCACAGTAGTTTTGTAGTATAAGTCAGGGATTGTGATGTCCCTTGCCTTGCCTTTGTTATCTAGAACTACCTTTGCTATTCATTTTTCCTCTGGTTCCAAATGAATTTCTTGCTTTTTTTTTTTTCTTTTGTTTTGGTACCAGGGATCGAACTCAGGTCATTGCACTTGCAAGGCAGGCAATGAGCTAAATCCCCAGCCTTCCAAATGAATTTTAAGATTGTTTTCTCTAATTCTGTGAGATATGTTGTTGGAATTTTGATCAGAATTGCATTAAATATGTGAAACAGTTTTGAAAGTATGGCCATTTTCACTATATTGGTTCTTCCTACTGAAGAACAAGTGATATCTTTCCATTTTCTGATATCCTCTTGATCTCTTTTTTCAGAGAACTGTAGTTTTATTTGTTTGTTTGTTTGTTTGTTTTGAGACAGGGTTTCACTATGTAGTTCAGACTTCTCTGGAACTCACTGTATAGCCCAGGCTGGTCTTGAACTCGCAGTGATCCTCCTGCCTCAGCCTCCCGAGCGCTGGTGGCAGAGTACTGTAGTTTTAAATGTATAAGTCTTTTACTTTCTGTGTTAGATTGATTCCTAGATATTTGTTTCATTTTTATGTAATTGTATTTGTCCATTTTATGACTTCTGAATTAAATGTCACACTTAAAAAATGTCCTCATAAAGTTATAAAGAAATCTATATTCCCTAGTAAAATTTTGTTTTGCTGTTTATATTCATAGCAGTTAGGCATCTGTAATTAACTGTTGGGTATGATTTGCAGTAAGAAGTTTTTTTCATATAAAGAACTAATTATTTCAGCACCATTTATCAACACACCATCTCCCCTTATCCCCATCATCATTTATTAGATGCTTATTCTTACATAGGTCTGCGTCTGGCTTCTCTATTCTGTTCTACTCTCTTGTACTCTGTTCTCTATGCTGTTCTACTCTGTTCTGATTCCTTTATGCTTTCCATTACCAATATCACATGCTTATTTGTCGTAGTTTTACAGTCCATTTTGCTATATGGGAAGGTACATACTGCTCACTTTCTTTTTAAAATTTTTGCTGGATATTTTTATATGTTTAGTCTTTCAAGGTCTGGGGATTTAGCTCAGTGGGTCTGCCATCTGCCTCACAAGCACAAGGTCCTGAGTTTGATCTCCAGTACCAAAAACAAAGAAGCAAACAAATAAAACAAAACAGTGACACTCCAAGTCTTTCAAGTGAAACTTAAAAAGCAGATTTAAATTTCTCTAAAAGTTTCTCAAGAATTTTGATTGAAATTATATTAAATATCTAGAATAATTTGAAAGAGCAGTAACTGAAACACTGAACACATGCCTTTATTTATTTAATTTCTGTCTGCCCTAAGTGAAAGGGTTTTGAAACAATTAAAATTTTTTTATTCTTTCACCTCTTTTTTTTTTTTTTTTTTTTTTTGAGACAGGGCCTCACTATGTAATTGAGACTGACCTGGAACTCACTATGTAGCCCAGGCTGGTCTTGAACTCGCAGCAATCCTCCTGCATCAGCCTCCCGAGTGCTGGGATTACAGGCATGCACTACCATGCCCAGCCTTTCACCTTTTTTTTTTTCATGCATATTGGTTTATTCTACTATTCCCTTTACCTAATTTTTCTCAATATATTTACTTATGTACTTATTCTTAGTGTACACATAAAGTAGTTCTGGATTTTCCAGCCCATACCATTTAGAAACATTGATTTACTAACCAGAATAAAATATGGAATACAGTTTTTTGGTCTTCATCTTTTTTTTTCTCTCATTGAGTTTATTGGTACATTTTAGGTATACAGTACATTTACATTCATCATTGGACTCTTGTACCTTTACATGACAGGTCTTGGTAAATTTATATACTTTTTTTTGGGTACCGGGGATCGAACTCAGGACCTTGTGCTTGTGAGGCAGGCAGCAGAACCACTGAGCTAAATCCGTAGCTCCTTACATCTTTACAAAATATTATTTTCTAGAGCTAGATTTTTTTCTTCCCTATCTTCTACAGTGTGGTCATATTTTCAGTTTGTTTTGAATTCTCCCTGTATTCTGGTTGAGCTGAACTGTTTATCTGGGGGATATGTGAAGCATTACCATTATTGTAAGAGTCAGAATTACACTCAGTGACCATTCATTTTGCAGGATACACTTGGAACTGTTCTTTCCTTTCGTCCTTTCTGTCCCATTTTCCCCTTCTTTTAGCTCATTCCCACTTATCTCCTTCAACTTACCAATCTCATTAACTACTGGTTTATGTCGCCTCTTTTATCGTGTGTGTGTGTGTGTGTGTGTGTGTGTGTGTGTATCTTCTCATATCTTCTTTCTTATATGAAGGGTAGCACAATGTAGATACAGTAGACACTTTTAATGGTGGAGGATATGTTCTAAGACCCCTACTAGATGACGGAAACTGAAGATAGTGCTGAACACATAGTCATTTGCTGTATAATAATGTTTTGGTCAACAGTGGACCATATACACCTCAGTGGTCCATCATAACTGTCTTAGTTTGTGGAAGTATGTTCTTTGATGGTCACACAGTGATGGAATAGCTTAACATACTTCTCAGGATGGATCCCTGTCATTGAGCAATACATGGTTATACTAGGTTTTGTTCCTATACTATATACCTATGGTAAAGTTTAACTTATATAGATACAGTAAGAAATGAATCCCAATAATGAAATAGAGAAAATATAATAATACTTAGTATGAGTTTGGTAAATGTGGTCTCTCTCTCTTCCTCTCCCTCCCCACTTTTCTTCAGAATATCTTATTATAACGTGTTCCTCTTTCTTGTGATAAGAGATGACACAGTGCCTTCCTGACCAAATGAAGTGAGAGGAATGATGTAGGAATTGTGACAAAAATGAATAGCTTTAGGCCACTATGTAAGAGTTACTTGAACACAAACATCGTTATACTGCTTTAATTTTATAACCCAGAAAGATACTAAATGACTAACAGGCAGGTAGCATATACAGCTTGGATATGCTGAACAAAGAGGTGTTTCAGGCACTATATGGAACAGAGAGGGATGGCATGATAACAAAGGGAATGGATGTGATAAAAGTATATACTTTGAAAACTCCCAATGTGAAACTGAGGGTGTGTGAAATGATGAAAGTATGTTATGGATGTATATGACTCTGTCTTATATGAAATCCATTAATCTATATAATCAGTATCCATTACTAAAAAAAGATATGAAACAACAACAACAAAAGAAAAAAGTTACTTGTTATGGTTTAGATCTAATACTGCCCCATAATCTCATGTGTTCAGAGGTGGAACTTTTGGAAGGTGACTGGATCATGGGGACATGATATTTATCAGTGGATTAATTTATTGATGAATTAATAGCTGAATATGCCATGAGGAGGAGGGGTCTGATTGGAGTTGGGTACCTGGAGGTATCACATGGAAGAGTATGTTCTTCTCCCTAGCCTCTCCCTTCTTCATCTCTCTGTGTTGTGTTTCTTGGCTGCCATATGTTGAACAGCTCTCCTCTGCCATGCTCTTCTACTGTGTTTCTACCCTGGACCCAGTGACTGAACATGGACCAAACCATGAGTCAAAATAAGCTTCTCCTCATTTAAGTGGCAGGTTTCAAGCATTTTGTCCCAGAAACGGGAAAATGACTAATACCTCTATGCATGTGCTAAATTATCACATTATACCTTATAAATTTACCCAACTAAAATGATAGTTTTTATTTAAGTAAATAAAAATAAATATACATTAAAAAACAGAATAATGAGGGTTAGAGAGGTAGCTCAGTGGTAGAGCACTTGCCTGAATACACATGGGATTCTGGATTCAATCCACAGTATTGGAAAGAAACAACACCCAGTCAAATAAAGTGGTAAGAATTACAGCACAGTATATGTATTAATCAGTGTTTTAGTTACTTTCTTTACTTTTTTTTTTTCCTTTTGAGATGAGGTCTCACTATGTAGCTCAGGCTGGCCTCAAACTCATGACAATCCTCCTGCCTAACCTTCTAAATGCTGGGATTACAGGCAGGTGCCACCAAGCCTGGCTTATTTTAGTTACTTTCTCACTGCTGGGACAAAAGACCTGGCACCCAAAGTAAAAGGAGAGAAGGTTGTTTTAGCTCACAGTTTGTAGAGTTTCATTCCATAGTCAGCTGCCTGCAAAGCAGCGGAGCATGGCAGAGGAGAAACAGTCCATGGTATGGCAGGCAGGAAGCAACATGCCTTCCACCTTCTTTCCCTTCTTATTCCATTCAGGCCACAAGCCTATTGGCTAGTGCCACCTACAGCCAGAATTCTGCTAAACCAATCAGTGAACTAATCCATTATCACACACCCACAATCCAATCACCTCCCAAAGCTCTACCTATGAACACATGAGGCTTTGGGGCACCTCTTAGATATAAGCCGTGACAACTAGTAATATAGTTGTTTATCATTATCAAGTATTATGTACTATCCATAAGCATATGTGCTATACTTTTATACAACTGGCATTATAATATGTTTGTTTCCACATTTTTAAATAACACATTGAGATGTTATGATATCACTAGACAACAAAAAATTTTCAGCTCCTTTATAATCTTATGAGGCTACCATCATTAACTGAAACTCATCACATGGCACATGACTGTACAGCCACATTATATATATTAATAATATACCCAGTTTATTCATTTAATATTAACCCAGGAATCATTCCTTATTAATTCATAGAAGATACCTAATTCTGTTTTTAATCCATCCTATGGATGTACTGTAGTTTATTCAACCACTCTATTATGTCTGGTCATTTAGATTGTTTCCAGTATGTGTTTTGCAGTTACAAACTGATGCAGTGAATAGATTTTAGTATATATTCTTTTGTTATTGAGGTTTATCTTCAAGGTAAATTTCCAAGAGTGGGATTGCTGCTGCTAAAAGTTAAGTGCACATGTTGTGAGGCACGAAATTTCCTAGCAGAAAAGTTGTGTCTGTTGCCATTCCTACCAGCATTGTTGTATGAGAGTACCTGTTTACCCACAGCCGCACCAGCAAATGTGTTTTCATGATGTTTAATGGTCCCCAATCTAATGAGTAAGAATATTAAAATGTTTTCTCATTTACATTTCTTTATGAGTGAGAGTAAACATCATTTCACATTTAAAGGCCATTTTGTATCTTTGTTGTTTTACTTTAAAAGGTTGTATCTGATATAATTCTCCATGAGGGCTTAATTAATTCAGACCCATGTCTGTGCACATATCCTTTTAAATGTTAGAAATAAAAATTGTTCTAGTAAATTTAGAAAAATAAAAAGGTCATATTTGATACATACATATGTTGGTGTGTTAGGTGTTCACCTTCAACTTGTCAGGCAGTGGTACTCTAAATGGTAGGCTTTAATATGAGTTTTCTCTTCTAGATCTTCCATGGTGGCTTATTCTAATTCGGCAGAAAGCTTTGGTGGGCAAACTCCCAGGAGACCATGAAGTCTGTAAAGTTACCAAAATCACTGTGCTATCACTTTCTGAAATGGAACCTCAGGATCTTGAGCTAGAGGTAAGGTAAAGTCAAGGGAAATCTTACGGAAAACTGGTAAAAATGTAATAGGAAAAATGAGAATTTTGTTCAGTAGACTAAAAACACAGTTTTAGAGCTGGATAATATCTTTATAATAATTTAATTATGTGGCTTTCAAACTTTAATTAATTGATTTTTTTTTTTTTTTTTTT
>NW_022900920.1:17994281-18008240 GCF_012274545.1 Fukomys damarensis | reverse complement strand
ATTAATTTTTTTTTTTTTTTTTTTTTTTTTGAGACAGGGTCTCACTATGTAGTTTAGGCTGGCCTCAAACTCACAGCAATCCTCCTACCTCAGCTTCCTGGGTGCTGAGATTACAGGAATGTGCCACCACTCCCAGCATATTGTTTGTTTTGAGACAGTGTCTCACCGTGTATTCCAGGCTTACCTTGAACTCGCTATGTAGCCCAGGCTGGCCTTCAACTCATGGTGACCCTCCTGCCTCAGCCTCCTGAATGCTGGAATTATAGGCATGCACCACCATGCTTGGCTTAAATTTCATTTTAGTAGTAAACCCTTGCTTCAAAACCTGTGAAATCTAGTATTTAAGACACACAGAAGCAAAGCTACTCTGGATGAGGTGGTATTGGTGGTGTGAGGACTCTTGGGGATTTGCCCACTAAATACTCTCTACAGTGTTTCCAGGGAACACTCTGGGGAATATGGGAGTTGAGAAGGGACATTTAACATTTACTGTATCTTCACTTAGCTGTATTTCTTGAAAAAATTTTAAGCAATCAGAAGGTTTTCAGAAAAAAATACAACTACTGCTCGAGAACAATCTTTTTCCAGAAGAAAAAAAATGAAACCCACAAATGTGATTCATGGTTCAAATAATGAGATTGCTTCCCTAGGGCCGTGTTTTTCACCACAAGGTGCTCCTGGATACTGATAGAATGATCTCACATAATTATTAGTTAATTAATTTTTTAAAAGGGAGGGGCCTGAAGTTGTAACTCAGTGTGAATGACATTTGTATCTTGTTTGCTACTGGTGAGGATTTGACACATTGGGATTATCATTGCTCCCCCATGGACTGCTTCCTTTTCTATGTGATATGCTGGGCTAGGGTTGTGTGTTACATGGATTATTATATTCAGTCCCTAGGACCACCTGTATGATGGGCAGTTACACGTCAGCAAAACTCAATCTGGGTATGGTGGTGCATGCCTATAATCCTAGCATACTGGGCACTAAGGCAGGAAGGGTCACTAATTTGAGCCTTACCCAGTCAAGGTAGTGAGACTCTGTCTCAAAATAGAAAAATTTTTAAAAGACTGGAGATGTAGCTCAGTGTGAAAGCTCTGGATTCAAATCCCAGTATTGTTTTTTTTTTAAAAAAAAAAGAGGGTTGGGGGAGAAGAAGGTCTAGTCAAGATTAAGTCATGCAGCTACCCCAGGTGGCATCCTGATGGGGACTTAGGCAGCCTGGTTCTGTGTCCCTCTGCAGAGCAGCCTTCTAGTCACCTAAATAAGCCGGTAACATAACAAAGTATACTCACTGCTGAACTCATTATGTGTTATTTTCATGATGAGTTCTTAGGGAGAAAGTTTGGGGACAGAGTTAAACTACTTAAAAAAATAAGGAAAAATAAAGCTATTTTATGCTTCAAATTTCACTAGAATTTTGATAATCTAATTTTATAAGATAAACAATTAAGTGAATTTAAGTGGAACCTGATCCAGGAATCCAAAAAAGTTTGGAGTATTCTTCATTCATTCATTCATTCATTTATTTATTGTGCTGGGATGGAAAGAACTAGGTCTTTTACACTGAGTTACATCTTCAGGCCCCCTACCTTTTAAAAAATTAATTAACTAATAATTTATTTACTTTTGAGACAAGGCTTCACTAAGTTTCTAAATTGCCCAGGCTGTGCTCAACCTTGTGATCTGCCTCAGCCTCCCAGAGTGTGTGATCATAGACATGCATCATCACATCTGACACAAACAGTGATTCACTGTTCAAAAACGTTATTGGAGGGCCGCGGACTTAGCTCAGTGGTGCTGTCTCCCAAGCCTAAGGTCCTGAATTCAATCTCTGGTATCAAAAAAAACCAAAACCAAAAAAAAACCTTAGGTGGAAAATAGACTAATTAATGGCAGATTTCTGCAATTTTTGTTTATAGCAAGTCCCGCACTTACAAACAAGTTCCATACAGGGAGAACATTTGTAAGTTGGATTCTTACACACCTTTGACACAAACATACAGTGTAAAGCATAAAAAACAAAACAAATGCAAGGTCTGTTCATATCTGTGAGAGTTCACAACTTGAATTGTCTTAAGTCGTGGACTTACTACACATTTTATTTTGACAAGGAGCAGCCAGATTAGCAAAAATTGTATCTGTTTCCTCAGCCTATAAACTTGTATTTTGGTTGTTGTTCTTGTTGTTTTTTGTTTTTTTGTTTTTTTGGGTTTTTTGCCTCAAACTTACTATGTAGTCCAAACTGGCCTTAAATTGGTAACAGTCCTCTTGCCTCAGCTTTCCAGGTTCTGGGTTTGCAGGCATGTGCCATTAGGTTCTGCTTAAACTTGTCATCAGAATTTTTTGTATGGCTTTGCTGACATATTCGTGGCATAGCTTGCTGTTGGCTGACCTTTCCCTGGAAGGTGAACACCCTTGAGCTGGCTCAAGCTTGTGCTTGAGCAGTTCATGAATTCTGAGGTCTCTGGCAGTGAGAATTAGAGCAGGGAAGCAGTTCCTCAGTACCATGTCCATCCACTGTGTCATCAGTTTGCTTATTTGGCACTCCCAGCCCTAGGGAAATGAAATGTCAGCCTCATCAAGAGAAGGTTGGGATCCTGATAGGCCTGTTCAAGGATGTTTCTCATGACCTTCATGGCCACCAATCTCACATTTTTTAAACTAATGCTTGGCTGTCTGTAAGAGGGAGAAAGGAAAACCTTAGGGAATAACATTTACATGGAATTTTAAAATACAAGTGTGTGAATATTGTGAAAGCTTTAAGAGTTTCCTTATTCTTCAGACTTTTTATTGATAATTTAAAGAAAAGATTATCTTAAAATAAAAATGAAAATTAGATTTCCTCACACTACAAGGTCCCCCCACTACAAGGTTTTTACAGCTCTCAGACTTTGTAAACTGTGGCACTTATCAGGGTCATCAAAGATATGGTTCGTGCCAGGAATAGAATATATGCAATGACTCTTGTTAACTGGGGGTAAAAGTAGCTATGAGAAAGTGTTTCCAGCTCCTGTCTTAGTGAATAGTTTAGTATGCTTTCTCTCAAATGATTATAATTTTAGAACTTTGCACCTGCACCATTTACCTTCTGTTTCAACTTGTAATGAGGAATAGGAAGGACAAAGAACAGCTAAGTTGAAAATTACAAAGTTCTAACTAATCTTCTAACATGCTAATTTAAATCTTTGGTATTCTTATTTCAATTTTCATATCACTGTATTTAAAAAGAGCTTTTAGAAGCTTAATTCAAGTTATATCTTTCTGATTATATAACAAATTGTACAGAAAAAATAACACTTGGACACAATCCTCATTAAGATTCTAGCTAAATATTCTAGTTAAATAATCCTTGTTACTATTCTAGTTAAGACTCCAGTAAATTTTAGTGATTGTTTCTGTTTGACCTGTCCTTTTTTTTTTTTTTTTTTTGGTACCGGGGATCAAACTCAGGACCTTGTGCTTGCAAAGCAGTTAGTGGAACCACTGAGCTAAATCCCCGGCCCTAACCTGTCCTCTTGAGAGGACTATTATTTTCAAATTGTTCAGAATTGATTTTTGTTTTACTCTTTCACATATTTTTCTATTTAACCCCTATTATTATCATTTTGTGTCATTTAGTTTAGTTTTGTTTTTTGAGATAGGATTTTGTCCTGTAGTTTAGGCTGGTCTTAAACTCACTTCATATCCCAGGCTGGTCTTGAACCCCCAAAGCAATCCTCCTGCCTCGGCCTCCTCAGTGCTGGGATTATAGGCACATGCCACCATACCTAGCTTACCTCCTATTAATTTATGAATATACCTATCTTACATTTACAGTTCAACTTGTTAAACAGAAGTAGTTCTATGTCTTTTTAGTATAGCATGTCATTCTAATTTGGGCCCTGTGTGTGGCTTTAAATAATCCACTGCTTTCTTCCTTTCCACTAGCACCCTCAGGCTCTTTAGTATGGTCACTGTTCTCAGATTTTCTAAAGCCTACCCTGTTTTCTGTAATTTTATTTCAGAGTCCAGTATTAATAGAATTTCTGCTTTCCAATTTCAGTTATCTTTTTATCTGGGGTATATGGCTTATTTTTTGCTAATTAAAAAAAATATAATTCTCAGTGGCACTGCGCCTGCCTTGCAAGCACAAGGTCCTGAGTTTGATCCCTAGTACCGCAAAAAAATAAAAAAAATTTTTTTCACATAATTTACCTAATTCACCTATTTAAAGTATTTATAATTCAGTGATTTTTGTATATTCACAAAATTGTATGCATTACCACATCAATGTTAGAATGTTTTTGTCACCCTCTAAAAGATAACCTGTCGTGCTCACTTCAGCAGCACATATACTAAAAGATAACCTGTACTCAATGGCAGTCATTCCTTATTTTCCCCCAGAGCCTGTCTCTCTACACTTTAGGTGACCATTAATTTCTTCTGTCCCTATGCATTTGTCTCTTTTGCTTGTATCATAAATATGGAATTATACAGCATGTAGCCCTTTTTTTGTTTGTTTTTTTTAGACAGGGTCTCACTATGTAGTTAAGACTGACCTGGAACTCACAATGTAGCCCAGGCTGGTCTCAAACTCACAGTGATCCTCCTGCCTCAGTCTCCTGAATGCTGGGATTACAGGCATGTGCCACCACGCCTGGCTAATATGTAGCCTTTTATAAGTGACTTTTACTTAGCATAGTGTTATCACGGTTCATGCCTATTGTAGCATATATCACAACTTTATTCCTTTTTATTCCCAAATAATATTTCATTGTATATTACACTACATCTTTTTTTAAATTCATCTTTAGTTGATGGAAAATTGAGTTTTTTCTACTTTTTAGCTATTATGCATAATGCTGTCAGAAACAGTTTGGTGTACAAGTTTTGGGTGGACATTGTTTTCATTCCTCTTGGGTGTGTACCTAGGAATGGAGCTGATGATATGGTAGTTAACAGTTTAACTTTTTGAAGAACTACCAGACTGTTTTTTCCAACAGTGTACCATTTTTTAAAAATGACCTATATAAGGGTTATATAAAGAATCTGTAGTGTTCAAATAAATGAGAACATAGATGTTGTTTCTTTTGAAAAAATACCCATTAAAGTTTTATAGGCTTATATTCCACGTCTGCATATCTCGTTTGCTGTATCTCATTGCCTTAATAGATAACCACAACACTTTCCATATTTAGTTTCCCCTGGACATCTGTTTAAAATTTTATATACAGATGGACATAGATACCAACTTTTAAAGTAAAATTAATTATTTTCTTAAGCAGCAGCTATACCTGTAGCAGTTCTTAATCTTGGTTGTGAAATGTTAAGTTGGAAAAGTAATAGAAAATGAGAAGAGTACCTAGAGTTTGTGGTGGTGTTCTTTTTGAGACCATGTATATCAGAGTTGTGATAAGGGTTTAACCACAGCCAATACAGAATTGGCTTGGGCTCTGGAAAAAAGAAGATGATCCTGTTGTCCTAAGAGCTATCTTGAGCCTAAACAAAGTATCTTAGGACTGGAAAGGATCCCAAGAAGTAATTTTCTCTGTTCCTGTTTTTTGGCAGGACTGACTTTAACCTTTTTGGAAAGATAATGGTACATACTCTTTTTTTTTTTTTCTCTAAGAGTAACTACATAGAAGATTCTAAAATATATATTGGAAATGTTTATGTTTATAGTAAGTGGGCAAGTCAGTTTCTATTTAGAAAAATGTGTTTCAAGAAGGGGCCGGGGATTTAGCTCAGTGGTTCCACTGCCTGCCTCACAAGAGCAAGGACCTGAGTTCGATCCCTGGCACCAAAAAAAAAAAAAAAAATCAAAATCTGTTCTAAGAGACTGAGGAAGACTCCTGTTCAGTGTGGTGCAGAGAGTTTGTGGTTTACACAGATCTGTTATTCTTCTGTGAATGCTTTGGAACCATAGTTGTTTTAGAATTTGGCTTTTGAGGGATGTTTTCAAATGTGATCAGTAATTTAAAGGAAGAGAGGTTTATTTTGGCTCATGGTTTTCAGAGAATTCAGTCCATGGTTAGTTGGTTTCGTGATAGAAACAACGTGGAAGAAGGGCCTGGTAGAGGAAAGTTGCTCAACTCATAGCAGCCAAGAAGCAAAGAAAGGTGAAGAAGGGAGTAGCCAGGGACAAGAATACAACCTTCCAGGTCACACTGCCAGTGACTCCCTCCCACCAGGCCTCACCTCCCAACAGTACATTTAGCTGTGAATTCATCACTGGATTAGTCCACTGGTGAGTATGGCACGTTCCATGGTCCAATAACCCTCCAAAAGTCCCACCTCTGAAAACATGAGACTGTTCCGGGCTATTTTAGGTCTAAACCATAACAATAACATAGGTGTTGGGAGGTAAAAAATGCTAATAGAAATAAAGGTTAAGCACAGTGACGTGTAGCAGGCATGCCCAAGAGTGGAGGTTGTGGTAAGATATCTGGGGGCGAAGTGTCTAAGCTGAGAGAAGAGGTAGAACAAAGGTCCAAAGGTAGAAGCATCTTGACATGTTAGAGAACAGCAAGGAACTGAGGTGATAAAGTGGCATCAACAAGGGAGAAAAGTAATAGGAGGTGAAGACAGTGTAGGGATGTGGAGGGTCTGATTTTGAACATGTGAGTCTGACATATGCAGTGGAAATCCAAGTGGAAATGTTAGGATAAGTGAGGGGGCATTTTGGGAGAGAACCGAGCTGGTCATGTTCATTTGAGAGGGCGGGCTTGACATGGATGATATTTGAAGCCAGGTGACTGATAAAAATTACTGAGGGGTGAGTACAGACAGACAAGAATGTCAAGGACTGAACCTTGGGTTACCTAGACATTAAGAAGTCAGGTAGTTGGAAAGGAATCAAAGAGAGAGAGCAACAGCCACTAGTGGAAGCCAGTTGAAGAAGTGTATGGAAGGACAAGGGAGTGATGAGCTAAGGCAGGCGCTACTGAGAGATAAAGAAATAAGAATCCATCATTGGTCTCAGTGTGAGGCATTGGTGTTGCTGAAATAGCAGCTTAGGAGAGTGGTAAGGGAGCAAAACCAAACTGGAGTGGGTTGACGAGAGTGGGAAGTAAGGTTGTAGGGAGTGAGGAGCATAAACTAATAGCACCCTAGCTGTTTGAAGAAGAGGAGTCATGTGAGGTGTTAAAGGGAGAAAAGTATCAGTATGTTTGTCTGCTGATGGGAGTGACAGGCAGAAAGAGGACTGCAGGCTGGGCTTGAACTTATTGTGCTCCTGTCTCAGCCTCCCATTCACTGGGATTCCACACATGCATTACCACCTTGCAGTTTAAAGTTGCATTCGTGTTGTGAAATACACATGAGTAGTATTTGATACTCATGGCTCTTCTTCAACCAATGATCCTGTTAGACTATGAAACAGTAGTATTTTATAATTTTGAAAGCACATAGAATCAGCTACAGAGTCCTTTGTATCGGTAAACTTGGTCCAGTTAGTAGTCTCTGCATCCCAATTTTATAAAATACATGTAGTATTTTTTCCTCTCATCAGAGTTTGCAGTAGCTTTTGTTTTCCTCATTCGTCATTGGTTAATCATTATTTTGTGAGACACTAATAATAAACATTTAATAATTTAGTTCTTAATAGTCTTGCACCAACAGTGTAGCAATAAAACTAGTGTGTTTAAAAAATGGAATTGAGGGCTAGGGATTTAGCTCAGAGATTCCGCCACCTGCCTTGCAAGCTCAAGGCCCCAAGTTCTATCCCTGGTACCCAAAAAAAGGAATTGTTTTGCAAATTGTTAATAGAATTCTTATATACATTTCAAAAAAATTGCTTTGCATGTTGAGCCATGTGAATTACATGTAAAGCTCATGACTCTAACCAGGTAGCCTTTTCTGTGTGCCCTTCTTTGTCTCAGCCACATACTCATCCTCTTCTTCACCTTCCTGGGGCCCTTGATTACTACTTCTCTGTACTTAACTAATCTCCAGGCCTAAGTCATATGTTGCCATGCTGATTTCATTCATGTGTTTGAGGATAGATAGAAGAAATAGTTGAAATGTCCATCTTTTAAGATTCCCAGTAGTACAGACTGAAGATACTTAACCAAAACAGTTAGCTTGAATGGATAGAGTAGATTTTGTAATGATACTAAAGTATAGCAAATATTTATTTTATAATGTTTGATTTCTCAGTTATATTAGATAAAAACTTATTAGGCAAGATGGTATAAACCTATAATCCCAGTACTCGGGAGGCTGAGTTACAAGTGTTGTTGACCAACCTGGCCTATACATAGTGAGTTCAAGGCCATCCTGAACTACAAAGCAAGACCCTGTCTCAAAAACAAACACAAAAAAACCAAAAACAAACAAATGAACCAAAAAACCCCCCAAAACAAAAAAAGAATTAAAAAAAATTTTAGATAAGAACTTGTGATATTTATGGTCCTAACCTGAATTTTCTGCCTCTATATGCCAAGTATATCTTTTGCTGTATTCTTTCATCTCTACTGTGACTTTCTAATTACTGAGACTATAGTTATGCTTATTTGTTTAATCTGGTCATTTTGCCAACTTTTGGGTGTACTTTTAATCCAAATATTTGAGCAATTGCCTGTACTGCTACATTCATACATGAACATTTAAGAATCACATATTAAATAAAGAATCCTCTTTTTCCCCCCACCAACTTAGCTCTGTAAAAAGCATCATTTTGGGATTAACAAACCTGAGAAGATAATACCGTCTCCTGATGACTCAAAGTTTCTGCTGAAGACCTTTACAAATATTAAGTCCAATGTGTCTGCTCCAAATAAAAAAAAAGTAAGACTCTAATTGATATTGAATTTGCATTAATCTTTGATCAATCTTCAATTGAACAGTAATTTTTCTGCCAGTAAAGTTATTTACAAACCATTTGTTATATCAAAACACTGTCTCCTATGTCCTTGGGATTATTCTCACTGGAAATCATGTATTGTCCGTATACTTTACATTTAATTCCTGATTTCTTATAGGTTAAGGAAAGTAAAGAAAAGGAGAAATTGGAGAGAAGACTACTTGAGGAGTTGTTGAAGATGTTCATGGACTCAGAATCCTTCTACTATAGCTTGACCTATGACCTGACCAACTCGGTGCAAAGGCAGAGCACTGGGGAGAGGGATGGCCGCCCCCTATGGCAGAAGGTACTACTCCCAGCTTGGAGCAGGGCTTGCCTGTTAACAACTGAGGGCCTGTTTTGTCTTTTATAGGAAAATGGAAATAATGGGTTTCTGAACTGTTTTGTTTCTCTGCCTTTTCTAGGTTGATGATCGATTTTTTTGGAATAAATATATGATACAAGATCTAACTGAGATTGGTGTGAGTAGTTGTTTCTAAAATATCCTGTTACTTATAGTTGTTAAGCATATGTTTTTTAATTGCATTAATATAAAATTAAAATCTCACCATAATAATTTCCCTCATTTTTTCCCCCTGGTACCAGGGATCAAACTCAGGACCTTGCGCTTGTGAGGCAGGAATGGCGCCACTGAGCTACATCCCCAGCCCATGATTTCCCTTATGGAAGGGAATCAATTAGCTAGAAAAACATAATCAAAGCTTTATTTTAAAGCAGTTTATGGTTCTACTGCTTAGCCACCAGCCTATGGCAGAGTTTTTGTCCAAGCACTTTCACATTACTAGTTAAAACTGACAACCTGCAATAAAGGTGACATTTGGCAACATACATTTCTGTTCCTGTGAAGAGTCTTGCACTTATTGCTAGAACAAAAATGTAAGTAAAATGGTAATGAGAATAATGAATTCAGGTAGACCTTTCACCTCACTGTTTCTAACTCCAAGATCCTTTCTGCAGACTCCGTAAAAGAAAATAAAACTGTGAGATGGACCCAGGGTATTTGGTGATGGAAGCAGAGGTGGATTTGAACCTGATGCAGGGATGAAGGCTGGGTCTAATTTTGGAGATAAGAAAGACAGTGGTGGGCTGGGGATTTAGCTCAGTGGTTCTGGTGCCTGCCTTGCAAGCAGAACGACCTGAGTTTGATCCCTGGTACCAAAAAAAAAAAAAAAAAAAAAAAAAAAAGAGTGGGACTAAGAACAGTGCTCTCTGTCTGGAGCAGTTTTTATTCTTTACTGTGTCTGCATATACAGTCAGTTAAGAAATATGAGTGTTCTTAGTCTGAAAGACACAGATGAGGAAATCTCTACCTTTGTGAGTTACTGTTGATTATCTACTCTCCTAATTAATTATTTGGATGGCATTTTAAAACACCACTCAAGCTTGGATTTGTACCCAGGCAATATGGCTCCTGTGCTGTGTTCCCTCTCAGTCAGCTTTTTGTTTTTTTGGGTTTTTTTTTGAGACAGGGTCTTACTATATAGTTGAGACTGATCTGGAACTCACTATGTAGCCCAGGCTGGTCTCGAACTCACAGCGATCCTCCTGCCTCAGCCTCCCAAGTGCTGGGATTACAGGTGTGCGCCACCATGCCTGGCCTTCATTCAGCTTTTTGAATGATCATCATAAAGAAAAGTAAAAGCTCTTTTCTTCCCTTCCTCCCTTACTGTTCAGTAAGCAGAAAATATGGTTAAAGAATGGAAGGTTTCTGCCCTAATACACTGACACATATGTGCTGACTTGTTTGAGTTTAAGAAAGTAGCTGTGCTGTACAGAATATAAACAACATAATGTTCATTTTGTTTTCAGACACCAGATGTGGACTTTTGGATAATTCCCCTTATCCAAGGTTTTGTGCAGATTGAAGAGCTTGTGGTTAATTATAATGAATCATCTGATGATGAGAAAAGCAGCCCAGAGACCCCCCCTCAGGAGTCCACCTGTGTAGATGACATTCACCCACGGTTTTTAGTGGCTCTTATTTCACGCCGGAGTAGGCACAGAGCAGGTGAGTAGAGGGCTGCAGGAGCTAGGAGCATAAATCAAATCCAGATGAGAATGGAAGCTGGTGGTGTTGATGGTGCATGCCTGTAATCCCAGCTCTTGGGAGGCTGTTACTGTGTTAATTTTCTTTCAGGAATGCGCTATAAACGAAGAGGAGTGGATAAAAATGGAAATGTTGCGAATTATGTGGAGACTGAGCAGTTAATTCATGTTCACAATCATACACTGTCCTTTATTCAGACACGAGGCTCTGTGCCTGTCTTTTGGAGCCAGGTTGGGTATCGATATAATCCAAGACCTCGGCTGGACAAAAGTAAGCATGCCAGTTATTTAATTTGCAAATTGATGATTTCAGAGAGAATATGCTTTTTAAAATTAGATAACTGAGAGGTTTGGATTTGCTTTTCCAGATTCTTTGTTCACAAAAATAACTCTTAGGGCTAGAAATGGGGCTCAGTGGTAGAGGACTTGCCTAGGATATATGAGGCCCTGGGTTCAGGCCCCAGCACTGCAAAACAACAGTAAATACAACTAAACCCCCAATAAATCTTACTGTGAAATATAACAGAAAGTTATATAATAATGATAGTAGATTAAAGTCATTTATGAAACACTTAAAAGTTTCATGGGCTAGGGATGTAGCTCAGTGGTAGAGCATTTGCCTAGCATGTGGAAGGTGCTGGGTTCATTCCCTACCACTACAAATAAATAAATGAATAAATAAATAAAGTTTCTCCAACAATTGAGCAGAACAGCTTATTTCATAGATTTTTAATTGCTATTGCTCTGAAGGATACTTCATTGAATGTTTAACTTTGGCCACTATGGCCAATATTTGTAGAAATAGAAAGGCTACTAACAACATAGAATTTATCAAAAATTAATGAGGTAACTTTACTCAGATGACTCTCCTTTAGAAGTTTCTTTGAAATAATGAAGATTTCTTTTCTTCCAGTGCTAATAAACATTAGTCCTAGAATAGTTAATTCATTTAAATTTAATTAGATTACAGAAAACATTTTTAAAATTTTCTAGTACATAGTTTTCCCTGAAGATTTTATTTCTGTTCTTATGAGAATTGAGTAAAACTTCATTTTTAAATATCATTGTTTTGCAGGGATTTTTACTCTCTTGTTATAAGTCATATGAAACCTTTCTGAGGAGTAGGTTGGATATATAAATACTAAATGTCATAATTTCACAGTTGGCCCTTTCAGATATGTTATAGATTACTCTAATTGGAAAAAAAAAGAAATTATAGATGTTTGGCTTAGCATTTTATTTTAAAATGATGATTAGACAATCTTATTTAGGTTGTCAGTAAATTATTTAAAAATAAGAATAAAGATAGGCACTAATTTCTGTCTTAAACATGGGAAGGAAAAATAGATTTTGTATCACTTCTTTGTAGGTGAAAAGGAAACTGTTGCCTATTTCTGTGCCCATTTCGAAGAACAACTGAAAATTTACAAAAAACAGGTGCGCTTTGATATGTAGTGTAAAATGTTCCTTCATATGTAGAAATACCTGTATATCTATTTCTTTAAATTTCGTGAAACTAACATTGTGATTAAACAACAGAACATTTGTTTTGCTGTTTAAAATTGTAGAAACTAAGAATATTCTTTAAGAACAATCATTGAGTCAGCTGCTTTACACTGCCTTTGGATAAGGGATTAGGTATCTAACAATCATTACAGTCTAACATGTGTCTAGACTAAAAAATGAAAGTCATCTGTAAGAAATACTACTACCTCCCGGAGAAGACAATTTGCTGTATATCTTTGAGTATATCTCTGTATGTGTCTCTTTTTCTCTGGCCACCTTTTCTATTTATACATTCACATAGAGAAATGCAATTATATAAAGCAAAATCAATTGAAAACTATTAAGTGAAATACAAATTCAGAGTAATTTCAATGCAAGATTAACGAATAATAGTCAGTCATGCTCTTTATCCGTTAGTTCAACATATAATAGTCAGTCATGCTCTTTATCCATTAGTTATAACCAGTCTGAATGTAATGCCATGGATTCATTTCTCTTAGTTACAATTAAAAAAATAACCCAAAGTATGGTAAACATGCAAAGAGATACCATATATATGAAGAAAAAAAATTATGGAAGAACATAAAAGAAAAACCTGACTAAAATGGAGAGAAAATACCAAGTTTCAGGAAGTGAAGTTTCAATATCGAACAGATTTCAGTTCTTCCCAATTTAATATATAAATTTCATGCATTCTCAAAGGCTCAGCAGAAAATAGGAAGCAAACCCTCACATTGAAAGGAATTAGGAAATTTGATAAGTGATAAATGTAGATATTTGAATTTGAAAACAAGAATTCTTACATGTTAGAAACATTAAGTTGGTATAGCAGTTTTGAATATATCAGTTAAACACAGTTTTTGCAGAGTAACTTTACTTTTTTATATATACTGTAGGCAGAATTAGTTTGAGATAGATTATGAATATAAATGTGAAAGGTTAAGCAGTAAAGATTTTAGAGGACAATATAGAACTTCTCTGTTGACCTTGGATCATATATAGGATTTATAAAAACAGGAATGTTTTCCTACGTTTTCAATGTATGATCATATATTACATTTTTTTTTATTGAGTTTATTGGTACAATCTAGGTATACAATACAGTTACATTCATCATTGGGATTCTGTACCTTTACATAATAGGTCTTGATTCTCATTTTTTCCCCTTGTCCCTGCCCTCCCTTCACTCCCTCCTCCCCTCCCCATTTACAAACACTTTATTTCCATTTTTTCAGTTTCTCATATTTTTTTCCTCTCCCTTATTACCTTTCCCCCACCCTTCCCACTTTCCCTATACCTTTAGCCCTTTACTTCCTATTTCACATTATTAATTATCTCATTAGGATCCTGTGTACTATTATAGTTTTTCACACCAGAGAAACTATTCGGTATTTCAGTTAAAGAAATCTCTGTTTGAACATTAAAAATAGGGAATCCTAAAATAAAACTAAAAAGGAAAGTAAAAGAGTAAAGGCAATGATGTAACATTAAAATAATCCTTAATTCTGGGGATGAAAATGGTCCCCGAACATATTTAAATTGCTTCTCGCTCTTATAGT
>NW_022900920.1:17939336-17993131 GCF_012274545.1 Fukomys damarensis | reverse complement strand
AGGGTTTGTGTTGAAAAGTCTGCTGTGATTCTGATGGGCTTTCCTTTGTATGTGATTTGTTTCTTTTCTCTTACTGCTTGTAGTATTTTGTTCTTCTGTTGTGTTTCTGGGATCTTGATTATTATATGTGTAGGTGTAGATTTTTTTTGATTGTAGCTAGTTGGGGTCCTATATGCCTCAGTTATCTGAATGTCAAATTCTTCCCCTCTGTTTGGGAAGTTTTCTGTCATTAATTGTTTGAACAGTTTTTTTAAGTCATTTGTATTTTCTCCTGCTACTTCATGTATTCCTATCAGTCTTATGTTATTCTTCTTTGCATCACCTAGGAGTTGTTGGATTGATTTTTCATGATCTCTTACTGTTTTTAAGAGACCTCTCTTTTCATGGTCACTGACTGCATCTCATCTTCTATATCTGAGAGTCTATCTTCGCATTCTTTCATTCTGTTGCATACACTTTCTATGGAGTGTTTAATCTCCTGGATCTCTGTTTGAATCTGTTTTATGGATTCCATTTCTTTCCTATGTTGGGCATTCAGTGTTTCCATTTCTTTCTTATGCTGGGCCTTCATGGCTTCTATCATGGTCCTGAGCTCATCTATTTTTTTGTCAGTTTCTGCTCTAGAGTCTCGAATCACGACTTCCATTTTGCTCACTATCTCTATGGTTATCTGGGAAATTAGTTCTGTTTTGAATTTTTCTAGAGCCTGATTGATCTGTTTTGTTATTTCCTGTGCTTTGAGTTCAGGTTGTCCTGGTGGTTCACTCTTGGCCTTTTCATCCTCAATTTGCCCTACTGTTTGCCATTGGTGAACTGGAAGTCTGTCCTTGTGTCTTGCTTACGTGTTTTCTCATTTTTATTTTTGTTGTCGGACTGTCCTTGGTTTAATCTCTGGGTTATCACCCAAATCTTCCTGATATATTTGCGCCCTAGCTTCTGTGTCTCTAACGACCGACAGACATTCTTCTCTTCATAACATCAGAGAAACAGTTCATCAAATCATCCGCAATGCTTTATCCCAACTGATACAATCAGCAGCATATTAAGATCAAGCACAACTTGGAAACTGACCACCTGTGGTAGTCACTAGTCTATCACCCTTAAATCATTTGAATTAAAATGAAATCAAGAAGCAGTCCAGAACATGTCTGCAGTGAACAAAATTTCAATATAGTGTATTTACCATTTAATGGCCCAGACAGAGGGAGGATGCAAGACCCCCGCTCTCAGTTAGCTGATGGCTAAACCCCATGATGCTGACTGACCTCGGGCTGCAAGGCCCAGATTGAGTTCCTCATCCTTCTGAATGGTTGAACTCTACAACGTTCTATTACAGGTTTCCCACACCCTTTCTTTAAAGATGTTCAAAGTTGGGAACTCAGAAAAATACCCTTGATGACCACTTCTCCCTCTGCAGAGTGGATCCAAAGACTGGCACAGTCAGGAGGTCTGAGAGTGCGGGGTGGGGTGGGGGTGGTAATAGGGGTTCAGGGGCGCCCGCGTGGCTACTTTCCTGGTGCTTGAGTGATGGCGGCTGGGTCAGGAGCAGGCGTGGCTCTCCCTCCCGTGATGGATCGGGGCCCAGGCTACCTTTCCGGCACTTGAGCGATCATATATTACATATTTTATTAGTTGTTTAAAAAGGAGTAATGCCCATCTAGGAAATATGCACTTAAAAAAAACACTCTCCATAATGAAAAATTTACTGTTTGACATTAAATTTATTGTTATTGAAATATTATCATTTCTTAACACTTTATTAACTTATAAATATTATTACAACTGTTAGAATTAAATCGGACTAGCTATAAGGAAATAAGTTGATAAATTTGCTGAAATAAAAAAACCTGTTTATTGAAAAGCGTCATTAAGAGAATGGAAAGGAAATTAACAAAGTAGATATTTAAGATTTTTCAATACATATATATGACAAAGGTTTCATATCTACAGTACATTTAGAAGCTCTTATAAATCTATAAAAGAGGTGCACAATCCCAGAGAAAACTGGAAAAAGAATTGAAGAGACTCTTCATGCAAAAAGATATCCAGAAAGTCAAAAACACGTGAAAGATGCTCCAGTTCAAATTAAAACCATAATTCACCAGAATGGCTAAAATAAAAAAGGTAGGAACTATCAAGTTCTGGCAAGGATATGGAATAACTGGAACTTGAATAGAAAAAAATTTACATCTACCTGAGAGAAATGTGTTTAGTCAAGGCACATATAAGAACATTCACTGCAGCATAAAAACAACCTAACTGATCATTTGGAGGACAATGGGTGAATAGTACAGCACATCTAGAGTCCTTAAAACAAATGCCTAAAGCAAATGAGGTAGAAAAGTTACATTGTGAAGGAAGAAGAGAAAAAAACTATATAGCATATGGTATGTTAGCATTTAAGAAAATTCCACAAAATAAAATCCTGTCATTAACATGTATGGAGTTCTCACCCATCTGTTCTATCCACACAGGTACGCCACGCACATTTATATAGAATTGCATTTTTGTGGGCTGAAAGGACACACACCTAAGTGATAACACCTGCAGAGAGGGCTGAGGGACTGGGTTGTGGTCAGGAAGGATTTGACCATATTCTACTTTTTAATTTCTTACAGTGTGAATAAATTCATATATTAATAATATATGTAATTATAAATAGCATTACAAAGAATAAACCACATTTTAAATGTAATACACAATCATAAAAATGAAGCAGTACTGAGGTGTATAAGAAGAGGAAATAACTTCTCCCCACACTCAGCCCTGCTCCTTGTTGGCTTGCACATCAATTTTATAGGTGTTTAGTGAGCAGATACTTCCTGATTTCTAACAGTACCCCAACAGTGTTCATTTATTTACCTTCTTCTCCTGGGTAATTGCTTTCCAAGGCAATGGGCCCACAGTCAGTCTGACTCAGACATGGTGGCACTGTTGCTGTGGCCAGTGATTGGTTTAGATGTAGGCCTTATGTGTTCATTGGTGATTTAGCCAATGAGGTATGATGGGGAAGAAGTCCCCTGGGACGCTGCTGAGGAAAAGTTTCCTGCTCTAATAAAAAGAGATACAGGAACCACAGTCCCCTGTGGTTGCTGTGTCTGGATTTAGTGTGGAAGTGTTGCATTTGTCTCAAGACTGTGAATAAAATAGCCAGATGCAACCAATATACTGGTAGGATAAAAAAGACGGAAAGAATAATGGAATAAAAAGGTGGACAATATTAGTGTTCTTGATAGTCTTAGAAACCACCGAATTCAGTCATTCTAGAACCCTGCCACCATACTTTCAGATTTGTTGAGATATGATTCAGTGATTTGTTATCTTTAACAAAAAAACCTGACATACATATTCACATTTCAGAACTTCAATAAAAATATAGCTGTACCATAAACAGGTGTACTGCACCTGTTTTTTCTTACGATCTCGTGATTGTTAACCACTTCTCCATTGGTGGACTTTTAGAATATAATAGTTATTTTTGCTATTATAAAAAGTTTCTAAATTATGTGTGGTGACATACACCTATAATCCCAGCACTTGGGAGGCTGAGGCAGGAGAATCATGAGTTGAGGCCAGCCTGAGCTATGTAATGAGTCGAAGGCTGACCTGAACTACTTGGCAAGAACCTATGAAAAGAAGTCTCCAGAAGTACTTCTATATATTTTGGGATACTTGTGTATTTTCTAGAACGAATTTCTGGAAATGAAATTGCTTGATCAAACAGTGTATATACTTAAAAGCTGATAACATACCACTTTTGCTACCATAAAAACCATACCATTCACACTTCCAGGAACCTTGGGAGCCAATGCCTATTTTCCCGTACTCTCTACTACCTATATTTATATTCAAGTTTACCTGTTCATAGGTGAAAACTAGCGTTCTACTTTAAAATTTGTTTCTTGGGCCAGGGATTTAGCTCAGTGGCACCACACCTGCCTCACAAGAGCAAGGTCCTAAGATTGACCCTCAGTATCCCCCAAAATTTTGTGTTTCTGTATTAACAAAGCCAGGCTCATGTTTATTTGGCTGCTTACATATTTTCTCTTTTGAATTTATCCTTTTTTTCCTTATGAGATTCATAGTATTCTATATATTATTGGTTTTCATGTTGTAGGTATATTCTTCTGGGTTTCTTTTTTTTTGTCTTTTTACTTTTTATTTTTTTGCTTTTTACTTTTTATTTACTTTTATTTTTGTTTTGTCTTTTTACTTTTTACTACAGAGTGGTGTAGTTAACATATCTTAGAATCCTCAGTGAACATAGGTTTTTATCTGTGTCATAAGTCCTGTTCTACTGAGTCAGGCACCTATTTCTGCACTAGTATACATTTGAAATTTTTATGTTATTACATCTGTCAGTCTATTCATTTGTGACTTCTGGGTTTTTTTTTAATTTTTTTTTCTTTTATTGAGTTTATTGGTACATTTTAGGTATACAGTACAGTTACATTCATTATTGGGATCTTGTACCTTTACATGACAGGTCTTGGTTCTCATTTTTTCCCCTTGTTCCTGCCCTTGTGCCTTCTGGTTTTTATGTTAGGCTTAGAAAGTCATGTTCCAGCCTTGAATCATGGGAACATTGCCCTCAGCTTTTTTATAAGTGAAGAAAAAAATACTGAGATTGTTGACGAATCTAGAAATTATTTTGTGTAGGGAACAATTATAAATCTCCCTGTATAGCTGGACAATCACCCTATTACTGTACCATTGATGGAGTGGTCTATATTTGCCCACAGTAGTGCAGTTAACGTATCTTAGAATCCTCAGGGAACAAGGTTTTTACCTGTGTCATAAGTTCTGTTCTACTGAGTCAGGTACCTATTTCTGCACTGGTTCCACAGTATTAATTACTATTTGGAATGTTTTGCTTTCCAATTGGGTAAGTTCCCCCTTAGCATTAGTTTCCATATTTTTTCTACAAACTTACTCTTCCAGATGAACTTTAGAATTAACTTGTCACGTTCATAAAGTTTCCGGTCAAATTTTGATTGGGATTGTTGAATGTCTAGATTAATTTGGGGAGCCCTGACATCTTTACAATATTGAATCTTCCCACTCAGCAATATGGTACGAGTCTCTATTTATTCAGGTTTCTTTTATGTACTTGAGCAGTTTTGTAATGTTTAATATATAGATTCTATGTATTTCTATTTAAATTATTTTATTTATTTACTTATTTTTGGGTACTGGGGATCGAACTCAGGACCTTGTGCTTACTAGGTGGAAGGCAGATCCACTGAGCTAAATCCCTGGTCCCTAAATTATTTTAGATATTTAAAATATTTGCTGCTGTAGCGGATCATATTTTCATATATATTCTGATCGGTTATTGCAAATGTATAGAAAAGTTATGAATGTCATTGATCTAAACAATTCTCATAAGCCTCTATTTATGTAACAAATGAAATTTTAATGTTAATAGAAAAATTGATGCTTAAGTGCATTAATTTCTAAGCATCGCTACAAAATATTTGTAAAACAAAGTTACAAATAAATCCCTAAAGATCACATTATAATTATAACATCTAATTAATTGTAATTTTTTCTTTTTCTTCACTCTCCCAGGTTATTATTAACTTGGTAAACCAGACAGGAAGAGAGAAAATCATCGGTGATGCTTACCTGAAACAAGTGCTGCTCTTTAACAACTCTAATCTCACTTATGTTTCCTTTGACTTCCATGAGCATTGGTAAGGTGGCCTTCTGAAATGATTTCTGGTCAGTTGCAATATGTGTTAGTTAGTTTTTTGTTGTTAGAACAAATTAGCTTAAAGGCAGAAGGGTTTGTTTTGGCTCTGTGTTTCACACATACGATTAAGTTTGCTTGGCTTTTTGCGTTGCTGTGGGTCTGAGGTAAGGCAGAATATCATGTTTCAGAATGTTTCAGAGAAAGGCTGCTCATCTTGTGGCAGCAGGGAAGTAACAAGTGGAGTAGAAAGCCAGTGGGAAGGAGCTGAGTACAAGATATAGTCCCCAAGGCAATGTCCTCATCATGTACTAACTTCAGCCAGGCCCTGCCTCCTCATAGCTATGAACTCATCTTGGGATTAATCTCTTACTATCCTGTCACTTCACAAACGCCCATTGATAGCCTTTGGAGGACATTTTAGTCCACATTGTAACACAATGTTTGGTGTAGTTGCTGCCACAGGGACCTTAGTTTCTTGCCTGTTTACTGGGAAAAATAGAATTCTTCTTCTCTCTTAGAAAAGGAAAGAATATTGTTTGCTTACTAAGTTTTAGTTTTCATATGGCTTTATTTTGGCTAAAATCTGAGGAAATTGTTCCCATAATATTTAGTCTTTCAGGTCCAAAATGACTTGGATTCTTACGTACTCCATTTTCATTTTGATTACACCAGTTGAAGAGCTTCCAGAGCGTTTTCTTTCTGCTTGAGTCTTAGTCTTAGCAGAAGTAATAGAATTTCTTTACTTAAGAATCATCCTGGCTGGGTGTGGTGGTGCACGCTTGTAATCCCATCACTTGGGAGGCTGAGGCAGGAGGATCACTGTGAGTTCGAGACCAGCTGGGCTACATAGTGAGTTCCAGGTCAGGTCAGTCTCAACTACAGAGTGAGACCCTGTTTCAAAAAACCGAAAAAAAAAAAAGAATCATCCTTCTGGCTCTTCTTCATTTCTCTATTAATAATACTTCTGTCCCTGTGGAGTAAATTCTAGAATTTGCTCTGGAAAAAACAACAATCAGTGAATAATGTTGATGTACCTTGTGTATTCTGAAAGCAAGTTTTTTTTTTGCCACAATTCTGGCTCTGTTATATATTAGTTTGCCTACATGTTGGAGATTTGGTGGGAACAGAAGCTTGTGATATGTGTAGTATGTTTAATATATTCTTAAGTGTGCATTTTTTTCACAGTGTAAATTAGTTATAAACAATTACAGAATTGCTTATGTGATATGTAATATTAATAGTAGCAGTTCTTTTTAATGTTTCCAAGCTACTTTAAGTATCATATCTATAGTAGTACATTTTGCTTTGTTTTGTTTTGGCGGTGCTGGGGATCATCCTAGGGCCTTGTGCATGCTAGGCAAGTACTCCACTGAGGTATATCCCTAGCCTCTCATATCTTAAGTAAGTTTTTAAGAAATTCTATTGTAATATTAAACATACATTTCTTTCTTTTGTCATGAATTTTAGCCGAGGAAGAAAGTTTGAGAATGTTCAAACCCTAACAGATGCCATCTCTGACATTATTCTTGACATGAAGTGGTGCTGGTAGGTATTTTATAAGAAGGCATTTTGACAGACTCTTGGTCTCTGAAATCACATGTATCTGTCTACTCCAACAAGCATTAAAATAATAGCAGCATGCTGAGAAAGCATTTATTGTTGCTTTGCTTCCTGATATCTGTTCTCCTTTTCAGGAGAGTATTGTTGATCATTAGCCATTATTAGCTGTGAACAGGGAAGAGGAGTAAGATGGGTGGGCACAGTGAAGTGAAATGCTCTGTAACCGCTTTTTAAAGATATAAATATTCTTTCTCATGCTCTGTGGGCTATGTTTTCTCTTTCTCCCTTTTCTTCTTATCCCTAACATGAGAAAGAAGGCTTAGAGGTACTCATTTTTCCGGCGTTTCAAAATTACAGAGAAGGAAAATGATTCTCAGACTACAGATAGTAGAAGTAGGAAAAAAAGAAAACTGGTGTAAGGACAGGGGAGAATATTCAATTAGGTTTCAAGAATACAAAATAGGGAAGGGTGGAAAGGGTGAAGGGAGGGCAGGGGTATGGGGAAAAAGTAAGAGCTAAGATATACCATGTAAAGGTACAAGATCCCAATGATGAATGTAACTGTACTATACACCTAAAAAGTACCAATAAACTTAATGGGGAAAAAAAAGTTCACAGGTGGCCAGAGAAATTAGAGGGACAAGCCATGTTGCATGACTCCTCATGGGGTGGTGAAGTAGCTTAACTGTTTCAGATAGTTTAGATTCATTTCTGCTTTGAGTCTGAAAGGAACAAAGTGGTATTTAAGTACCTTCTGGTTTAGGAGTGAGTAGAAAAGGGTGACATGGGGTCATCAGCTGTGCTTTATAATTATATGACTTGGGGAAGATCACTCTTTCTGTACCTCAGTTTTATTTTGTTTTTTAAAATTAGGATATGTTTAGCTGGGCGTGGTGGCTCACGCCTGTCATCCCAGCACTGGGGAGGCTGAGGCAGGAGGATCACTGTGAGTTCGAGACCAGCCTGGGCTACATAGTGAGTTCCAGGTCAGTCTCAACTACATAGTGAGACCCTGTCTCAAACAAACAAAAAAAAATTAGGATATGTTTGTTATCAAGTTATTGTGTAACATAACAGTATCATCTATAAATAATTCAGTAATGCCTGGCAATGATATTCCAAGCAAATTGTTAGCTAATGCTTTTGTTGTTACTGTTACAAGGTTTTTTAAAAAAATCTGTTAAAGTATTTCGGGTTCTAAAGTGATCCATACTGTTTTTGAAAAGGGTTGATCAAGCTGGAGTGATATGTAAACAAGAAGGGATTTTTCGAGTTAATTGTATGGACTGCCTGGATCGCACAAATGTGGTCCAAGCTGCCATCGCAAGAGTGGTCATGGAACAGCAGGTAATTTGGAGTCCATAGGATTCTAAATACTCACTGTTAAATGTTTGCTCTCATGTAAAGAAAAGTGAAAGGCTTTTTTTCAAATATCAGATACTGTGCAGAACATTTATAGCATACACACATCTTTGCATTAAAACCTGGAAGGCACAAAGTTCAAAAGACATAAATTGAATAAAGTGGCATTTTCTTAAGTTCTCATTTAGAAAATGGAGGAACTAACATTTTAAAAACTATTGGGTGGCATGGGGTAGTCAGTTACCCTTTTTTTTTCTCAATTCCAGATCCAACTTTCTATAATTTGGGCTGGGAATCTGCGTACCCCACTCCTGCTTGCCCAGCTGGCTCTGCCAGTATAGGTGTGAGTGACCTAAAGGAAACCTTGAGGCAGGAGGAGGGAAAGGGGTCGGGTCCCTTCACCAATGTTGTTTCTGCCAGTGGATGGTTCTCTGGATCTTACTGGTTCCTTTGACAACACAGAACTACCTCCTCCCTTTGTGCCCCAGCCCTGTGACTGGCATCTGCTTTCTTCATCGTCTTACATCATCTCTTTTACCTTGGTGCCCCATTTAAGATCTTTCAGCCTTCTTGTGCCTAAATAAAAGGCACCTGTATTAAATCCCCAAAGTGGAAATAACTATCGTGGTTTCTGGGTTATTTTTTGGGGAGAGAACCTTGTGACTATCCTTTGAGGACCTGATTCTGTTCCTCTACTGTAATATTTAAGCAACCAGGCTTTTGAATTTAAGCCCTGGGCTCTACCACATGCTAGGTCTTGGCTCCACCCAGAATTTAACTTCTCCAAACCTAATTCTCACCACTTCTAAAATGGGTATCATAAAAATATTGTTTGCTAGGATTTTTATGACAAATAAGGGAGATAATTCGTGTAAAAAAGCTCTTAGAACCCTAGCCCCAGCATAGAGTTAGCATTTACTGGGTATTTACTAATCTGCTACTATTAATATTCTTATTGTTTCTTTGTGCTTTTCTAATATTTAGGCATATTAAAAACAAAGACAAAATATAAGAGTATGAGCCTATACATTAAAAATTATACCAAAACAATATTTCATTGTATTTATTCAGCTAATTCATAAAGCTGTCTTTTAGTAGTGCTTTATTTAAAAAAAAATCTGAACACACTATTTCGTTAAGTGTACATCAGTATGTTTTCTTTTCCTGGAGTATATATTTTATCCCATGGTTTTGTGGTTTAATCTACCAATGTGTTCATTTTAGCTGAAAAAATTAGGTATGATGCCTCCAGAGCAGCCACTGCCTATGAAATGTAATCGGATCTACCAGATAATGTGGGCAAACAATGGTGACTCCATTAGCAGACAGTATGCTGGGACAGCTGCCCTGAAGGTAAATACATGCAGCAAGCATTTATAGATCCTTCTGTGGGACATAGGTTAGGCCGTGGTTTAAAACCAACTTTGTTTTTGATAGTTATCTGAGTTGCAGGTGGTAGGTGTGTATGTTGCTGACTGTTTTTGGGGATGTTTGGTTAAGTCCGCGGTCACCCATTGAAATCCTGTGGGATGTATCTCAGTGGTATAGTTCTTGACTGGCATGCACCAAGGACCTGTGTTCAACCCAAGGGAAAAAAAGAAAAGATAAAACAATGTGTGCAGATGTCAGGTAATGTGATTCAAGCAGACGGTCAAGGAGGAGTGTGCTGTGTCTGGAGAGGGCCAATTACTGTTTCCTTAGAAGGTTCTGTGTTGTCTGATCCTCTTCTTTCAAGGAAGTCTTATCAAGGGTGTCTAGAAATTTGGAATTTTATGTGAATGTATCTGAAAATTATATACAACAAAATGTGTCTACTAGCAGGACTCAGTGCTAGTATAATGCTTTGTGTTCTTTGAGTTTGACTCCTAAGCTTGCTTCTTATTAGACATTACCCTGGGCAAATCACTTAAATGCTGTGTCTCATTTGTCTAATGGGAATGATAGTAGGCCTATTGCAAAAATTCTCATGGAATTATATGAGTAAATGCATGTAGGGACCTAGCACATTCTCTGACACGTAGTAAATGCTGGAGAAAATATGTAAAATCTCATTGCCTTCTGTGAGCAATAGGAATTGATTCCATTTGTTTAATTATTTAATTTTCTGTCAAGGCTCATCTCATGATATTTCTTAAATTGTACCACCAAGGTCTCAGCAGGCACCAGATCATTCTGTATTAGTATTAGTATTAGTATTAGTATTAGTATTATTATTATTTTGGTACTGGGGATTGAACTTGGGTCCTTGCGTTTGCAAGGCAGGCCACTGAACCTGAGCTAAATTTAGCTGAGCTAAATCCCCAGCCAGATCATTCTGTATTTTTGATTGAGTGATGTATCTCAAAACCTTTGTAATACTTAAGGAAACTAGAGACTATTCCAGTGGTGGCAAACCTGTGGCATGTGTGCCGTAACTGGCTGTTTGTTATCATTGAAAGCTCTAAAAGTTCACCATCCTTGGACTGACTATACCTTCCACGTCTTAAGTTTAAGTTACTACTGCTCTGCAGATTTGCTCTGTCATCTTTGTTATAAAAGCAAGAGAAAAAGCCAGGTGTGGTAGTGCATACCTGGACTCCCAGCACATAGGAGGATCCCTGCAAGTTCATGGCCAGCCTGGGTTACGTAGTGATTTCAAGACCAGCCTGAACTACATAGTAAAACCCTGTCTCAAAAACAAAAAGCAAAATAAAACAAAAATTACACAAGCTAATTACCCCCACCCAGAAAAATAACAAAGCAAGAGAAACAAAAACTATTTAAATCTTTGCTGAATTGTGGTACAAGTGATTTTAATGTTCAGTGAGGTATGAAAACCTCAGGTGTACACTTACACACACATCGGTGGAATCTCATTTTAGTAGGGAACTGTCTACATTTTCCTACATCAGAAATTTAGTGGGGTTTCTTTGTTGTTTGTACTAGGTATTGAACCTAGAGCCTTGTACACGCTAGGACCTACATCATCAGACCTTTTTAAATTTTGTAACATGGTCTCACGAAGTTACCTCACCCAGGCTGGTCTTGAACCTGTCTGTGATCCTCTTGCCTCAGCCTTCCAAGTAGCTGGGATTATAAGCATGTGTCACCAAATATGGCAGAAATTTGGTTTTTTAATAGTGTACCAGTTTGAGACCTGGACATTTTCTTGTTAGAGTATTTGTTATGTGATTCATTTTGACTTGTAAATTCTACAAATTCTACAAATTACCAAGAATGGCTTCACCCTAAAGCACCATCTAACTGTGAAGACTTGATGCCACAAATAATATGTGTAATTGTTGACATATTTGGATCAGAATCAAATACTGATAGATACTTTAATTTATACTATTTAGAATTTATTAAAGTTTGGAAATTATAGAAAGCTATAGAATTCTAGTCTTGAATTGAAAGCCCAAAATCGATTTTGAGAGCATTCTTGCCTTTGAATAAATTTACAAAACAACTTTCTTTGACAGGGTGACTTTACAAGGACAGGAGAAAGGAAGTTAGCAGGAGTAATGAAAGATGGTGTCAACTCAGCGAATAGGTATTACCTCAATCAATTTAAGGATGCTTATAGGCAAGCTGTTATAGGTAAGAACTTTTCTTTCTTAAAAATGTATTATTCCTTCTGTGGCTAACATTTTCAGAGACTAACTTATTAATATAACACATGCTTTGTAATATATTTGTTTTTCTGTATTGAAATCTTATCCAGTAAGTCAAATTCAGGTTTTTTAAAAATTAGGATTTAATGAAGCCAAATGTGATGGTGGTGCATACTTGTTATCTCAGCACCTGAGAGGCTGAGAGGTGGTGAATGGTCACAAATTTGAGGCCAGCCTGAAATGTATAGCAAGACCTCAGGAAAAAAAAAAAAAAAAAAAAAAAAAAAAAAAAACCAAAAAAAAAAACCCAAAAAAAAAAAAAAAAAAAAAAAAAAAAAAAAAAACCATAAAAAAAACCCCAAAAACAAATTAGAATTTGAAAAATATTTTTGGTTAGTACAACCAAATAGATATGGAAGTATCAATTGTTAGTTTGTGACATATTTATTACAGCTGATTTGAAACTCTTGGAGTGTGGAATAAAACCTCAGTGACTAAATACTTCATATGATTTTCTCTGTGTTCTCTGTGTGTTGGGGTGGCATATGCATTATGGTTATGATATTGAGGACCTTCACACTGAGGTATATTCCCCACCCTTTTATTTTTGTTTTGGAACAGGGTCTTACTAAGTCTCTTAAGGTGCCTAAGCCAGTCTCGAACTTGCAATCCTCCTACCTCAGCCTCCCAAGTGCTGGGATTACAGGCATGTGCCACCATGCCTGGCTGATTTTCTCTTCTAGTAAACTATTTATCATATGTTCTTTTATGGACAAATGCACCATCCTTTTCCTAAGAGTGGTTTAACAGATATTGGGGTATTAGATTTGGAGACTATTCTAACCAACTCATCACTTTTCAGAAGAGAAATTTTTGTTGCCCAATAGAATTCTTGCATTGATGTATTTTAAATTTTCATGAAAATGTTATATTTTAAACTATATGCAGTGTTTTGGATTTAGAACCAAATGTGATATAGCTGACCTCTGGTCCCTAAAAATCCTTTTAAATCCTAATTTTTCGCCTGATTATTTAGCATACATAGAACAGTAGGACCTTAGACAGAGACCTTTCGGAATTGGACAAATCTGGTGTAAAGAAATTTGATACATTTGCCAGAGACAGGGGAGTGCATGCTGTGACTAGACATTGGGATTTTCATTTATTCAAAGAAAAAATGTTACCTTGTTTCCAGTGGTTGATCTAGCAACTCAGTCATTTCATTCGAGACCCAGATTCTATCCTGTCCGGTCAGCTGTCTCTCGCATTATCTTCATCCTGATCCTGAAGCTGGCTGTTTTCCAGGTAGAGAGAGAGAGACAGAGGCCAATAGCAGTCCAGGCTTATTGACCTCCTTTTTAGGACCAGTGTTTGGGCAATTGTCTTTCTTAGAAGCTGCCTGGGGTCTCATTGTTGGATTTTAATATTTATTAAAACTGTAGCTTGGTCAGGGATTTAGCTCAGTGGTTCTGCCGCCTGCCTCATAAGTGCAAGGGTCCGAATTCGATCCCCATACCCAAAATATAAATAAATAAATAAATAAAACAAAAACAAAAACCTGTAGCTGTATGCCTCATTAAGAGGAAGTTAGCTTGTTTATTCAAATCTTTTGTCCATTTTAAAATTGGCATGTCTTTTTATTATTGAGTTGTGGTAGGTCTTTACATATTGGGTATAAAAGTCCCTTGCCAAATAAATGAATTGTAAATAGTTTCAAAGTTTTGTGGTTTATCTTTCACTGTCATGATGATGTCCTTTGTAGCACAGAAGTTTTTAGTTTTTTTGATGTGCAGTTTTCTGTTTTACTCTTATTGGTTATGCTTTTGGTATCATATTTAAAAACTATTCCCAGGGTTGGGGATGTTGCTCAGGAGTAGTGTGCTTGCCCAGCCTGTGCAATGTCCTAAGATCAATCTCTGGTTAAAAAAAATATATATTCGTAATTGTGGCACTTGGGAGGCTGAGGCAAGAAGAGGATCACTCTTAAGTTTGAGCCTGAATTGTAGGGATGCTGTTTAAAAAAAAAAGACCAATCCAGGATTTTAAAGATTTATGCTTAAGTTTCTTCTAAGAGTTTTTAGTTTTAGGTCTTGTATTCTTTTAGTTTTCAAAAAATATATGAGTAAACTCGGATGATGATAGATACGAATATTTTGTCCTAGATTTGATGCAAGGCATTCCAGTGACAGAAGATCTTTATTCCATATTTACCAAGGAGAAAGAGCATGAAGCATTGCATAAGGAGAGCCAGAGGAGCCATCAAGAACTGATTAGTCAGCTTTTACAAAGCTACATGAAATTACTGCTGTCTGATGATGAAAAGTTCCATGGGGGCTGGGCCCTTATCGATTGCGATCCCAGGTGAGTGGGAGTGGTGCCTTGGTGACCGACCTGCATAACCTTCTGATGTTGCTGAGCTGTCCATAGCGCTGTGGGCATGGATGCTTGGTGCATGGCAGTTTTCAGTACAGTCCAGGGCTTGTGCTCAAGCATTTTCGTGGGTGCAAAATTAAGAGGTCAGTATTTGCTTTTTGTGTATATGTGTTTACTGCTGGGGTTTGAACCCAGGGCCTTCCTGCTGAGCTACATCCCCAGCCAACCCCACCCCCACACCCTGCCCACAGGGTCTTGCTAAGTCCCTTGAGTTGCCTAGGCTATGTTCAAATGTGATATAGGCCTTTGCCACCATACCTGGCTCAATATTTGAACTTCTAAACTTTCAAGTTGGCCAACTCTTGCCTGTGCCTGGCTGCCTGGGTCTTCCCCCTACCTGCCTCACCAGTCTACTTTTACTGTACTGATGCACATAAGTGAGTGTAATAAAAGGTACAGTGGTGCTTGTTATTTTTATTGGTTACAAAGTGGTCCTGGCCTTTCATAAAATAACTAGGACAACTGATACTTGACTCTTTTTTTTTTTTTTAATGAAAAGCATCCAGTTTCAAGTAAGTCTTGAAAATATCAGTGGACAACAGGATCTAAATTTATCTACCAGATTGAATGCTTACTTTTAGAGGTGAAATTGGATACTGTTTAATATTATAAAGAAACATTTCAGGAAATTCTAACCTCTGAGAATAAAGCATTATATTTAATTTTATACTTACATATATTTCATGTATTTTTAATAAAAGGGGCCTAAGTTAGGCTTGAAAGTAAAATCAAACGTGATAGTACTTATATATATTAAAATGAATAAAAGGCATTCACTATAGGTTCTTAGGGAAACTTCCCATGCTTTTAACCTCATGAATGATTTTGTTTTGATGGTAAATGTAGTATTGTAAATGGGATTTGCAGACTTTTAGAATGAAATGAGGTTTTCATCATACACGTTAGCATGGAATTTGTATTAGGTCACTTGGTAAAACATTTTCATTCATGTGCTTCAGTAGTTTTTATAAATAGAAGCAATCCAACTTAATGCAGCACCAAAAAGAGATAGGTTTGGGGAGGTTTTATTTCGTTGTTTTTTTTTTTTGTTTTTTTTTTTTTGTGTGTGTGTGTGTGTGTGTGTGTGCATGTGTTTGTGTAATATTTTTGGTACTTGGGGATCAAACACAAGACTTTTGCACTGAGCTACATCTCCAACCCTAATAAGTAGTATTTTAAGTTACTCTTCAGAGATAATTGCAAGTAACACCTACATTTTGCTTGAGTGTTAATTTTGTACCTCAATTTTTATTTACTTATTTTGGTACTGGGGATTAAACTTAGGGCGTTCCAGCATGCAAGGTGAGCACTCTACCCCTGAGCTACCTGCCCAGCCCTGTACCTCAATTTTTAAAAATCTTCTTTAAATCAAGTTTTCTTGTTTCTACTTTGGGGTAAATGAAAGTGGGAAAACCAAAAGTTTTATTTCTTCTTTGTGTCCCCCACCCCAATCCAACTCAGGGCCTCATGCCTGGAGGCTAGTACTCTGCCACAGAGCTACGTCCCCAGCTCAAAAAGTTTATTCCTAATGTTGGCAAACATTTTGTAAAATCACACTGTTCCTGATTTGATTTACAATCCTGTAATTCATTCTTTCATTCATTCATGTAGGTGGTGTTAGGGTTGAACTGTGGACCTTGCACATACTAAGCACTGTGCCACTGAACTACAGTCCCCCACCTAAATCCTATAATTATTAGTAGAAATTAATACCCTGGGTGAGAGGTATCAAAAGATGTAAAGTGTGTGTTACTGTTATTAAAGCTTGCAACAAAGTTTTGGTAGTATCATTAGAAATCTCTTTAAAAGATTCATGAAAACAGCCATATTTATTTCTGTATTTGTGAAAATAATGATGAAACAAGAATAGTCTTGTAGGGGGACTGGGGATTTAGCTCAGTGGCTCTGCTGCCTGCCTTGCAAGTGCAAGGACCTGAGTTTGATTCCCACTACCAAAAAAATAAAAAATAAAAACAAAAAAGAATAGTCTTGTAGGACCAGGTCTTTAAGAAATTACTGTTGAGTAGTCTTAAATCTCATAAATTCTCAGCTACTAAATGCTTACCTCAGAAATGTAATTGTTTTGTTTTTTCTCTTTTCTGCATTAACATGATGAGATACTTTTTTTTCCCCTGATTTTTTTACTTCCACCCCTCTCTAATGTCTGGCAGTTGCATTTCCTATTTCCCTTTAATCTTGCAGTAAAATTTGGTTTTGTGATAACAGAGAGCCTGTGATTGCCTTTTAGCCATCATCTTTGGTTAAAACTCCTGATGAAGAATAACTTAGCGTTAATAACGTGGTAGATAGCAAAGGTCAGGACACCCTTCCCTCTGCTGACTGCTGTACTTGGGATGTATCATTGGGAAGTACTTCCCCAAAAAAGCAGAGCCCACTTTTCCTCCATTGCAAGTTAAGCTGAACACACACATTTAATTTTCATCATCACAAGAAGCCCTGTACATTGTGGTTATCATACCCTATGTCCCATTTACTCCCAGCCCTAAGCAACCACTAATCTACTTCTATCTTATGGGGTTTTTCTACCTATTCTTAACACTGTGCATAAGTGGAGAATACAATATATGGGTTTATGTGGCTGGCTGATTTCACTTAGAATATTTTTCACGATCTTCCACATTGTGGCATGAACCAGAATCTCATTCCAATAGTATTATATTGTGTGGATATACCACATTTTATTTAGTCATTTGTGGACAGGCTTTTGGGCTATTTTCACATTTTGTCCATTATAAATAGTGATGCTAAGAACATTCGTGTACAAGTTTTTGTTGAACACCTATTTTCAGTTCTTTCCAGTACATATACTTAGGATTAGACATTGCCAGATGACTTGGTAATACTCTTTTTTGGGAAACTGCCAAACTGTTCCACCATAGCTGTAGTATTTTAAACGTGCACCAGCAAAATATGAAGGTTCTGATTCTCCAGTCTTCTCCAACACTGATTTTCCTTTCTTAAAAAACGTTGCCAGCTGGGCATGGTGGTGTATGCTTGTAATCCCACCTTTCTAGGAGACTGGGGAAGGATCCAAAGTTCAAGTCCAGCCTGGGAAAATGAGACTTATTGGGCCCTTGTCTCAAAATTTAAGAGGGCTGGGGATCTAGCTAGTGGGAAAGCTTGGTTCAATCCCCACTACAGGGGAAGGGGAGTTATTATAATCCTAGTGGGTGTGATGGGACATCTGATTCTCATTTGCATTTAATAACAAATGACGTTGAGGGTTCTTGTTGATCCTTTTCGTAACTTCATTTGGAAAAGAAGCCTATTCAAATATTTTTCCTGATTTAAATTGGACTTTTTGTTGTTTGTTGAGTTGTATTTAAAGTTTTTCCAAGACCAGAGCTAGGATTAGGGTCAGTCATCTAAGGCAGGATTGTGCAAATGTAAGGGCAGATCCTGTGTTTACTTAAGTTTTTTGACATTTTCTTCATCATACTTTTGCATCTGTTTGATTTTTTTTTTTTTTTTGGTACTGTGGATCGAACTTGGGACCTTCCACTTGCAAGGCAGGCAGTGGCACCACTGAGCCAAATCCCTGGCCCTGCATCTGTTTTGATTTTTAAAAAATATTGCTACAGCCAAACATGGTGGCACATGCCTGTAATTCCAGTGCTCCGGAGGCTGAGACAGGAGGATCACCACGAGTTCCAGGACATCCTGGGCTATGAGTTCAAGGCCAGCCTGAACTATTTAGTGAGATCCTGTCTCCAAAACAAAACCCCAAACGGAACAAAAAAACCCAGAATAGTGCTCTAAGTTGTCCGAATGACTGCCTCGGCACCCTCTTAAATTCTGTACCAGAGACTCTGCCTCACTGCCTCGCTGTAGGCCCAGCCGTGTCGAACAGCTCCTGCCAGGGGGGCGGACCAGGTCCTCAGCCCGGCTCTGGCGGGATCTGTCCAGCGTGGCACGTGTGCTCTGCAAGCTTTTCTTTTCGCACAGCCGAGGCAGAGATGTGGGCCAGGCCAGTCGGGCGTTCTGTGTCCTCTCCCACCTTTCCCCTAATAGTCCCACGCCCTCCCCTTGTCCCAAAACAGTCTGACCTGGGTGACAGCGGGAAAGAGGAGCCTTAAGTTGAAAACAAACAGAGGAGTGGGGCGGATCTGCCCTTTAGCATCTTGACAAGACCAACTCTTTGTGCCATCTCGGCTCAGCTTGTTCTCCATCCCTCCTCTCAACTTCCCTTTTCTACCTGGTTTCTAGATTGTCTAGGTGGGTGGTAGCTGCTGACAGTCATATGACGGTGCCCGGGATACTCGAGACGGTGGTCCCCTTCCCACTGCATCCCTCCGGTGACCGTGGGCACGGACCATGAGAAAGGCGCAAAACAGCTCTCGTGGGACCCAGAACCGCGCACCTCTCCTCGGCGGGCCTGGGTCTGAGCCCTACCTGGAGGCTGCGAGATGCCGGATGGAGCGCGCCTGCGCACTGGCTGCCAGCCTGGACCGGAAGTGGGCGGGTGGAAGATAAATCTTTGTAGTGGGCGGTACTTGGTGCGGCCGCAGAGAGGTTGCAGCATTTGGAGCTTTTGCTGCAGGCTCAATATCGGTACAGGCTGGTCTTGACAGCTGCGAGGGATCGACAGACGGACAGACTGACGGTCGGACCGGACCAACAGATAGACCATGCCGCGCTCCCACAGGCCTCCACTACCTGCGCAGCGGGCTCCTGCCGCCAATGCCCTTGAGCCCAAGTCTGATGGTGTTGTGGCCATGACTTTCAAGATTTTTCTCCTTTTCGCAGGACTCATGGTTAAAGTACCTGTCGGGCTATATTTTTCTTGTAAATTACTTCTTTTCCAAAGTCTGTTGTTAATGTCCCCAGAAGACAGCGCCTTTTACGCGACCATTGTCGCAGTGGTTGGGCTTCATGTGGTGCTGGCAATATTTGTCTTCATAGTGTGGAAAGAGGGTTTGCCTCAGTGGCGGGAAAACAAAAACGAATAGAGCAGCTTGGAGAGCTGCAAACGCTGGGGGGTGGGGTGGGGAAGTACCTACAGGGTTTGTTTTCTTTCTTGTTCCTATTAAACGTGCTTTCCTTTTCCTTTAGAGGGGAGGGTGTTTGGGGAGGGGAATTAAACATTTACGGCAGCTAAGGCTTCAGTAAAAATGCGGGTGGGGGGGCTGACATTTTTGACCGCCTGTTAAGTGCCAAGTGCTTTTCGTTGAGAACGTAATGTTTTTGATTGAGGATCATGTATGACTGATGTAAATATTTATTCCGAAATAGAATGCTAGGATGAAAGCAACACTGTAATTAGTAGGAACAGAATTTACTTCATATCAATGTATGTGTCGTGTTTTAATTTTTATGGCTTGGTTCAAGCAACAATTTTCAGAATTCAGGTAACTATCAATGCACAAAACTAAACTACATTTTACCTCATTCAGTATTCTCAGAGAAGCTGCCAGGATCATTGATTTTTTTCCCCACCATCAGTTACTTGATCAATGCTCAGATTTTACCTCTTAGAATCAATATTTTATTGATTGTAGCGTCTTATCTCAGTCATTTGTTTTTAAGTATATTAGGGGAAAATTGAGGTGAATTTGTTAATTTTAGATAAGACTGTTACAGTTGTGCTGCAATAAAGTGCTGCTGATATAAAAACCTGCAGTTTAAGATTTTAGTAAATCTGTCCTCCCCTGCGGCATCCGTTAAATAATGACCTCATTCTTTCCTAGAGTAGGAAATGGTTTATGTTCCATCTGCAAGTGATATTTTTTACTATGTGTTTTGCAATAACATTTTGATAAGGTCTAGTGAAATCCTAAGGCTGTGAAATTTTCTTACAGTGTAATTTTGAGACCATTTTTAAGAATGCAGATTAATCGCCACCTTTTAAAAAGAATCTCCACCTTTTGATGGAAAAGTTATTAACATTAGATTAATACTAAATAAAAGTTTCATTTGAGTTCAGATTCTACCTGTTATTTGTTGCCTACTTACAAGTAATATTACAAGGATGTAAATTTTACTGTAGTTTTGGTTTAATGATTCATCAAATCTGGTTTCTAACCTTTAGTTTGGTAATTGATTTTAAAGTGGGTATAAATATGATAGAATAGCCTTAAGGAAATGTTTACCTGATGCTTAAAAGCCAAGTAAATTAATATATAGTGAGAATAATAGAATGTAGCTTGAACTTGTTTCATTTTTGCATATAAATGTTATATTTATATAAAATTCTTTTCAAAAGACTCCTTATACATGTGTAAACATACCCTGAATGTGCAGTATGCTGTTTGGGTTAGATAATATGGGATAATCTAACTTACTGTCTTCTCAGTCTCAGGTTTTCCTTTTGCTTCCCAGGAACCACTTCTCTACCATCCTCCAGTCCCCTCTCCAGTTACCCCATTTCCCTCGAAGCCTTCCCATTCCTGGCTACCTCTCTGCAAAGGGACCTCCCCTCAGCTCCAGTTCTTCCTTCCACCTGCCCCATTTCCCAAATCTGATTCTTATGTATTATTTTTTTCATTTAAAAAAAGATAGATTATATTAACTACAGAAGTACACATAATTGACAGTTTGATTTTCTTTTTTCCACTGGCCAATCTTTTTTCATAAGTGGCTGTGCTGTGTGAATAGGCTTGGCAAAAACAGATGAAAATGAAAATACCTAATTCCCTGTGTCATGTTTGTTTAGCCTCATTGATGCTACTCATAAAGATGTGGATGTGCTGTTACTGCTTTCTAACTCTGCCTACTACGTGGCCTAGTAAGTTGCTTATTGATTTAAAGCTTTTAATTTCATATTTTTAAAATTTAAAACTCTAGTTTATTATATATTCATGAATTGAACCCTTTAACCTGATAGGAGTTATCTTTATCAGTCTGAAATTTTTATTGGTGAGTTATTAATCAGTATGTTCATATAATATTGTGATCTTTTAGCTTAGCATTATTACCTGTGTATCTGCCTGGTTTTGATATACTCTGTATATTTTTATCATTAATGGCCATCTTCCATTTTTTATTTTACTCATACCATATTTAAATGTTTGCCTATTGTTAGGCATTGAAATACCTGCAGTTGTTTGCTTTTATGAATGCTGCAGCTATCTGTTCACACACACACACACACACACACACACACACACACACACACACACACACACACACACACACACACCCTGCTTCTCTTTGGTTACAAGGATATGGAATTATGTGACTTTTATTTGTTTTCAGATATGTCTCCAGAAAGATTACCAATTAACAGTGTCACTAGCAGAATACTTGTTTTCGCATACTTCACCAAAATTGAATTTTAATATATTCTAAGTAAACATGCATTTATTTTTGGCTTTGTTTGAACTGTCATTTTCTTTTCTTTTCTTTTCTTTTTTTTTTTTGGACTGGGGATCGAACTCAGGACCGTGCTTGCCAGGCAGGTGCAGCACCAATGAGCTTAAATCCTCGGCCCCCTGAACTGTGATTTTTAAGAATATCATTCCTGATACCTGCTGGCATAGATCATACAGAGCTTCCATTGTTAATTTTGCATATCAACTTTATCTGCTATATTATTTCTAGGTAGTTTCAGAATGTATGTATGATTTGCTTTCATTTTAGATGTTTTAAAAACTATTTTTATGTTGTAATTGTTTTCTAGTGTAAGATCTATAAACCAATTTTCCTTTAGCTGCAAAACTATGTATATTATTCTTATTCAATCTAGTTTTGAGAATATTTTTGTTTAATCTTTACTCCAGAATGTATTAGGCTGGGAAAGATTTTATTTTAACTGCATGTACTTATTTACTCTTGTTATACTTCAGCTGACAAGCCAAATACATTTTTTTTTTAATCCTCTTTTTACTTTTTCTCTAGTTATGATGATGAAGTGGATAAAGTAAACCAATATCAGCGACTAAGTCTAGAAAACCTGGAAAAAATAGAAATAGGTAAATTTTAACATATTAACCAACTCAAAGACATCATGTGCTGTTGCTTCCTAGTATAGGTCAAGTATAGTTCAAAGTATAGTATAGGTCAAATTATTTTTTGTTTGTTTGTTTTGGTACCAGGTATCGAACTCAGGTCCTTGCACTTTGGAGGTAGGTGGTGGAACCACTGAACTAAATCCCCAGTCCTAGGTCAATTGTTTAAGCAACTGGTATACCATCTATTAGAAATAGAAAGGGATATTCTGAAGACTGTGTCTTCAGACTTCCTTTCTATTTTTTAGAGATTAGTGGATGGTCTAATAATTCTGAATTCTTTTCATTTTTTGCCATGTTAAGAAAACCCCTGCAATCAAGAAAATTTGAAATGAAACTGAAGAAGAGTTTTTATAGTGTCATCAGATCAGATAGCTATAGCCAGACATGGTGGTACACATCCATAATCCCAGTACTCAGGAGGCTGAGGCAGGAGGATCATCAAGAGTTCAAGGCCAGCCTGAGCTACATAGTGAGTTCAAGGCCTGGACTATATAGCAAGACCCTGTCTCAAAAAAACAAAAACAGATCAGATAGATGTGATAAGCTTGTGTTTTGTATTGTGTGTTTTCATTTAGATTATGAAAATGTGCTACATACCTAATTGATGAATGTTGGTCTTTTGAAGTTATAGAAGAAAATGGACATTATGTAAACTTTACTTGTATTTGTTTGGCCTTTTAGGTCCAGAACCCACTCTTTTCGGTAAGCCAAAGTTTTCCTGCATGCGACTGCACTACAGATATAAAGAAACAAGTGGTTATTTCCACACACTGAGAGCTGTGCCACGTAATCCAGAAGAAGATGGAAAAGGTAAAAAAAGGAAAGTACCTGATAACTTTGTTTGTGCTTGTAAATTCAAATAGAATTGGGACATTACACCCTACAGCCTGTGGCATGAGAAATGATGCAGGGAACAGCTTTGTGATCTGAGCAGTTCTATTCCCAGGATCTCAGGGATCTGATTTGGATATACTAGAATTTGGGGCAAGGGACTGTGTAGCAGCAGTTCTCAGTGTGTGTGTCGTCTCTGTACAAAGCCATGTGGATGCTAAGGCTCTCTTAGGAGCAGCCACCCACTAATCCCATCCACAGCTGTTACCTCAGCATCTGGCACAGTGCTTGGACAAACATGAAACATAACAAACATTTAATTCCAGTTGTTTGTTCTTTTGTTCTTGTGCTTTACTCTCCTGTTAAAGATTTGCTTTAGAATATTTTGATTCAGTGTGTGTGGGGGGTAGCAGTTTTCTGTAAGTTGCAGCAAATAAACTTGTATTTAAGTACATGACCACAGATATCAGTCAGGAATGTGTGAAGTTGTACAGGTGTATTTTGTGTGTTTTTGGAGACACTAACAAGTTTCACTTGGGTTTCAGACACCCTTCAGTGCATTGCAGAGATGTTGCAGATCACTAAGCAAGCTGTGGGACTAGACGTGCCCATAATCGAGAGAAAACTCGAGAGGTAAGTGCAGTGCTCCTCTTAAGATTTCCTTGGGATTTTTCCTCCCAATAATAAAGATTTAAGCCATGAATAGTGGTGCACACTTGTGATACCATCACTCTGGAAGTCTGAGGCGGGAAGATTACAAGTTCAAGCCCAGCTTGGGCAGCTTAGTGACTTAGTAAGACCATGATTCAAAGGTTCTTTTAAAGGCTGAGAATGTAGCTCAGTGCCTTGGGTTCAATTCCTAGTACTGGCCTCTCACCAAGAGTATTTTCAAAGGAAGAAGTGAGGAAGATTATATTATTTTAATAATTTGGTAGTTAGAGGGCTAAATATTGAATTTCTGTGGATCAGAATTAATACTGTAGTGCTATGTAACTTTTCAGATAACTTTTAGACTTCAAGAGTTGTGCACCAGGTGTGGTGGTACACATCTGTAATCCCAGCACTCAGGAGGCTGCAGCAGAAGGATCACCATGAGTTAGAGGCCAGTTTGGGCTACATAATTCAAGTCAGCCTGAACTGCATAATGAAACCCTGTCTCAAAAACAAAAAAGTTGCACAATTCATTAATATACCCACCATGGTACATTAATTTGCTCTCTGTTGGTAGTATTATTTTTTTCATTAAGTTTATTGGTACTTTTTAGTTATATAGTACAGTTACATTCATCATTGGGATCTTGTACCTTTACATGATATATCTTGGTTCTTATTTTTACTATGAGTAGTATTTTTGTTTCTTAAAAAAGTTATATCACAACTGATGGGGTCCAGGGAAAGATTACCTGTATTGTCTCAGGTCTTTCCTAAACTGGCAGATAATTAATTTGGTCTAACATTACTGGGAACTGGTAAACTTACATAAAACCCAAAATCTAATATCCTCAAAGCAACTGAATGGCATCAGGAAAATAAGCTGGAAATATTCTGAAAGGGAATTCTGAATCAATAGACTGAAAACTTTAAGATGCTTAATTGTAGAAATAAATTCTAATATCTGTCACTCCCTTGGAAAAAGAGGAATTTCTTTTTTTTTTTTTGGTCCTTGCTGGCTGCATATTTTTGAATGACTAATTTCTTTAGTAAAATTGGCCTGTATAAAAATTGACCATGGCCAGCTGTTTATGTGTAATTTTAAAGAAAAAAATTTTATATATATTTTTGTGATACTGGGGATTGAACCCAGGGCTTTTGTACTGAGCGAAATCACCAGTCTTTCTTATTTTAAAACAGTGTCTCACTAAGTTGCCCTGCCTGGACTCAAAACTCATGATCTTTCTGCCTTAGCCTCCCAGAATGCTGAGATAATGGGGGCATGTGTCACCATATCCGGTTAAAAGAACTGTATTTCTGAAAAAATTTGAAACATAGATAAGTCACACAAATCATTATAATGCAGCAACTATTACGTAGTCACACATAAAATATATATACATCTTGACTCTTCTCTTTTTTAAATAAAGCCTGTAAATATAAACTGTTATATCTAGCATTCCAACAAAATTCTGTCTTCTAATTTTGGAACAGAAATTGGCTTTGTTAGACCTAATAAACTATACAGTACAAATAGCTTGTATATAGTATTTAAGAAGTTTTCGAGAGTAATTTTGACTGGACTTGGTGTTTGCAATTGTATTGGGTAATTTCAGAACATGGACTCTGGTCAGCCAGACGTTTTAGGCAATTTTAAATTGACATATAATTGGACATATTTTCAAGGTACAGTGATATTTCATTTCATTATACTCTGTAATAATCATATCAGCCCAACTTTGATTCCTGAATGTGTCACTTACCCTCCAACTTTGGGAAAGATGTATATAAGTCTTTCAGTTTTATGTGGGGCCAGGGATTTAGCTCAGTGGTGCCACTCACTGCCTGCCTCGCAAGTGCAGTCATTTCCCATTACCAAAAAAACCACTTTTGTTATCTGTAAGATGAGATAATGAAGTGTCAGGAGTAGTTGCATGAATGGAATAATAATGCACTTAGAATAATACTTCTATACAATATTAAGCCCAATTGCTAAGAATGTAGGTTGCTGCCTCTCATTTCCAATAATCTTTGATATCTTTGTCATATATTATTTTTTCACATCAAGGATAATTTCCTTAGAATAATATCTCCAGATTAGAAATTCACATTAAAAAGTATGAATATTTCCCTTCCTCTTAACTGCCAAATTGCTTACTAGACTCATTTGACCCTATATACTTCCTTAGAGATTATCATTAGTTTCAGAAAAATTCCAAAGAGCTAGCTTTTTTCTTGAGTGACGTAGCATTTAAAATATATTCAGGAGGGCCAGGGATTTAGCCCAGTGGCTCCGCCACGTGCCTCATAAGCACAAGGACCCAAGTTCGATCCCTGGTACCAAAAATAAATAAATAAAGTAAAACATATTCAGGATTTGCTTTATTAATATACCAAGTAATACCTTCTCCACAAGTACTTAGCTAAGTGATATTTTGCAAAGAATCATAATAAAATATGGCTAAAAGAACCTCTCTAAATCCCGGCAACTGCTTTACTGTCCTTGATATAATTTATGTGGTCCGAAGTGACACATTTTAAACTCTTAAACTGAATACAGGGAACATTCAAATGTAAGTACTCTAGAGAAAATAGTACTTTGTACACGAGCATTTTGGGAAAAGAATGTCAGCTGATTATTTTAAGAATCATGAATTTTCATTCCTAGTGAGCACCAGTGAGGCTTCAGGATTCCCAGTCTATGAGGGAGGATGGCCGTATGGTCCTGAGGAAAACTGCTCAGTCTTTAGTGTGGGGAGAAATGTTTAGTAGGTCTTTAACCAATTTTTTCTGTAATATTCTCATAATACGGGATCCTGTATGACCCTGAGCATACACAACAGACATTGTGGCTTATGGCACCCAGACCTTTATTCTTACTTTATAGCTGTCACAAGGACAAAGGAGATAAAACACTTAAGATGTTATATTAAATATCCCAGTTAATTTAGGTAACCCATGGGTAACATAAGGAAATGGAAACCTTTCGTCTTTCCCTTGTCTTCATAAATTCAGTCACCCTGGAACGTGTCTGGGCAGCTTGATGCTACATTTAAAATACAAAGATGCCACCTATGGCCAGAGAGGCCTTTTCTGGTGGTTTAGACTGTGGATATGCTAGACCTTCACTGCCCAGAATGGTAGCTGGTCACTGCATGCTACTGTGAAGCTTGAATGCTATTTGTGAAATGTGACTAGTCTGAATTCAGCCATGCTGTAATCTTGTGTATACCACACTGGCTGTTCTAAAGACTTGGGGCAAAAAAAAAAAAAAAAAAATGGCATTAATCATCTTTTTAAATATTGATTATAGAAATAGTATTTTGTATATATTAGGTTAAATGCTATTATAGTTAATTCCCCCCCCCACCTTTGTTTTTGGTACCGGGGATTGAACTCAGGTCCTTGCACTTGCAAGGCAGGCCACCGAACCTCTGAGCTAAATCCCCAGCTCCTTCACCCATTTTTTAACATGGCTTCTAGAAAATTTAAAATTACGTCTATAGTTCATATGCTTCTAATGCACGGTGGTGTTTTAGTGTCAGCTGTCTTTTCTCATTACTGAGACAGAATACCTGAAACCCCAAGTTAAAGGAGGAAAGGTTTATTTAGCTCACAGTTTGTAGAGGTTTCAGTCCATAGTCAGCTGGCTCCAAGGCAGGGTGGCCTGGCGGAGGGGCCTGGCAGTGGACAGTCCATGGCAGAGCAGGCAGGAGGCAGCCAGCAGCCAGCCTCCCTTTCCCTTATCGCACACCTTTTGGGTGGTGCCACTCACTCCCAGGGTGGGCCTTCCCATTACCACACCCAGCACTGTAATAAACCCCTTAACCCCAGTGCCACTCACCTAGATCCAGCCATCTCCAAAAAGCTCCACCTATGACTGCATGAGGCTTTGGAGGGACATCTAGTTACAATCCAAAACAGCTCAAATAGGAGGATTATCAGTTAGCAATAAACCGTTTTCAAGAAAACTGGGACCAATTTAAATAGCAAAGCATTTTCATATTAATTAGAACAGGTATATGATTTCACAGGCTAACATTTTTTTCTTCTAATTTACAGGAAGAGCAGTAAACCTCATGAAGGAATCATTGGTATCAGATCTCAAAACCAAGGCTCTTTGGCCCAGGGGAAGAATTTTTTAATGAGCAAATTTTCCTCTCTAAATCAAAAAGTGAGACAGACCAAATCCAATGTAAATATTGGCAACCTGCGAAAGTTAGGAAACTTTACAAAACCTGAAATGAAAGTTAATTTTTTAAAACCAAATTTAAAAGTCAACCTTTGGAAGTCAGATAGTAGTCTTGAGACTATAGAAAACTCAGGAGGGATGATGGATAAGGTCCAGGCAGAGTCTGATGAAGACATGTCTTCAGATGACTCATACCACTCTGATGAATTCCTTACCAATTCCAAGTCGGATGAAGACAAGCAGCGAGGTAATTCTTTAGAGAGTGTAGGGCCGATCGATTATGTTCTTCCCAGTTGTGGTATTATTGCTTCAGCACCTCGATTAGGCAGTCGATCTCAGTCTATTAGCAGCACTGATATTAGCATTCATGCTCCTTCAGAGGTCACTGTTGCTAAAGGAAGTGGGCTTGGAAGAGGCCAGGAGTCTCCTTTGAACAAGAGCCCTTCTGCTGACAACATACATGCACTGACTGGCTTTGCTAAGCCTGTGGATATTTACTGCCACAGATTTGTCCAAGATGCACAAAACAAAATGACTGAGCTGTCAGAGACCAAGTCTGTGTCTCAGCAAGCTAGTGAGGAAGGAAATCAAATGACCAATCTAGTTTCTAATGAAGAAACTCAATCAGAATCAACAGAACAAACACCTTCTCGGCCATCTCGTTTAGATGTGTCTTCTGGGACAGGCCCCCAGTTCCTGTCAGTTGAACCAGTTCACTCAGTTGTATCTCGAAAGACTCCCAGCTCTGGTCTCAGCATGGAACTTGAGGCAGGGCGTCATGTAACTCCTTCCCCTTCTGAGAGCAATAGCAGCAGAGCAGTCTCTCCCTTCGCAAAGATTCGCAGCTCCATGGTCCAGGTTGCTAGTATTACCCAAGCTGGGTTCACCCATGGGATAAACCTGGCAGTAGCCAAAGTTCAGAAGAGTCCTGCAGAACCTGAAGTAGTTAATGAAGTCCAACAAAATGAACTTAAAAATATGTTTATACAATGTCAGACACGAATAATCCAGATTTAGATTTTAGACACAAAGAACCTTGTGGGTTTTAAAAATGTTTTCACATATTAGGCTATTTTAACTTGTATTGTTTGATTCTAGGGATCACCAGTTCTGGTTATTGGGAAGGGTTTTCAAAGGAGGCTGAATTTGAGTAGATTTCCAGACTTGAGAGCTATGACTCTAGGCAGTGTCATCCTACGTTGTGTAGACCTGAGTAGCATATACACAACAAAACTACAGAGCAGTTTATTCATTTGAAAGTAATTCAGAAACAGGTCACTTTGGCATAGAACCTGAAGTGGGTTTTTTGGGGGGTGGGGGAAGGAGGGATGAAGTATAGGAAGGAGACACAGGGATGGACCCGGGCCCATTTGAAAGTAGCATTTTTGTACGTTCGTGTCTGTTATTACCTCTACAAGGTAAACAATTCAGTAATTTAGTATGGAGAAGCATATGAATATAAAAAAATTTGATGGCTTAACCATTCCCTGTCGAGGGTTACTGATGCTGTCGTAAAAAAATTGGTCCCAACTTTCCCCATGATCTACTTGAACAGATTATTCTGCTGCCTGTGGTACACAAAACTGAGACACGTTAACTTGCCTATCATAAAGTAAACCCAGTGCACCAATTGTATCTGGCAGGACCATTTTATCTTGCTCTCTTTAAAGGAATGTTGGGCCAGGGATTTGTGCAGTGGTTTGGCGAAAAAAGTCTAAAGGAATGTATTGGCTACTAGAAATTCTGAAAGTCAAGTATTAACTTTTCCAGAACATTCCTCAACATCTGGTGCACACTACCCCAATTTGTGAAAATTCAGTTTGAAACACTTGTGTGAAAACTGATTTTACGATGATAATCCTGACCGGAGAGGACCAGAGCCTCCTGTATAACCAACCCACACAGGAAGAAAGCTGCACAGAAAAGTTCAGCAAGTATTGGTTTTTCTGCTATCTTTAGAGCCTTACTCTGTTGCAGTGATTCTCAGCTAAATATTGTGTGTTGTAACTTTGATAAACATTCCATTTTTGTTATTTATTAGTGGTATTTTTTTGATGTGTCAGATCTTGTGACTATTAAAGTAACCAGTAATTTAAAGTGACAATGTGTACATGAATTCCTTGTATAACATTTTAAGGGGTTGATTTCAGATAGTAAGGTTAAGCCGGGCGTGGTGGCATACGCCTGTAATCCCAGCACTTGGGAGGCTAAGGCAGGAGGATCGTTGTGAGTTCGAGACCAGCTGGCTACACATTGGTGGCATACGCCTGTAATCCCAGCACTTGGGAGGCTAAGGCAGGAGGATCGTTGTGAGTTCGAGACCAGCCCTGGCTACATAGTGAGTTCCAGGTCAGTCTCAACTACATAGTGAGACCCTGTCTCAAAAAACAAACAAAAAAAAAAGGAATAAGGTAACCTGATAACACTTGTGAAAATTTCCAGTTATTTTACTCTGAAGTTTCTCATGATTTAAAAAATGAGAATTGAATCACAAAACATTTCCAATTCCATATATTCAAAAGTGAACCCTTTATTCTGTTCTTACCAACTCTGGGTCTTGAAAATTGTTCCACACCACCAGAGAAAATACAAGCCAAGGTGAGAAAATACGCATGTTCGTGTTCCAGAGAAATGATTTCCAAAGAGATTTTTCAATACTAGTTGCCTTAAGGCAGTTTAGTTCCAAATAGGGATATACTGTATAGTACCTGTTCAATTTCCTCATCATTCAGACAGGAAGAACAGCTTGCCTTAAATTAGAGCAACAAACGAGAACATCCATCTGTGTAGGGAAGGGAGAAAGGTGACTTGGTAGAACACCATCCTGCACTACCACCCCATCCTTCAGTTTACCCTTGAAATGTTTTTTTAAGAACATGAAGCTTTCCCACATAGAACATTACATAGGTCAGTGAATCTTAAAATTGATAAAAACAGGCCAAGGTACTGGTAATTTGGGAAAGTTTATTTACTGGAAAGAGGGTTCTTTCACTGGGACTTTTCTGCAAGACCAAGCAATATTAGTATTTCTCTTTGGTAGATTACATTTGACGTTGGCACAGTTAGACACAATGGTAACTAATCTACTTTGTTCAAGGATAAAGAAATCTATTTTGCTCTCACAATCCAGTTGAGCCTTCATTTTATTTCTAAAAGTTTTAAGGAAGGTCTCGTTTATCAGTTATAAAAATGAAAACCAGTTAGAATTCTAATATAAACATTTACATTAGTTTATAAAAATAGATCTGAATTTAGGAAAAGAATGTTGAACCAGCAGCTAATTTTTATTTCCCTTCACTAAGCATAATGAATTCCTTGATTTTTCAAGGCTGACCCTGTTTCCTTGGTTAACAATGTCAATGTTAAGTCTTCCTTAGAGGAAAAAAATTATACACAGATACCTTTAAAAAGTAATATTCGGGGCCGGGGATTTAGCTCAGTGCTTCCATCGCCTGCCTTGAAAGTGCAAGGACCTGAGTTTGATCCCCGGTACCTCCCCAAAAAGTATCTATAAAAAGTAATATTCAAACCTTTCTGAATATTTTTGTTGCCACAATTCTGCCACTATGGTACATTAATTTGTTCTCTGTGGGTAATATTTTTGCTCCTTAAAAAAAGTATCAAAACTTGGGAAAGCTTACCTGTAGTTGTCTCAGGCTTTTACTGGACTAGCAGATAATTTGGTCTAACATTCTGGGAACTAGTAAACTTAAAACTCAAAATCTAATATCCTCAAAGCAACAGAATGACATTGGGAATCTCTTTCTAGGCTGGAGATACAGCTCACTGCCTAAGGGCAAGTGATGGCAAACCTTTTAGAGCTTTCAATGACAACCACCAGGCAGCTGCGGCGCATGCCATAGGTTCGCCCTCACTGGCAGAGGCTTTGGCTAGCATATGAGGCTGGGGTTTGAGCCCAGCACTGTCAAAAACCAAAGCTTATCAGAGAGTAGGTACTTGACATTAATTTAAAGTAATGAATACGAGGAAAGTATTTTTAATTTAGTTCTCATCAGATATTAATTTCCAAGAAAAAACCTTGTCTAAGTAACAATTATAGTGAAAACTTTTATACCTGTTAGTCACTTTTTAAAACATCCTAAGACACCTCATAGTTGCAGATATTGGCATGGGCCATTTTTTAAGATGAAAATTTTTTTTTGTCTTTATCAGCATTCTGCAATACCTGCGTTATGTAAACAAGAAAAATTCGGGTTCAGGGTAGCTAAATTTTTCAGAAAACTATGAGCTGCTAAGTATATTACAGCTAATGTAATAACAAAAGAATTGATGTTAAAAGTAAATGCATTTTTAGAGCATAGGACCAAATAAAAGGAAAACAAATTGCAAACTAAAGCAAAAAACCAAAAGCCTTTCTACAGAGGGTGTTGTTAATTTTTACTGTTTTATTTTTTTCATATTTAAGTGAATCCCATAAAACAGTGGGTTTGAATGCACTGGGATATAATGAGAAATGAAGACAATGAGGTGTTCTGCAAAAAGCTCCATTTATTCCATTTAAATACTGTCTTCGTTCTGGAAAAAAAAAACCACAAAACCTTCTCTTTGGAGGGTTACTAGAGTTTGAACCTAGGGCCTTCACACTGAGCTACATCCCTATCCCTTTTTAAATTTTTTGTGTTGAGATAAAGTCACTAAGTTCCCTGGACTGGTCTCGAACTCCAGCCCCTTGCCCCAACCTCTCAGAATGCTGGGATTATAGGCGTGTGCCACCACACTAGGCTGTTTATCCTTTTATGATAATAAAGTGATTTCTTTCAAGTTACATGTAAGAAAATCACAACATTATCCCCAATTTTTAAATTTTATTTTTTAAATTTTTGAGATAGGGTCTCACTTTGTAGTTCAGGCTGGTCCTGAACCCACTGTAGCCTCGAACTTGTGGCAATCCTCCTGCCTCTGCCTCCCAAGTGCTGGAATTACAGGCGTGAGCCACGACACCTGGCATATCCCCAGTTTTTGAAAAAAAAATTGCTGGTCCATAAAATTCCAAAGTTTGGGAACCACTTCCACTTAAATGACTAGTTTTGTAGGCTGTTAACTGTTTAGTGGAAGGTTTCTGTCAGTTGCCAGTTGCCTTGGTGTCCCACATAAGAATATATGGCAAGTTTGCCCTGTTCCCAAACCTGGACTACTGAATATACTCAGACCCACTATTAAACGGAAAGAAATCTGAAGTGCAAAATTCCTTCAACTTTGCAATTGCAACAGTTTTCTTCAAATGAAGTTAAGAGCATTTTAACAGAGTGGCCTCTGACTGCTGTAGCTAAGGAAATGGTATAACCAGCAACACCATCATTATTAAACTTTAATATCAAATATTTTTGTACATTGTAACTGATTTATATAATTATAAAACAAACTTCAAAAGCTCCATAAAATCAGTAAGGTAAAAGCCCTTACTGAGGTATCATATAAACTTCAGATGTTATCAGGCCTGACTTCAGGAAAAGTCATTGGTTTTTAATACAAATTATCTATAAAACAATGTGGTACAAATGACATTTGAATTTTACAATGTAGCTACCATTTGCCCATCAGTCTTCATGGGTATGAGAACTTCAAAGTTCATTTCCATTCACACATTTTTGCTGCTGAAGCCTGTTTCTTCTTAAAGACTCTAGCTGCTTGGCTCTTAGCCATCGTTCTCGTGACAGCGTTGTCTGACCAGCACTGAGAGACAGAAACCTAGTTTGAAACAAACAAATTTAAGTCTAGAGCTAGGATGCTAAGTAAAAGTTTTAAGACTAGGAATCCTTTTTTTTTTTTTTTGAGAAAGGATCTTGATATGTAGTTCAGGCTGGCCTTAAACTCACTATATAGCCCAGGCTGTTCTCAAACTTGTGATGATCCCCCTGCCTCAGTCTCCTGAGTACTGGGATTATAGGCCTGACCACACCTGGCTAAGAATACTTTCTAAAATCACAGCCCAAGTTAGGAGGCAACACTGTCTGGCAGCTACACACAAGTCAAGAGCCAACTTAAGACTTCTCCAAGGGAATCCCAGAAGAATTAGAACTTCATGAAGCTTAGAGGACACGAGGTAGGCCTGCTACCCTGAGGTGACCACTGACCTGCCCACTCCCCCTCAGAAAGTCCTTTCATAGGCATCTTAAAGGAAAGCCCTTTCTGGTCTCTAAAGTCTGCCTCAGCTATTGCTGTATAAATCAGGAGACTTACGGCACGGCCTTCAGAAAAAGCAGTCAGGAGCCTGGACTACTCACCGAGCTACCACCAGCAGCTGGTGCAAATCATCCGCAGTGATGCTCTGGGGGTCGTTCTTGCGCATCTCCACAAAATCATCTTCAACTGCCTTTATCAAAAGAGCACACTTACGTTAGGGTTAGGTACACCTTTAAAACTGCAAGACCTTTTCCTTGTAAGCAATAAGCACTGACTGTTGATGTAAAATGATGGTGCCTGCCTTCCTTGTGGACAAATGACACATTGGTGAAGAGATACTACACAGGTGAAAAGGCTGTAGATAATATTCGAGAAATTCCGATCCACGAGGACACGCAACTCGTAATAAACAAGATGCCTTTACCGATCCACGAGGACACGCAACTCGTAATAAACAAGATGCCTTTAAATGGGAAGAGTGGTGGTTTCAGAGAGTGACGATCCAGCCTTTTTGAAATCTGTTAATAAACTAGGCACTGCACTCTGGGGAACACTTTTGTGGGGACACCAGGTGATTCCTGGTAAGAACATGAGCTTTGTGGTACTTGACTTTGCTGTTCCCACAGCCCACCTCGCCACGCAGGCCAGGTGACTGCAGTGAAAACCGTGGCTCCTTCAGGTGCACCCTCCCAGGGAGCTGCCTGCATCCCTCTGACCTGTGTGCTGACTGCACAGAGGAGCCCTCGTGCAAGGCTGTCTTTATCTAACCAGACTTGGGGGTGCTCAGTGTGACAGTCTCTTTACCCAGAGCTTTTGTCAGAAACTATTAGAAGCAAATTTGATCATCTTGGCTGCCTGAGACATTGTGTAACGGCTGCAGCAAACAACAGGCTAACAGGGCCAGGGATGTAGCTCAGTGTTGCTGCACCTGCCTGGCAAGCGCAAGGTCCTGAGTTTAATTTCTGATACCTAGAAAAACACAACAACAGGCTAACCACAAGCCTTAAATGGCAGGAGAAGTTGGGGGGGTGAGGTAGATGCCAGGGGGTGGGGCGGGGCCCTTGATGGCACAGCACTTGGATAGGAGGCCCTGGGGTCAAAGAAAAAACCTCTGAGTTTAATTTCTGATACCTAGAAAAACACAACAACAGGCTAACCACAAGCCTTAAATGGCAGGAGAAGTTGGGGGGGTGAGGTAGATGCCAGGGGGTGGGGCGGGGCCCTTGATGGCACAGCACTTGGATAGGAGGCCCTGGGTTCAATCAGAAACAACCTCCTCTCCAAAAATAAGATTTTACAAAGTCACTAAACAGCCAATCACAATAAACCCTAGTGAAGTTTCATTCCCAGAGTCTTGCTTCCTGAACAGTTACTACTTTAAGTGTCCAGTCATTAACAAAAAACCAGACATGCAAAGAAACAAGAAGGTATAGCCCACGTTGTGAAAAAAAGGAGTCAAAAGAAACTGTCCACTAGGAAACCCAAACAGAACTCCCTGGACTTCCTTAATGTCATCAGTCATAAAGGAAACCATGTTTAGCAACCCACCCTAATTTGCAGTTTTGCTTTAAGAGGTTTCAGTTTCCAGCAGTCAGTTGCAGTCTAAAAATACTGATGGGAAAGTCAAGAAATATACATAAGCTTTATTGATTTATTATTATTATTTTGGACAGGGGGGGTTTGAGACAGGGTCTCACTGTGTAGCCCACACTAGCCTTGAACTCTCAGCAATCCTGCTTCAGCCTCCCAAGTGCTGCGATTATAGGCCGGCAGATGTAAGCTTTAAATTATGCTGCTGGGTGCAGTGATGCATGTCTGTAATCCCAGCACCATGAGGGGCCGAAGCATGAGGATCACAGGATTGAGCAATTTACATGTCTCAAAATAAAAAATGAAGGGCTGGGCTGCAGCTTAATGCAAAGGCCCCCAGCTTTTCTTTCCATTTAAGGGCTGTTATTTGCGCTAACCATCGTATAGTGTCGCAGGCAGCCAAGATGATACTGCTTCTGCTGGTTTCTGACAAAAGCTCTGGGGAAACAGACTGTCACACTGGGCTGTCTCAGTTCCCCCGCCCCTTTGTGTGCCATTCTGATGGTACCCTGGCCTGCTCCGTCCTGCCACACTGGGTATGCTAACTGCCCCATGGCAGCTGAGAGAGACCACATCCATCTAACTTTCATTACAATATACTGTTAAAACTGCTGTTTCATTAGTAGTTGTTATCTTTGTGTCAAATACACACACTAAACTGTCATAGTGAGAGGGCCGAGAATTTAGCTCAGTGGCACCACACTTGCCTTGCAAGTACAAACTAAGTTTAGATCTCTGGTACCACCCCCCCAACTGTCATTGGTACACACAGGAAAAGCAACATAGAAAGGACCAGTGCTATCTTTGGTTTCAGAGACCCACTAGGTATCTTTGGATGTATCATTCTTGAACAAGGAGAAACTACTGTTTGAATAACTAAAGGAAAACATGAGAACAGTTTCTCACCAAATAGAAAAAATATCAATAAAAATTAAACAGAATTTCTGGAGTTGAAAAATACAGTAACCAATTTTTTAAAAATTCACTAGAGGTGCTCAGAAGGTTTAGGAAGATACAACAAAGAACCTGCAAACCAGAAGATAGGCTGAGATTATCCATTCTGTGAGAGAGAGAGAAAAGAGAATAATGAAAAAAGAACAAGCCGGACGTGGTGGCACATGCCTGTAATCCCAGCACTCGGGAGGCTGAGACAGGAGGATCACTGAGTTTGAGACCAACCTGGGCTACACAGTGAGTTCCAGGTCAGTCTCAACTTACATGGTGAGACCTTGTCTAAAAAAAAAAAATTGAACGGAACTTCAAAGACCTGTGAGACACCATTCAGTGCACCAACATAATCATAATGGGAGTACTAGAGAGAAGAAGGAAAAAGTGAAGAAATTTTGGGCCTGGTGGTGCCCACCTGTAATCCCAGCAAGGCCAACATGGAACATATAGGGAGACGTTGTCTAAAAAAAAACCAACCAAAAACCTACTTCAAGCAAGAGAAGGGAATAGTGGGAGACTAGATAAAGAAAAAGGAAAGAGATAGCACACAAATAACAAATTTACCTATTGACAACTACAGTAAATGTGAATTAGATTAAACGTTACAATTCAACACAGGGAAATCCATGATTTACCCTGAAAGTACCTTGGTTATTTCATCAGATATGCTGTAATCCAGGAATCTCAACAGGGTCAGGTAGATGCGGAACTTATTCAATACAGAAGGCAGCACTGTGGAGAGAAGGCTGTTCGTGTACTCTTCCATGTTGGGTGGAATTAGCTGGGGTTGTAAGTGGAGCTGGCAATCTGCCTGGAAAGAAAAATACACAAAATTTCGTAGCTTCTTATGTTAAATTGCATTTTAAGGAAGATGCAGACTATTAGTTCCTAAGGAAATCACTAAATACTATTGGTGCAGGATCAGCAATCAGCTTTCAATATTGACACTCATAACTACCACAACAATTAGTTAGCTTTTTCTGATTGTTTCCTCAATGGTATATAAGCATATAGAAAGACAGGCAAGCTCTAATAGTTCTCTATGGAAAACTATTTTAGTCAAAGGGTGTTTCTCATCAGTCCCAGGTGAACACTACTGCACAGACCAACCACACCTTTTAAGTGTCCAGAGCATTTCTCATCCTCAGAACTAAAAGCTCTGATAAGACATTCCGAAGAACACAGAATTTCACCACAAAGCAAAAAACTCATTACGAAGTAATCAGAAATATTTTAGAAGGAACTCTAGGACATTTTCACCTAAGACAGGCAAAAAACAATGGGATGCAGCAAGAATAGCCTGGAAGTAAATCAGGCAATCTACAAATAGTATCTACTTTTTATGCCTAGATGAGAAGTTTCTCAGTCCAACAGCCCTGGGTATCATGAGATTTGCTGCTACCTGGGTTCTTCAGAGATTAAGTTTTCACTCCAAGGCAAAACAAATAAATGCTTCCCTTACTGATAATCTGCAATTACAATTTCTCAGATATAACTACTAAGCACCCCCACGAAACAACAAAAATGTAGCTATCTTTTCCAAATGTAACCTCCTCCACTGAACAGGGACTCAGGGTACCGGGAGGAGTGACCGCCCCTCTGAGGTGATAAGAACATTGATGTTGCAGGGGAATTCCATCTGGTGGTAACTGAAGTCGTAATCCACCTTCTGCCAGGTTATCAGGTTGCTCAGGGCAGTCACATTATGAACACCTACAAGAGCATGAACAAAGTTTCAATCACTCGATTTTCATCACCTACACAGATTAGTTTAGCTGCCAGTGATTATATGACGTTTCTACTGCTTACATAAGGGATATGAGGCACTGATTATACTAAGCAGAATGCTCCCCAAATCTAAGCCTGGCGTCTAATACATGACAGACAACAGTGGTCTCTCAGCAAGTAAGACCACTTCCTGGGTGGTGCGCTCACAGGGCTGAAGTAACATGGTGGGACCCTATTTCTGTACGCAGGTCAGGGTACCGAATTTTGATGATTTTGTACTCACTTCTTCCTTTAATGTTCCCCATCTACATCATTTTTCCTTCTATCTCTACCTTCTGACCTTTTCACCAAAGTGTCATCTTGTAGTCTCTGTATTACTTCCTTCCTTGTGTGTGTGCATGCACTCTGGGGAATGTTCATTCCCCAAGGGCTCATGCATGCTAGGCAAGCACACTACCACTGAGCTAGACTCCCAGCCTTTTTAAAAAATTGTTTTTGTTTTCAGACAGGGACTAAGTTTCCTAACCTGGTCTCCAAGTTGCAATCCCTTCACTTCCACCTCTTGAGTAGCTGGGATTACAGGCATACACTATCATATAACATATTCCATAACCGAGGTTAGTTCAAATTATCTGATCTACAAAATATTTTTTCCAGAGATGCTGTGAAAAATGTTCTAATTAATTTATGTTTGTAGTGCTGGGGATTGGATGCAGGGCCTCCCACAGGCAAGGCAAGTACCCCACCACTGCACTGCATTCCAAGCCACTAAAACATGTTTTAAAAAGTTCACATGAGCTGGGTGTGGTGGCACATACTTGTAATCCTAACACTTGGGAGGCTGAGGCTGAGGCCTCTAATTTGAAGCCAGCCTGAGCTACATAATTCAAGGCTAGCAAGATCCTGTCTCAAAAGAAAGAAAAAGAAAAAAGGCAACAGGAATGTTGTTAGATCTTTAAAATAATTCTCTTTTGAGGTAACAGATAATTAAGGCAAAATCTCTTCCCACGTAAGCACTTAAATTAGTATTTTACTCCTGCACTATTTTCAGAACATGGTAACAGAAAAGCTGGTAAACACAATTAGTTTATGACATATGCTTTAATCAAGTGCATGTGCACAGACTTTACCTTAAATGCCTGTTGAATTTGTCTTTGTCCACAGACATCCTTTTAAAAAGTTATTAACAGATTTGACTTTAATGAAGGGAAGCACCGGTATGTACCTGGCGTGTCCAACTGCCCTTGTTCCAGCAGAGTCTCATCGATGACCAGGGAAGTGTTGTTGGGCAGCTGGAGGAGCCCACTGACCAAGCGATTGGCTGTGTAGTCTTTATGGGGGATGAATTTCAAACGGTTCATGTTCTCTATAGTCATCTGCAGACGAAAAGACTACAAGAGATTTTTTAATAAGCAAGGATGTGTTTCTCTGTTTTAACAATATATATATATATATATATGTTGGGAATTAAAACACTGTTTCAAATACAATGATCTTATAAATATTTAGGAATAGAGTGATGAGGTTTCTGGAACTCTTAGAAGCAAAAATATTATCTATATCATGCATTAGAATTTCATTCAATGAGCTGCTTTATTCTCAAATGCCATGTTCAACAGCCTTGAGTACTTTTGATTTTGCCAATTTCTACAAATGGTAGACAACAGACATACGTGTATCAACTATCCAGAGGCTGAACTTAACCAAACATAAGCTAGAAAAACAGAAAACATTTTTTTCAAGTCAAGAAGAAAGGCACGGTGCAGTAGTACACGCCTGTATCACTACTCACTAGGCTGAAGCAGGAGGATGGTAAGTGCAAGGCTAGACTGGGCAACTTAAGAAAGACCTTGCCTCAAAATAAAAAATAAAAAAGGTAAGATATAACTCAGTAACAGCACTGGCCCAGTAGGCACAAGGCCCTGGATTCAAATCTCAGTGGCCCCCTAACCCCAAAAGACAGGGAGAACCATATTCATTCATCATAGGCCAATGTACAAGTTTCCGAACAAAGTGAGAGAACAGCCTAGGAACAGAGCACACTGAGCTATGGCTCTTGCTGCACATCTCTCAAGTGACGGTTCCACTGCACTGGAATCTGCTAAGCCAGTGCCACCGCCTCCACTGCCGCGTCCATCCTCTGCTCCAAGGCCCCTCACTCTGCTCTAGACCCCTCTGCTCTCCTACACATGAGCTGGAAAGGAAGTGTGCAGGGTGGGAGGAAGCTTGTTGAAAAGATAAAACAGAACCAAAATTTGGAGGATTTTTGTACTTTGGCTCAATGATCCTACGCAAACACACAGCTCTGCAGCCCCTGCCTGGTGCTGTTCTCGCCACAGGATGGAAGCTTCCTCTGAGCAGCCTCCGGGCTTGGCGGTGTCTCCTCAACACCTGTGAGCTAGGCCCTCCCTGGCCCTAGGAACCGGCAGCTCCTCCAGATCTGCTGCTAGAGCTGTCCATCTTCATCTCCTGAGATCTTACTATTCTGCAGGACATGTCAATGACCTACCTTGGATTAATTTAACTCTCCAAAGTGCTACAAGACCTAGGGAACTGCTGAGATCATTTTATGTGGTTCATGGGATAAAAATCAGGAGTTAAATCAGATTCTTTCAGTGTGCAAGTCAGACCAATCAATTTTACAACAGAACACGAAAATTTCACTGATATGTTTTCAGATGCCACACTTCAACTACCATTTAAGAAAACATACTTCAAAAATAACATTGCTTTATAACAGACTACATGTGAAAATAGACATAAAAATCTACTGGTCTTTTAATCCAGATATTAAAGAGATTTGTAAAAATGTAAAAACTGTGATTTATTACTAATATTTTTGGCTTGGGAAGTTTTTATAAAAATACTTATGCATCTATTTATTTCTAATGAATTAGTATTTTAACCTATTTTCAATTTTAATTTCTAATGTGGGAAATTAAAAAGCAAACCCCACAGCTCTCTGAGTCCTCAAGACTTGGTCAGGAGACTGCCTGTCTGTTCCGGCCACTGTTGCTCTTGGAGGGCTGGGCCCAGAGTGGCAGCACTCAAGATGCTGGATGAGTGGGTCACCTGGCTCAGCTTCTTGAACTCCCAAAGTGAGAGGTGACCAGTGTTTTCAGTCACACGACTGCTCAGAAGCAGCTCCCCTGTTCCCAAAATCCTGCCATACAAAAGCACTACACTCCTATGTCCTGGGAAATACGGGCAGCTCAATTTTCCAAACAGGAATTAAAACTGAAGCAATGACGACAGAGATCTTTATTACCTCAGCTAAGAGAATTAGGCTCCCAAAATTTAGAGCTTATTTAGATTTACGACTTTAATACATACAAAAGGATATTAAATTGCACAACTCAGCATCAATAGAGAGAATTACAAAGGAGTTACTCTAATTGTATTGTTAGACTCACAAAACTTTGTACTAAGGAATGTATGTGAAATGTTTAGCAGACTGTACATTTTAAATTATGTAACTTGGCAAGCTCTGTTTTCCCATCAAATGAGATCTATTACAATCTCAAAGTTAAATATTTGGGTTGAATAAAAGGCAATTAGGTGGATTTGTTGTATGCTTAGGATTATAATTTCTATTTATATTGATCTTACTGCTGGAACAAGATGTTGAATAATTCGATATAAATGTTCTGTAAAGGTACTATTCCGTGGACAACCACTCAGGTTCACAGTGAATTTTCCTAGTGGAAGAACATCTCTTCTTGTGTATCTAGGGGAAAAAAATCAATAAGTAATATATTGAGGTGATTTCCACAAAATGTTAATTAAAAATTTACTTACTATTGTCATTAAAATATAGAATACTCTAAATAGATATTTTATGTATTAGAACAAGTTAAAATAATAGCCAACACTTGTATATAAAGTGCTAATCATACACCAGGATTGACTCTGAACACCTCCCGCCCTTCTTTCTTCCTTCCCTTGCTTTTTTGCAGTACTGGGTATCAACCCCAGCGCCTTGTGCACACCAGGCAAGCACTCAATCACTGAGCCACGTTCCTAGCCCTGCATTTTCAACTAATCTCCAAATAGGCTGAACGAGAAAATGTTTTACAGATGAGACAGATGAGGATCATAATTAAGTACAGGTTGATTATCCCTTATCCAAAATGCTTGAGACCAGAAACGGTTCAGATTCTGGAGTATTTACATACACTTCACTGGTTGAGCATTTGAATGTTCCATAATATCAGCTCTCAAAATATTTTAGACTCTGGAGCATTTCAGGTTTTGGGATTAGGGATGCTCAACTTGTAACAAACTCATCTGGCCAGGAAGCAACAGAGACAGGATGTGAATTTGCGTCCCACATCTCACCCAAGGAAAGAGCCACAGGAAAAAATGTTCACTGCAATGTTATTTATTATAGAGAAAAACTAGGAAAACCTAACATTGAGGAACATGGGTAAAAAATGAGACAACTATATAATGAAGTAATGTGCAGCCACTAAAAGGTTCATGGAGAACGACAGCAAAATGTTTTATAAATACGAAAAACAAGATATAGATATGTACTTGGGAGTATAAATGATATGTGTATAGGTATACAAAGCACACATATATAAACAAAAACCTTAAACAAGTACCAGAATGGTAACTGAGATTATCTCTCAGTGCTCACATGACAGATGAATGCTATTTTCTTTTTTGTATTCCTGGAACTTGCTGAAGCAAAACATTACTGTTGAAATCAGGAACAAAACACAATGGAGTGAAAGGGTGAGGTGCTAATCTCAATGTACAAGTTAAATGTGCACATGGTGTACCTTGTTGACTGTTTTGAGGAGCAGAGCCTTGTTCTGAACAAACAGGACCCAGAACACAAAAAGGGGGCTGGGGATGTAGAGTGGTACAGTATTGCCTGAAACGCCCAAAGCCCTGGGTTTGATCCTAGCACAAATTTTAAAATAAGAAAGAATAAAGGATAAAGTAGCTTACATTTTACTTATCAGCCAAGTCTTTTATCTGACTTTGGCTCTAATAACTAGGGGAAGATAATCAAAATGCTAAATGTGAACCTGAAAAAAGGTAAGAAAAGGATGATTTGTTTTGGTATAAAATATACTACAGAGAACAAACACCACTTTATGAAGCCTGAATTGAAATACAGAAATTACATCAGAAACCATCCTGATCTTTTTCATAGTTTTGAACCACACTCAATTATTAACTTAATTCCCACCAGAAATACAGACAGCACTTACACTGTAGAGATGAGATGTAATATAAGGTATTCAGCAGCCAAACTGTCTCCCAAAAGGGCATGAGTGAGGAACCCCAGCAATTCTGCTCTGACTGGAGACAATTCGGACATGAAACTTGACACAACTGCAAAAGGAAGGAAGACAGGTTCAGAATACACATGCCAGCTCCTCTCAAGTGTCTCAGTGCAAAGCTAACTTGGTGAAAAGAACATTTCAATTCAGTGGACGGCTAGTGTGAATGTAGACTATTGACCAACAGTTATGCCAATCTTAAAACTAAGGAGAATTTATATGTTTTTCTTTTGTCTCATTTCAATGAAAGGAAGAAGAAAAGGGGGCAAAGCAATACACTACTGAAGGCGAACGAGGCTCTCTCAATTCCACTAAAAGCACAAGACAGGCAGCTGTGGACACAGATGGAGGGAAAGCAGTCTGTGGTTCACTACACTTTAACACTTACACTTACAGGTTCTGCTCTCCTCTTTGTTAAGGCAGGCAGGTAACAATGGGTTGATGTGCTGCAATTTCTGGGCCAAAACCACATGAATTCTTGGCACTAATGAGGCAGGAGGACTGTGTACCCTCTGCTCCTCTGCTGTATCTGTGCACTCCATGGAGTCCAGCAGTGCAGAGGAATCTCTGCAGAGACCAGAAGCTCCAGATTAGAGACGCGAATTGCAAACATGTAAAAACAATGTGCACCTCCCAAGGCAAAATTAGAATCCAAGCCAAAAGCCCTTCCACTTGCACATCTCCCTCATTCTAAAATGTTTCCCCGTCACATAGATTTTAGGATAGTTTGGTGCAATAGAATGGATTTATTTCATTCTTCAGGTTCAACAATATTTTTTACTCAGTACGCTAACATAAATGGGCTAATAGAACGTCACTTGTAAGATTATTTAAAAACACAAACACTTGTTCTTCAGTTCTCAGCTGAGATACCAAATACCTCAGCACATTCCAAAACTCGGGTGTCCTCTAAAGCCATCCAGGATCTATTATTCAGCATATGGAGAATAGATCATCTCTACCTAATTCTCTTTCCTGAATTTTATTCTTATATGAAATCTCCCCTGAATAATGAGAATAAGCAATGAAAAGTGAACTCTTCAGACTTGCTAAATAAATTTACATAAGACAGGTTTATTGTAAGTGACCGAAGTAAATGCCTAAAATGTTTTAACATCTTCAACTTACCAGTATTGCAGTGTTCAATACTTTCCACACACATATTCATTAAAACCCCACAATTACCCCTCTTTACGGTGAAGAAAAAAGTCTAAGATCAAATAGCCACTAAAGAGGCCAAATCAGAATTTCAACTCTAAACTAAGCAGCCTTAGTAACAGTAACTGAGGAGGAACATCATCACAGACAGAATTAGCAAGACTATTAATTTTAAGGACTATTACTAAGAGATTGTTATGTTTACTTAAAGTTGTTTAAAATTTGTTTTGTACCTTTTTTTTTTTTTAGTGTGGAAAAATACAAGTTCTTCCTATGCAGAAACCATGATGAACATTTGGTATTACACAACATAATGCAACTGTCTATCAGTACTCCCCCCCTTTGGCAATTTAAAAAGAAAAATAAGAAAATTTAATGTATTTTATTAAGTGAAAACATAAACGAATACAGATACTACACCATCTTTCATAGAAGAAAAAATGGGAGGGCTGGGTATTTGACTCAGTGGTTTTGCCGCCTGCCTCACAAGTGCAGGAAATCGAATACACATGTATCTAATTATTTCTGCAAAAGAGAATACAGGAAGGATAAACCAGAAACTAGGGAGATGTTTCCCTAGGCAGTTGGGTGGGACCAGGCAAGCAGAGATGAGGTAACAACAATGACTCTATTAACTATTTTTGGTACTAGGGATTGAACTCAGGTCCTTGTGTTTGCAAGGCAGGAGATGGAACCACTGAGCTAAGTCCCTAGCCCCAAGTTTAAGGTGTTTTTTTGTCCCCCGCCCCTGCGTACCAGGAATTGAACTTGGGACCTTGTGTTTGTGAGGCAGGCAGCAGAACAACTGAGCTAAATCCCCAGCCCCATAACAATTCTTTAAATAAATGGAAGAGAGAAAAAGTCTCTCAGAGTTGAATGCCTAAAAAATGCAGAGTGACTGAGTTAGTGATTGAGTTCACAACTGAATCATCAATGGATGCAAATTGAGTCAGTGCAAAGTTAATGAAATCTCCTGTTATAATGCACTAAGAATGATTTGCCATTTTTGCAGTTTCCGTCCTTCTTGAAGCAGTATGCTAAATAACTGCCTTGGCCGGACATGGTGGTGCATAACTGGGATCCCAGCACTCGGGAGGCTGAGGCAGGATGACTGCTGAGTTTAAGACCAGCCTAGTCTACACAGTGAGTTCAAAGCCAACCTGAACTACACTGTGAGACCCTGTCTGAAAACACAAACACATACACATAGAAGGCCCTCTGCTCTCTGCCATGTGAGAAGATGGCCATCTTCTAACCAGGGAGGTCCTTCACTAGATACCTGATGTTGGTGTTTCCAGCTTCTAGATGTCTTAAGTTTTTGTTTAAGCCAAAACAAAACAATACAAAACAAAAAACAAAAACCCCAAAATCAAAAAACTGTCAAGGCCATGCAGGACAATGAAAGGCTGTGAACTATTTTGGATTCATGAAATCAGCGATCCTATGGGTCCTGGACCAAAAGTGAGGTTGAGGAATGAGACAGCTGATGAATATAGGTTATGGACTGTGGATTCGTGTTACATATTCATGGCCATCTCCTAATTTTAATACCTGTGCTCTGATTACACACAAAGCCTTTGTGCTTAGGAAATACTGACTCAAATATTTAGAGGTAAAGGGTTTAATGTATATAGCTTAATCTCCAATGTTTCAAAAAAATGTGAACATAAACAGCTCAAATGAATGACAAAGTAATATGGGGCACAGGTGTTGACAGATAGCAAATCTTAGTAAAAAGGGAAGGGAGTTCTAAAGAACTCCACTATCTGCCACTTTTCCCACAAATATGAAATTATATCCAAAAAAGTAAAGACAAAAAAGACAAATGGACTCACCTTTCGTCACTACTCAGTATACTTAGCACAGGGTCCACAGACAGGATGCCGTATAACTCAAGAACATCATTTACTTTGAAACAATCGCAGTCTTCATAGACCTGACAAGTAATCGCATGAAATCGTGTTAGCACTAAGTGACTCAAAAAGTCTAAGAAATTAGTCTTAAAATAGTAATATCTTAGAATTTAGGCTAAAAAATGGACCTTAAAGTAACCCCTGTATTTCATAAACTGACACCTGAAGAGATAAGGGAATTGTCTAAAGTATTCTGCTAGTCAGCAAGTACAGCAAAACCCAAACACAGATCCTGACTCCCAGATCAATGTCTATTTCAAATATGCCACTCTACCAAAAAAAAAAAGGCTTTTCCTAAAGGGTGATGGTCAAAATTTAGAAACATGCATTATTTTAAAATCTATTAACCACACTGAGAAGGAAACCCAAAACAAAATAAGCCAGGATGATTAATTTTAGACTTACAAACTATACAACATCAGCAGTTTAACACAAAACTTACAATGGCCACAAAACTTTTCATAATAAAAAAGAAACTTTCAAAATTGTCCAGATGAATTTTAGAAAAGTGTCAAAGCCTCTTCCTGGTGAGAGCTGATGGGAAGGAGAATAGCACAAACTTTAAACTGCAAAGAGTAAGAATGGAAATTCCTGGCAATCATTTCTGAACCTCTTATCACTTACTGACATGGATCAAAAACAAAAACCAAAAACAACAAAATAATAGAACAAAACCAGAGTAAGCAAGATAGAAGAATAGCCTTTCAATAGACTTTTTTCTATTTTATCTTAAATTCAAGTGACTTATTACTTTATTTTATCCAGTCCAGGGAATTGAACCCAGGGCCTTTACACTGAGCTCCAACCCCAGCACTTGTGTTTTTTCCCCACAGTATACACCAATTACTTATTTAAATAATGATAGAAAAAATAGGTTTAGTGTGACAGTTTATATTCATTGGATTTGTTTTACCATTTAAAAACAGTGCTGCCTCTAGGTTATCCTAGCTAGCTAGAGAACACTTCATGACACACGCAGCTACTGTAATACTGTAATAGATACTGCCACTACAGAATGATTTGCCAAGTTGGGAGGAAACTCAACAGTAGGTTTTTTGGTATCAGGGATCGAACTCAGGATCTTGCAAGCAGGCAGCGGAACCAGAGCTAAATCCCTAGCCCAAAACTCAACAGCAGTAATGGTGACTAGTTGATCTAAGCTAAAAACATTGATAATATACAAACTCTTTTTCTCAATGAATTGAAAGGGCTATAAAATTCCACCTACTGACAAAGGAAGCAATATACTCACACTGACGATACCTTAAAGGACAGCTGGACACTCAGCTACATACTTTTCTAGACTGCATGGCTTTCAGGTTGGCCTACCATTAGTGACTGAAAGTTGGTCATCTGACATTGACTTGTGTGGGTTTTTAAAAATGGAGAGAAAATGGCAAATTATGCCATATGTATTTACAGAATCCAAAGAATCAATCTGAGTAAATGTGAAATAAATAAGTGGTTCATGAGTAAATACAATCTCTGAGCTGACTTAAATCTAGGAGAGTGAGCCAAGTAAGCACTAACAATACCACATAGAAATGTCTAGAAACTTCACTTTCTACAACTCAGTTTGGGAGACCATGTCTTGTCTGAATATATACAATATTTACAAAATATTCCCTTTTGGCCTCTGAAATTTAGCCATTTTTGTTTGGCTATTAAGCTGTTTTCTTTCCATATGCTAGCCAATACTGCAGTTATTACTATCATTAAAATACTCTTGTGCATGAATTACAAATATTAATAAATAACTCTGCATGTATAAATATCTCAATAGTCTAGCAGAATTTAAAGCATTCACAATGTACATAAAAGTATTTGTTTTTGGTAGGGCTGGTAGTTGTTTTTTGTGTGTGTGGTTTTTTTTTTTAAGTCATCACTGTTTCAATAAAGCTTTGTACATGGCAAAGCCCAAAACACAAAACAGTAGCATCAAAACTCGCTCGAAGCCAAAACATGGAACTCTAGAGGTCAACTGCATCATGTACGGGCCATTGTCAGTTTAACAAAGATACCCTGCCTGGGTGCATCAGCAGTATTGCAAGTGAAGGCGTGAGGTAGAGCCACTGTGTTTCCTGCAGAAACCAGCAGGTGAGATACTATATTCTTGTTTAACTTCATGCAGGTCTGATTCTGGAACTACAATTAAGCAGGGTATTCTGCTATCCATAAAGTGTTGCTTAAAAATCCTGGCACAGTAGTCAAAGGGTTTGGGATTGGTAACATCATACATCAAGCATAAAATGTCACAAGTGATCTCAGACTCATGCACTAGTATTTCTTCCATACACATAAACAGTGTTGATCGCACAGTAAGATTTATGATCATCATGGATTTTCTTCTGCCTCATTAAGTTTTTTCCAAGAAGTGCCTAAAGAACTCCACTTTTCCCACAGCTTTTCATTCCAATTACATTACATCTAAACACATTTGAGTCTGGTTCTTCTGAAGATCTATCTTTTTATCTTTTACTACTGTAATGGCTGAAGCTGGAGACTCTTGTTCAGTCAATATGGAATAACCTAGATAGCCCAAATACTCCAGGAATCTCTGAACATCTAAATAAATTGTGCGCGTTCACTGAGAAAGGAATCCCTGGTAATTTATCCAACTTCTTTCATTTCTACAAACTGTTATTCACAACAGGTCCCCAAGGTATGTAATGGAAAACTTTAAATAAAGCTTTAAGCTCATCTGGTGACAAAACAGTCTCTTATCCAAATCATGTTTGTCAAAGGAGCTTTGGTGAAACAAATATGCATGATGATTTAATTCAGTCGTGCAATCAGGAGGTATTTTTAGCATGGGGAATAAATATTTGGGTGTCAAATCTAGATCATCATCATAACCAAATATCAAAGTACAGTCCAAATAGTTTCGTCTCCCTTTCTGAATAAAAAGTGTAAAAAGAGAAAACTCTTCAATGTCAATCCACTGTCAGCTACACCATCACTGATGTTTTCTGACTGTATTCTTGACATCTTCCAGAGGAGCTTATGGAGTGCTGAAACAAATCCTCTGAAAGTAGTTCAGCATCATTGAGTGTACCAGCATTATCTTGATCAGAGATTTTAAATATACGAGTAAGAGCTTTTATACAGGCTGGCTTCATCTGCTTGTCCTCTGGGCAGCACAGGGGGCCTGTAGGATGAAATACAGCTTTCTGTGTATAATAAAAGAGCTCTGATATGTTCTTTAGGTTTTTTGCTGAACACTCCGAAGGTTTCTATTTCTGTATAGTAATTCATAATAGGATGGATGGTCTCTACACTTCTACATTCCACCAGATCAGATCTGTTCCCAACCAGTGTCGAAGGCAATTTGCTGTCTTTGTCTGTTCTTTCATTTATGAGAGGAATCCATCGACTTGCTATCAATAGAATGTTTGTTGTTAACAGAATGCAGATGACATTAGCCTGTGATATTTCTCAACGAAGTTGTTCATCGCTCTGTTCTGCTTCTGAGTAATCTACAATGTGTGATGGGACTCTCAGGGGTGACATCAGCTGGAATGGTGATTTCTGCCTGAGGGGAAAGATCTTCTGGAAATTCTTCACTGACCAGAGACATAATCAGTGATGTCTTCTTCCCAACTCTAGGTTCTCCCACCAGCAGAATTTGCATATCTTTCTTCATGTCAGCAGCTCTCTGGGGCTGAGCTCAGTCCGTACACACGGAGTGAACTCCTCTGTCCAGGAGCACCCACCCCATGACGCTGCTCTCCATGCAATGCTAGCACCACCTGCCAGCCTCTCGGTCCTCTTTGCCCAGGCTTCAGCCATGCTGCCTCCTTCGCTGCCTCACTGCTAGGGACCCAGGGCAGCACCAGATCTGCTTCCTCTAGGCTCGGCAGGCAGAGGCCTGTATTATTTGTGAGAGAGGGTCTTGCTAAGCTGCTAAATTGCCTAGACTGGGCCCAACCTTGCAATCCTCCTGCTTCAGTCCCTCCTGGGATTACAGGCATGTGCCATCACACCTGGTTTGAGACAGGAGTCTTGTTAAAACAAGGAAGAATGGCAAAAATGCATACTATAATATTAGAAACAGTTCAGGAAGGATGTAGACGTGGGTTAAAAAGTTGTTTTGTTTCCATGTTTGACATATTCTTTGATTCTTGTACTTCCAAGAATTTATTTATTTTTTTGGTACTGGGGATTGAACTGAGGGTCTTATGCTTGGAAGGCAGGTGCAGGGCCACTGAGCTACATCCCCTGTGCCTCTCTGATTCTTTAAGAATGCTGCAACAGCCAGAATAAGGACCCTGAAAGATGTTTACAACCAACTTGTAAGAATGTCACTTTTTATGCAAGAAAGGTTTGCAGGTATGATGGGGAAATTATCCTGGTGGATGCAGTGTAATCACACAAGTCCAGAAAAGGGGAACCCTTCTTGGCTACAGTCAGATGGAGATGTCAGTATAAAAAAATGGTCAGACAAGGAAAGAAGGAAGGAAGGAAGGAAAGAAGGAAGGGGAAAAAGGAGGAGAGGAGAGGAAAAGGGAGGGGAGGAGAGGAGAGGGAGAAAAAGAAAACTGGTCAGACAGATGCAATGTGGCTGGCCTTAAAAGTGGGAAAAGGCCAAGTCAAGCAATGAGGGCCAGCTCTAGAAGCTGGATAAGGCAGAAATAAAAACAAACAGAAATCCCCAGATTCTCTGCTAAAACCTATGGTAAAGAGGGCCGGGATTTAGCTCAGTGGCACTGCACCTGCCTTGCAAGTAAAAGTTCCTGAGTTCGATCCCTCGTACGGTACCAAACCAAACCAAACCAAACCAAACCTATGGTAAACAATGAAGGCTTCTTGACAACTTGATTTTACCCCAGTGAAATCCACATTGTACTCCTGACCCAAAACCTGTATAATAAAAATGTTGTTGCTGCAGGTCTCTAAATTTGTACTGATTAGCGGCATCACCAAAGAAAACTGATACTAACACCACAAATTTTCCATATCACTTTCCTACAAAGGTAACACAGGCTTCAATGTCAGGGGTAAGAAAGGTTTGATAACATTACCTTCACAAGGCAGGCAGGGCCCTTCTCTCCAGGCAATGGAAAATTCAGATCAAAAGGAGAAGAGAGGTTTAAGGAGTTCAGCTGTTGACCTGTGGAAGCTTCAGTTTCTAAACGTTTTGGCTCTCCACACCACTGAAGACCACCAACGCTTCCTAAATTCAAAGGACAGCATCACACTTAAGTCATTTCTAAGGCACCCTGAAGAAAAAAAATTCTAAAAGTGTTTCTCAAGTTGGATATAAATGATGCTTCTGAGTTTGAAAAGATCACATTGCTGTAATTTTATTAATACATACTAGCAGCAAAACCTTTTGACCTACAAGAGAGTAAAGTATGAGTTAGAAAATTTTAATTCTTTTCTTACTACAAAATGGCAACAAATTACTCATATCAAAACCACATATAAGTTAATATTCAAAGGGCCAGGGTTTTAGCTCAGTGGTTCTGCTGCCTTTCTTGCAAGTGCAAGGTCCCGAGTTCGATCCCCAGTACCAAAAAAAAAAAAAGTTATTATTCAATATGGTTACTTTAGTATCTCTGATTTAGAAAATACATGCTCTGTTACTACAAAATACCTTGGTAGGACATATTTTCTTATCAGGCAGAGTAAAGCCAGACAACAATAAAGTAATCCAACAAATATTCATTAATATCCACTATTTACCATGAATCAGATAAATTAATGGGAATATATAGATCATTCAAAGATAGCCCTTACTCCTGTAGTAGTTCCAATTTAGGGCTGAAAGATAATTAGTATAAAAATATAGCCTACCATACACTATTCAATAATAATATAAAGGAACTATTGATACAGACAACAACTTGGATGGATCTAAAATAAATCATGTTGAGTAGAAAAAGCCAGTCCCCAAAGTGTATATTATGTATGATTCCATTTATATAACATTCTTGTAGCTACAAATTTATAGAGAACCAATTAGTGGTTGTCAGGGGTTAGGGACTTGGGTGGGAGAGACAAGTATGATCATTAAAGGCCAATGGGAGATCTAGGTCTAAATCCTCACTGTCAGCATGGCTACATGAATCTGCATGTAACAAAACTCTATAAAAACTAAACACACACTAACAAGTGCTTATAAGAATGTGAATTCTGAATAAGGCTGATGGGTTGAATCAATGTCCATTTCCTGGGTACTGATATTCCACTAAAATTATGTGAGATGTCACAATTAAGGGTACTACTTTTCTTTTCTTTTTTTTTTTTAAGACAAGGTTACTCTAATGTAATTCCGGATGACCTCAAACTTGTAGCAATCCTCCTGCCTCAATCTCCCAAGTGCTGGGATTACAGGCCTGCACCACCATGCCTGGCTTCTGTATTACTTCTTACAAGTGAACATAACTCTACATATCTCAAAATAAAAGATGTGTGTGTTTGTGTGTGGGGGGGTGTACTGAAAGACTGCTGAGAAACTGACAAGTTGAACTTTATGTAAAAATAATGTACTCAAGTGCATAAAAACCACTATAGTATAATATTTATTTTAAAAAGGGCAAGAAATAGAGCTAGGTACGGTGGTGAACACCTGTAATCTCAGTACTCAGTAGGCTAAGGCAGGAAGATTGCCCCAAGTCTCAGGCCAGCAGGGGCTAGACAGTGAGTTCAAAGCCAGCCTGGAATACATAGTGAGATTCTGCTTCAAACCCCTACCCCTTCAAAAAAAAAACCAACAAAAAAAAAAAAA
>NW_022900920.1:17925972-17939256 GCF_012274545.1 Fukomys damarensis | reverse complement strand
TAAAAAAAAAAACCAAAAAAAAAAAAAAAAACCCCAAAAAAACAAAAAACCAAAAAAACAAAACAACCCAAAAACTGTGGGAGGAGGTTGGATAAAGAAGCATAAATTACTTAAGTGATAAGAGAATTACCATATTTTCTGGATTCAAATATATCACTTACTGTTATAGTACACTACTTTTTTGGGGGGGGGGCACCAGGGATCAAACTCAGATTCTTGTGCTTGTGAGGCAGGCAGTCGCACCACTGAGCTAAATACCCAGCCCAGTACACTATTCATTTTAAAGAAAATTGGGGATGAATGAAGAAAAATAATACTAATGTATCTGTATATATTCACTGTAAAACAAACTGTTTATGCCTTAGCATTAAATTTGGTAACATGAGTTCATAAAGTATTTTTCAATGAAATTCACTAGTTTGTTTGTTTACCACTGATTCTTAAATTTGCTCTCCCAAGTCAGTCCTGCAGAGTGATTGACCAGACTGATTTGCTTTAACTCTTCTTTCCTAATTCTCCCTGATTAAAGGGAAACGACCAGCACATAAAAAGGGCAAATGAAGACAAGCTTATCAACCTGTCATAATGAAGAGATGTGCTGCTCAGCAAGGCTGTGATTGAAAACAGTAAATTCTGAAAGTCTCTCGTGCTTAGAAAATTGCAACTTTTGGTCTGTGCTGTGTTTTAATCAGAATTAGCTGTATTTTAAGCATGTTTTAAGAAATAAACCACTGCAAATTCATCTTTATACCACAATTTTGTTTTTCCTTTGATACTTTTAGTCTTACAAAATTAAATGAAAGCACCATGATTCAAAAAAAGAAAATGAGAAAGAATATTCTTGGATATAATTGAGTCATGTTCAGGGTAAAATAATATGCTCTCATATTACTTAAGAGTGGAGATAACAATAAATATGCAGAAAGGATCTTTTCCAGCTTACTACCTGAGACTCTAAACATGTACATTAGAGCAGTCACTTCTTGCTAAGTGATGCTGAACTACTAATTACAAAGCATAGTCTGACCAAAGAGTACTGTAAAAACTCTCCAAAACTATCATCTACAATCTGTGTGTGTATGTGTGTGTGTTGCTGAGGATTAAACCCAGGGCCTTGCACCTGCCAGGTAAGCACTGTACCACTAGTTATACCCCCAGACTCTAAAGTACCTACAATTTTGATAAACCAGAAGGTGGCCATATCATTACCAGTTCCTAAATCTAGAAATAAATACACACACACATCTTTTCTTTTAGTCTCACTGTGTAGTTCAGGCTGACCATTTACTTGCAGCAGTCCTGTCTCAGCCTCTCAAGTGCTGGGATTACAGGTGTGCACCACCACAGCCAGCTCTTAGAACTATAACAACTACCTCTGTAAACAAATCTACTAAAGCAAGACAGGAGAAATCTATAGGAAGCCTGTGGGTACACACTACCTGCTTGTCTGTCACTTGTGTGTTGGTCTTTCTGTTTATGAGGCTGTAGATCCATATCTTCATCATCTTCATAGCTCCTCTTGTGACGACTAGGAGTGTAGGATGTCGAGGGACTGACTCGAGCTTGGTTTGCATTAACATAGGCGTTAAATAAAAGGTTAAGAAAAAACTATCATGAGCTTGAGGAATATCCTAAATTATGCTAATTATACGACTAATAAAAAATTACTAGTTTGGCAATTTATTAAAAATAAAGTATTTTCTAAAGGAGGCCAGATCCCCAGTTTTGGTCATGAAAAGTAACAGGCATCACTCTTACGCTTCCTATGATCACTGTAAACAACATAAAATTGGACAAAGAAAGTGAAGCAACTGCTTTCAGGGACTGGACACCATGGAGCAGAAAGTGACAATCAGGGAATGAGGAGATGCACACCAAGGCAAGCCTATATCCTCCCAATTCTGGGAGAAGCATCTTCCAAAGTGCAGCAACTCACTCTTGTTGGAGAAAATACAGCATGTAGTTCAGGGTCACTGAAGCAACTACAATTTGCAAAAAAGTAAAAGGCAGATGAAGACAGAAGACCTAGAAATTTGTGCAGGTTGTACCTGTATTTTTGGCCAAATGATTCCTTGAGGCTTAGCAGAGAACAGCTGCTGATGAGAAAGGAATTAATTGAAGCTGTGGGAAGTGCTACAACTGGACTTGCTGAATCTCCCAGGCATTTAGATTTCATAAGGACTGTCTTATACAGCAAGGGCTAGCTTCTCCATATCCCCTTAACAAATCCCCAAACCATGACTTCACAAGATCAAATGCTCCAGTAAATTACTTGTCACAAACGAATGCAGGGCGAGGGATTTAGCTTAGCAGCACTGTGCCTGCCTTGTAGCACTAGGTCCTGAGTTCAATCCTCAGTACAAAAACAAAATAAAACAAAATAAATGCAACTTTCTTTCTTGGGGGGGGGTGTGATACCAGGAATTGAACTCAGGACCTTGCACTTGTGAAGCAGGTGGCAGCGCCACTGAGCTAAATCCGTGGCCTGCAACATTCTTTTTTAGTGGGGGGGGGGGTCTCTCCTATGTGGCGTAAGCTCATCTCTAACTACTGGGCTCAAGTTATTCTGCCCACTTTAGCCTCCCATATAGTGAGGACTACAGGCATTCAACATTCTTTTTTTAATTTTCTCATCTTTTGTTTTTGTAGTGCAGGCTGGTCTTGAACTTGCAGTGATTCTCCTGCCTCAGCCTCCTGATTGCTGAGAGTACAGGCCTACACCATCACCACCAACCCAACACTCCTCGAGACAGAAAGCTAAACTCTCCAAAGTGTTGTTTACCAGCACATAATACACTATTAGTAGTTATGAAAAGATTAGAATCAATCAGAATTAGCAGATAAAAAACACAATTATAATTCACAACTTCAAGAGAAAAGACAGATATAGTGAGTAAACAAATAGGAAAATTAGCAGAGAAATGCTAACAATGAAAAACCAAAATGAAAAATCTTAATCTGAAAATATCTGAAATGAAAAAGAAACACTGAATAGGATTGATGGCAAAATGAAGTTCAGAGAAAAAAGTCAGTGAACTTGAACACAAGGCTAGAAGCCAAAGAAAGATATTAAAAGTAGCCAAAGGAAACAAAAGGCCTTAAACAGGGAAACAGTAAAAATAGTGATTAGCCTTTTATCAAAAAATAACAGTGGCCAAAGGACAAAGGTATATCACTAAAACATGGGGAAGGGGACTGGGTGTGGTGGTGGATTACACCTGAAATCCAAGCACTAGGGAGGCTGAGGCAGGTGGATTGCTATGAGGTCCAGGCCAACCGAGGCTGTGTAGTAAGTTCAAGGCCAGCCTGAGCTAGAAGCAAGACCCTGTCTCAAAAGACAAACCAAACCAACCAAACAAACCCCCGCTTAACCTGTGCATTTCAGTGTATATGAGCCATGACTAAAAAATTATACACTTAAAAAATATATATATATACCAAATGACTAAATAAAATGGAGACATATTTCCATAGTCTTCTTTCAAAAGAACATGTTGAAGTCTGGGGATTTAGCTCAGTGGTTCCGCTGCCTACCTCAAAAGCTCAAGGTCCTGAGTTTGATCTCCAGTACAAAAAAAAAAAAGAACATGTTTTCCTTAAGAAAACCAAAATGAGGGCCATGGATGTAGCTCAGGGGCACAGTGCCTGCCTGGCAAGCATGAGGCCCTGAGTTTGATTCCCAGTACAAAAAAAAAAAAAGAATTCTAATTTAAAACTGTATTTTAACCTATCATGATATTATTTCATTATCTATGAATCTACCCAAATCTTTTATTTGATTGACTGACTGACTGACTGTGGTACTGGGGATTGAACCTAGGGCCTCACACTGAGCTACACCCCCATCCTTTTTATTTTGACACAGGGTCTCACTAAGTTGCCCAGACTGGCCTCATATTTATAATTTTCCTGCCTCAGCTTCGCAAGCAGCTAAGATTATAAGCATGTACCACCACATCTGGGTAACTCAATCTTTTTCACAGTACTTAAACTATAAGACTGCAGAAGAATTTTAGCTTTTCTTGATGAGTATTAGCTTCTTATATATTTTATTAAAATAAAATGAAGCTTTGTAAATGAAGAATGATTTTTTTCAAGCTAGCTTTACTAGCATTAAGATAAGCAGAAACTTGAAATCTGAACTGTGGTCTTTTTCATTAAAAAAAAATTAGGAATGATTCAACACACGTTTCAGATAAAGGATATTTCTTTTACCCACACAGATTCCCCAGGCACTGGAACACAGTAGAAAGTCTGTCTTTCCAAAGTGGTAGATCGTGGAGAATTTATATCAAGTTCTTGTTGAGGCTGTGATACACACAAATATACTTTTATTAAGAAAAAAAATTTTTAAATCAGCAAATATATTTCCATGTTTATAAAACCATACTATATATGTTGCCTCAAAAGTTAATTAACAAGCAACTAGTTCCTACCTTTTTTGTGGGGGGGTACCAGGGATTGAGCGTATAACCTTGCGCTTGTGAAGCAGGCGGTGGCACCACTGAGCTAAATCCCTGGCCCTTTAAAATGGTAGTTCCTACCATTTCAAAAATAAACTGGTAAAATAATTTCAAATGAAATAAAACACTACCTCCCTATGATCCATAGTACATAGTACCCGAGGTTACAAATGGAAAATTGGGGGGGGGGCAGTACTAAGGATTGAACTCAAGGCCTTCACACTGAGCTACTACCCTTACCCTTTTTTAATTTTAATTACATGTAAGGATTTCTTTTTGGGGGGGGGTTACTGGGGATTGAACTTGGGATCTTGTGCTTGCGAGGCAGGCAGTAGAACCACTGAGCTAAATCCCCAGCTATTTTTTATTTTGAGACAGATAGGGCTAGAACTTGCAATCTTCCTGCAGCAGAAAAAGATAAAGCACATGGTGCTCCCACTGTCTCTTTCATGAAAACTCTTTCATAGAATCAACCTATGATATAGGCATTAAATACTCATCAACAGGTAGCTGAGTTTTATTTTCTCTTGAAGAGGTATATTCTCTATTCCACTTGGGCCTATGCGGTAGACAGGACCAAAGAGACAGAAAGTTGGACCATGAGATAACACACTAGTCAGGTTTTTTGTTTGGTTCTCTCTTTCTAGGTCCCAAGTCCTCCTTCCCAGGCAGGAATGGGGCTTTCATCTAGGGTCTCTTTAGCAACATACAGTTCATACATACCCTCTCTGCACCTGTGGCAGTGTTACAGAGGGACATCTTCACCTATCTTTTAGCCTGTTTCCAGATGCCAAGATCCCTGAGCTACATTACACTCTCATACACTAGAAAAAAACTACATGTTACTACAGTAGTCTAATAGGTTAGCATTCCTTAAACAAAGGATCTCAGCTAAGCATTCATAAAGTTGATCTATTAGATTTGGCACATTTACTTAATGGCAATACTCTAAAAGAAAAAAAAGACTAGGAGACTTAAAGTTTATCACCTGTGAGATTAAACAACCTATCTTTCAAATAAGTTTACTACTCTAAATAATTGTTAGAAGTTACAGCTTTGCTTAATAAAATTTTTGAAACTGTATTTCCAGATGAAGGCTATTTTGGCCACTAAAGTAGAATATTTTATTCAATCAGTTACAACTTCTCCTGAAAATTAACTGGCTGGTATTAGGGTTTATAGTTAGTCAGTCTGTCTCTTTCTGTTTCTGTCTCTCTCTGATAGTATCTTACTATGAGGGTTTATAGCCAGTCTCTTTCTCTCTCTCTGATAGTATCTTACTATGTAGTTTCACTGGCTTTGAACTCACTGTGCTGCCCAGGTTGGTCTTAAAACTTGAAACGCTCCAGCCTCAGCTTCCTGAGTGCTAGGATTATAGGTATGTGCCAACATGTCCAGCTAACTTGAAGTTTGGGTAAGTAAAAGTCAGTGTTCCAGAATGTAAACCATTCTACATAACCTGGTGAGACTAAGGTTCTATATCTACCAGCAAAGAATGAGTACAGAATGTAGCTAACCCACCTTTTACAGAGGCCCTGACTAAGCAGCTTCCTAGTCAGTTCCCACCTATGATCTTTGCTTTCTTCCCAACAGCTGACAACTAGGGTCTGTGTTTCAAGAGAAACACATGAGAAACATACTAAATTGTGGAGACATTTTTGTTTAACTCAGTTATTTTGACATACTAATTAATCTTTTTTACTATTAAACTAGAAATAAACTTTAGGTGCCAGGCATGATGAACAGGTGTCAGAATGAAACTCACTTTAATTCTTTTCTTTTCTTTTCTTTTTTTTTTTTTGGTACCGGGGATTGAACTCAGGGCGTTGCGCTTGCGAGACAAACGACAGAACCACTGAGCTAAATCCCCAGCCCAAAATTCAATTTAATTCTGCATGTTGTTCCTCTATTATCAGAAAAGCAATGCTTAAGAAACAAACAAAATGCAGATTTCCCATGGTTCCTCTTCAACTCTTTTAGTAAGTTTCTATCACTTTTCATGGCTCTGATTACATCCAAAGTTCTGCTTTTTTCTCCCTAGTACTATATATACTGAAATATAAGAAAATGTCTGTTACTTCTTTTTACCAATGAAAAGTTTATTTAAAATATGTATACATGTTTTTATGGTGGGAGTATAGATCAACAGTAGAATGTGTATTTGGATAGCACGTATGAGGCCATGGTGGCACATGCCTGTAATCCCAGGACTTGAGAGGCTAAGGCAGGGGTATTGCTGTCAATTCAAGGCCAGCCTGAACAATATAGTGAGAAGCTTGCTCAAAAAAAAAAAAAAAAAATCCATCTCCCCCAAAAATCTCCCAGGAAGATAGGATATAATTAATTTAACTGAGCAAATACTCAACTACTTTCATTTAAAAAGAAATTACATGTATTTAAAAAGAAGTATACAGATACTGGGAAAAGAAGGCAATTTTTCCGGGGATTTATTTAGCTCAGTGGTTCTGCTGCCTACCTCACAAGCAGAAGGTCCCTAGTTCAATCCCTGGTACCAAACAAACAAACAAACAAGAAAGCAAGTTTGTCATTTACAATAGACTACTTTCTAAGAGATCTTTAAAGACAAAAACATAATAAACCCACATCAGAAAAACTCAAATACAACCAAATAAGGAAAGGGCCAGGGATTTAGCTCAGTGGTTCTACCACCTGCCTTTCAAGTGCAAGGACCCAAGTTCGATCCCAGTACAAAAAAAAAAAGGGAAATATTACACATATTTTAGAACTCATTACCCACAAGATAAACAGAAGTAAAACCAAAACAATAATAAATTCTCTGCTGAGGAAAAAAATTCTTATTAAAGATGTCTTATATATCATAAAGTTACATACCCCGCACTCTGCCACATCTCTGTATTTCCCAAAATGAAGAACCTATGACCCAAAAGATAACATTATCGCATCAAGATAATACCACAAAAATACAAACAGAAAGTTTCACTAAAAAAAGCAATACATACACGAGCTTTTGTGTTTTGGTTAACCGTTTCATAAACTCCCATGTAAAACTCAGGGTCAAACATATCCTGAATCATGCAACGAAATTTCACAAAGCTGTTAGGTTTCAAATAATGAAGTGGAACTTCATTCAGTGATGGTACCTTAAAAGAAAATACTCAAGTCAACAAAATATCCCATCTATAAAACGTAAAGTATACACACATATGTAGGCTACATATCTGGACACAAATGCATACTCCTGCTCCTCCTCTACACACAATCACACACCCCCATCAGGAAGACAAATGATCCCAACATTCAATACAATAAAACTGCTGGACAAAAGAACTTTGCGTTCTTGCAAGTTTCTGTGAAAATAATGAACTGAACATAAAATTTAGGATTTTTTTTCTTCCAGACATTTCAATACAACTAAAAGCAATAGACATTCTTACAACCAGTTTGTCACAGGAACAGTTACTGCCACCTAGAGGTACAATATGGGAACATTTAATTGCTTGAATTTATGTTGTCAAAGAAACCAAAATCTTTTAATACTACATATAAATTTAGAGAAGCTGTAGACAGTAACCTACATTTTGTTGTTGTTGTTTTGAGACAGAGACTTGCTATGTAGTGAATCTAGCCTTGAACTCACTATGTAGCCCAGACCGGCATGGAACTTGCAGCAATCCTCCTGCCTCAGCTTCCAGAGTGCTGGGATTACAGGCATGTGCCACCACACCCAGCTATCTAGGTATTTTTAAATTACATATGGGTTACTACTCTACTGTAGAGAACTGTAGCCCGCCCAACCCTCTCCCTGCAAAATACCAATAAGCTTACCCATTTAGGAGCATTATTTTCCTTCAGCTTTTCCTTGAAATATTCAATAACTTTCTTCTCCCAGTCAGGATTAACTCCATTTTGGGCTGAAAGAGAAATGCAGTTTTCAAAACTAAAGATATACTACGCAATAACAACAGACTATGTTCACGTGAGTTGTAGCGAAGCTTACTCAGTTAAAATGGAACTATAATGTGCTAAAGATGTCTGATGCACTCACAAAGTTCTCAAGATGCCTGTCCTGTGGAGGCAGGGCTGGGCCCTGTAAGTCTCCTGCAGACCCAGCCAAAAGCCTTACCACCAACACCTACACGGTGACATGAGGCCAACCCAGCCAGGCAGCACGAGCTGCCCTTTGTAAAGCACTGTTCTTCAAGATATTTTACACCCATTTAAAAAATTATAATTACCCTGAAATGAGGAGCAGAGGATGTTTTGTTTCTGTAACTTTTTACTTGGGAATAAATTCAAGATTATAAATTACATAAGTAGTACAAAGAACACCGGTATCCTTGCCTCCTTTAACATTTAGTTTCTTGTATAGGTTTTCCTGACCCATGAAGTTGTACAAATAGTGTTATTTTTACTTCTAAATATTTCAGTATATGCTTCCTAAGGAGATTATCTTGTGATCTAACCTCAGATTTTTTATCAAGTTCAGGAAATTCAAAGTCACCTAAGGAGGGACAGGGACGTAGCTTAGTGGGGCTGCCACCTGCCTCACTAGCGTTAAGGTTCCAAGTTCAATCTCCAGTACCAAAAAAGCAAACCAAACCAAAACAAAATATCACCTAAGGAGTTCTTGACCTTTAGCTTCTTTTTCAGAACTGGTCTTTGCCTAGGTAAGTAAAAATGCTTGGAAACCCTACTAAGCACGGTGTCACCAGGATGATTTCTCACAGAATTAGCTCTGTAACAAGTACAGACAAAATTCCTTTATTCTACATTTCTATAGCTTCTGTGTGATAAACACAAATAGTGGAAGTTTTAGGAAATGACACAAGTAAGTACAGTGCAGAGAAAATAGGTAGGACGCATTCACCCCTTTTTTCAGCCACAACACTGGGGACTGAACTGAAGGCACTTTACCACTGAGCCACATCCCCAGGCCCATACTTTAGTTTTTGTGGTGTGGGGGACTGACCCGAAGACTTCACACTGAGCTACATCCCCAGCCATCCCCCCATACTTTTTTTAATTTTTGAGACAAGGTCTCACAAATGTGCCCAAGATGACTTTGAACCACTATTTGTTTATTCACTTATCTATTCATCTGCTGAAGAACATTTACTGTTTCCAGGCTTTGAATACTATAACCAAAACAACTGAACATTTGTGTACATGCTTTGGTAAACATCCAGAGATGGCACAGTTGAGTATCTGGTTACATGAAATTCCTTTGTTTTTGTTGTTGTGTTTTTTTAAGACAGAGTTTCCCAATATAGCTCAGCCTGGCTTTGTACTCACTATGTAGCCCAGGCTGGCCTCAAAATTGTGGCGATCCTCTTGCCTTGGCCTCCCCAGTGCTAGGATTATAGGCTTGCATCATCATGTCCAGCATCTCATTAAATATATTAACATTCTGCCTGTTTCCAGAGTGGCTTCACCATTCCGAATTCGTACCAGCCACATATAGTAGATTAGTTGTTTGCATCCTTACAAATACTTGGTATTGTCAGTTTTACTTTTAATTTTAGTTGTTCTAATAGATAACAACTCATCATGGGTTAAATTTGCGTTTCCTGAGTAGCTAATGATACTGTTTTCAGTTTGAGTATTTATCTTTATATCCTCTCTGGTAAATGTCTATTTAAGTCTAATCTTTTGCTCCTTTTAAAACTAGGTTAATTATTATTATTTTCTTTTATATTCTGGGTATAAAAACTTTTTCCAACATATGATTTTCAAATATACCCTCCCATCTATAGCTTGTCTTTCCATTCTCCTAACAGTATTATTTCCAGGGGAAATTTTTTTTACTATTATGAGCTAATTTATAGAATGTTGTTTATTATAGTGTGCCTTTGATGCCAAGTATTAAAAACTGATCACTATACCTCAGGACACAAAAGATTTTTTCTGTTCTCTCTTTTTTTTAAGACAGGGTTGTGGCTGGTCTTGAACTCACTATGCAGCCTAGGCTGGCCTTGAACTTACAGCAGTCCTCTTGCTTCAGCCTCCCAAGTGCTGGGATTACAGGTGTGCACCACCAGGCCTGGCCTTTTTAGTCACTTCTAAAATTTTTATGGTTTTAGGTGTTGTACTTAAATCTAGGCAGGCGCAGTGCCACTGAGCTAAATCCCTAGCACCATTATATTTAAAACTATAACTCCGTGAGTTAATTTTTTTTTTTTTGACACAGGGTCTCACTTTGTAGTTCAGGCTGACCATGAACTATGTAGCCCAGGTTGGCCTTGAACTCACTGCAATCCTCCTTCCTCAGCTTCCTGAGTGCTGGGATTATAGGCATGCACCACCACGCCCGGCTGTGAGTTAATTTTTGTATAAGGTATGAGGTATAGGTTGAGACTGATTTTTGTGTTATGTTAATTATCTTTGAAAAGAATATATTTTTGCCATTGTTATCTGTTGTTCCTTTCTCAAAAAAACAGAACACAGATGAACCTCACAAAGTTTTTTGCAAAGTGAGATAAACCTGACAGAAAAATACAAATACTGCCGGGTATAGTGGGATGGTGGCACATGCCTATATCCCAGCACTCAGGAGGCTGAGACAGGAGTATCCCCATGAGTTTGAGGCCAGCCTGCACTACACAGGAGACTCTATCTCAAAAAACAAACAAAAAAAGTACAGATATTAACATGATTTTACTTATATGAGGTAACTAGAATAGGCAAATTCAGGGACAAAAAATACAGCAGAAGTTCAAGGGCAGACTAGAGGCAAGGGCTGAGGGGATGGCTATGTAATTCATCTTGGGATTCCCTGTGGTGTGGCAGACAGAATAACAGCTCCTCCAAATATGTTCACACCCCAATCCCAGAAACTGGGAATACATGTTTCACAGCAAAGGGAATTATAGCAGATGGAATTAGGGTCAATAATCAACTACTTCATAAGAGGGAGGTTACCAGGGTGGGTTAAATATAATTACAAAAGTCTTTAAATGTAGAAGGAAACAGAAGAGGAAGTTAGAAGTTAAAGTGATAAGACATTGAAAAATTTGACTTGCTGTTTTTGAAAACAGAGGGGGCCATACTCTGTGAAATGTAGGCAGACTCTGGGCCGGGGATTTAACTCAGTGGTTCAGAGGCCTGCCTCGCAAGTGCAAGGACCCAAGTTTGATCCCCGGTACCAATAAATAGATAGATAGATAGATAAATAGATAGATAGATAGATAGATAGATAGATAGAAAGAAAGAAAAAGAAAGAAATCCAATAAATAGATAGATAGATAGATAAATAGATAGATAGATAGATAGATAGATAGATAGAAAGAAAGAAAGAAAGAAAGAAAGAAAGAAAGAAATGTAGGCAGACTCAAGAAGTTAGAAACAAATTCTTCCCTACAACTTCCACATAGAAAGGCAAGCCCTACTGATAGCTTGACTTTATCCCAGTGAGACTCATCAAATGTTTAGCCTCCAGAACTGTTGACAAATTCACATCGTTTTAAGCCGTATCTGTCATAATTTGTTAGACACAAAGAGCTAATACAGAGATTTCTGAGGAATCAACCCATTCCATCTAATTGCTGAATTTATATCCATATAGCTATTCGTATCCTTTTCATGTCCATACAGTTGATAGTGGCATCATTTTTCTCATTCCTAATACTGTTATTTTGCCTTTTTTTCGTTTTGCCAGCCTGACTAGAGGGCTTATCAATTTTACTGATATAAAGGAGGGGCTGGTGATACAGCTCAGCAGTTCAGGCCCAGCATTCATGCTGCCTTGGGTTCCACTCCCAACAATGAAGGAAAAGAGGCAGGGAGGAGGGAAGCAAGGAAAGGAGAGGACAGACTAGGTTTCATCATTTTTTCTTTTTCAATTCTTGATTTCTGCTCTTTATATTATACCCTTTCTTGTGTTTTTCTGAGTTCTGTTTTATTATTCATTTCCAGATTCATATATAGAAGCTTAAATTACTGATCTGAAATCTCTTCTAATAAATGCATGTAGTGCCTCTAAACACATCTTTTTCTCTGCTTAGATGTATTAATTTATTGTATTTTCATTTTTTTTTAAAATTCATAACACTCAAAAATTTCCCAAGAGACTTTTTACTTACTTACTTACTTACTTTTTGGTACTGGGGATGAATGCAGATCCTTGCACTTGTGAAGCAGTCAGCAGAACCACTAAGCTAAATCCCTGGGCCCCAAGAAACTTTTTAAATCACAGGACTGTTGGGCTATGGATTTAGCTCCGTGCTTCTGCCACCTGCCTCACAAGCGTTAAGGTCCCAAGTTCCCCAGTACAAAAAAAAAAAAAAAAAAATCTTGGGACTGTTTAGAAGTGTTCATTCTACACTTCTGAATTTTACTGTCATCCCTGTCACTGATCAGGCGACACTCCTTGATAAGTTTGCCTATCTGAACTTTGCTGGTGTTTGGCTTATGACTGAAGAGATGACTTACCTTGCTGAATACCCTATGTGTACATACAACAGAATGCGGACTTTGATATTAGATGATCAAACGTCAATCAGGTTTGCTTGGATCTTTCAAGAACAGAAAGAGGGGTAGTTAAAATCTCTGACTCTTACTGCAAGACTGTTATCCTTTCAGTGCTGCCTTTGCTCTTTGTGTGGTACACATAACAGTATGTCTTCTTGGTGAACTGTTTATAAAGTATTTTTCATTCATGTCTCAGACCACCCTAAAAATATTTTAAAATTTAAAAAGAACCCAGACAGGTGTACTGACACAGACTTGTAATTGTAGCACCCTGGGAGGCTGAGGCAAGAGGACTGCAAGGTCAAGCACAACCTGGGTAACTTAGCAACTTAGTCTCCAAATAAAAAATTGGCTGGGGATGTAGCTCAGTGGT
>NW_022900920.1:17915273-17925730 GCF_012274545.1 Fukomys damarensis | reverse complement strand
GAGAGAGAGAGAGAGAGAGGGAGAGAGGGAGAGAGAGAGAGATCGCGCGCGTGTAGGGGGGGAGTGAAACTCAATAAAAGAGGAAACTATGCGATTCAAGAAATAAGAGAATTAGCTCATGAACACAATGGGGGGAAAATCCCCCTGTAACAATTATGCAAAAACCCTTAACAGCAATTGACACAAATTAGGGAGCTAATTCATAGGACTCATTAAAGAACATTCACAAAAAAACCAAAACAATAAAAAAAAAATCCCCCAAAACAGGTTTGAGTAAATAATATGAATGAAATTCTGGAAAAGTTTAGTACAAATGATGATGTGAAATAAAAGAAATGAAATATAAATATAATTACTGCTCATTAAAATACAACCTACAATGAACCTGACATGGTCTCAAAATACATAAAACAACTAACCCAATTAAAGAGAAAAATCAGCAATCACAACTAAGGACTAAATTAGGAGGCACGCCAGCAACATAAATCCAGCACAAAATACAAAAGCAAACATGAATAAGATAATCTCTCAAATAGCATCTCCCCACAGGGCTGCATGAGGGCCTTCTGTGAGCATTCCACCAAGCCATATCCTGAACCCTTTTTATTTTGAAACAAGTTCTCACCAAGTTGCCCAGGCTAGCCTGAAACTTGTGATCCTCCTTCAGAGTAGCTGGGACTACAGTCATTCACCACCTTGCCCAGTTCAAACTGCAATTTTTTAAGCACAAAAGACACATTCAGATTTCTACCTTCTAGTCATTTAGGAAGCTCAAAGGGAGATCAGATATATGATGTTTGCTGATCAAAATGTGGCAAAATAAGAACTCAGTAATGAAGGAAAAAAGCCTAGATCAACACTTTCATGCCTGTAAAAGCAACAGCCAGATGAGGTGGCACATGCTTGTAATCCTAGCACTTGGGAGGCTGAGGCAGGAGTATGTAAGACGTAAGACGTTTGGGGCAAGTCTGGGCCTCACAGTGAGTTCAAGACCAGCCTGAATTACACAGTGAGACCTTGTCCAAAAAAAAAAAAAAAGGTACTACTAAAAAGTCCCCAATTCAGAGAGGAATTTGTGAGGGTAATTATAAAATACTCCTGGATGGGTGAGAAAGGAATTTATACAAATTAACTAACGTGATGTTTACAGGAAAAGTTATAGCTTTTAATGTTTACCAAATACCAAAAAAGAACAGAAATAGATGAGCTTATTAATATTCACCTCACACAGCTGAAAAAGCAATAAACTCAGAGAATAAAAGAGAAAATAATAAAGGTAAGGGTGATATCAAGGAAATGGACAGCCAGGTGTGGTGGTGCACATGTATGATCCCAGATTCCTGGGAGGCTAAGGCAGGAGGATCAAAAGTTCAAATCTATCCAGAGCAATTTAGTGACTTAATAAGATGCTATCTCAAAAAAAAAAAAAAAAAAAAAAAAAGGAGGGGTAGGCTGGAGATGTAGTAAGAAGGCCCTGAGTTCAAGGCCTGGTACTGCAAACAAAAAAGGAAATGGACAATAACAATACAAATGATTACAATTAAGACAGACACATTTTCAGGTCTGGGATTTAGCTCAGTGGCACTGCACCTGCCTCACAAGTGCAAGGTCCTGAGTTTGATCCCTGGTACCCAAGTTGGGGTCAGGGGAGACAGATTTTCTTCCAAATCTCTTTATCAGGAAAAGAAATGCATATAAAGAACAAAATCATACATATAAATAAGACAAAACAGAAACAAAGCCAGAGGAAACAAATAAACCAAAAGGAAAATTAATTAAATAGGCTAAAAAAAAAAAAAAGAAAAAGCGGAAAATGCTATATAGATGAGAGAAATACTAGAAGTTGGTGAAATATAAAACATAAATAAGCTATAAGCTCAGATGAACTATATAAATTTCCAAAATACATACTGTCAAAAGTGGCATAAGATTGGTAAAGTTATTTTTATTACATTTTTGTCCAAGAAGTGTATGAAATGCCAATATGAGAAACAAAAGAAACAGCAACTAATCATTTCATGCCCATGAAGTCCCATGTTTACACAATTTTACAAAATTTCAGGCCAAAGCCAGGCATGGTCATATATGCCTATAGTTCCAACAGTCTGGGAGGCTGACGCAGAAGGATCTCAAGTCGGGGCTCAGTCTAAGCAACTTAGTAAGACTCTGCCCCAAAGTAAAAAATAAAAACAGGACTGAGAATGTAGCTCAGTTCAAAGGACCTGGGTTCAATACTAGTCTGAAAAAAAAGTCCCATATAAAATTTTAGTTAAATTGGGCATGGTGGTGCATAAGTCTAGTCCCAACTACTCCACAGCATGAGATAAAGGGATCACTGAAGCCCAGGAGTTTGAGGTCAACTTAGGCAACATAGAATGAACTGCTCTCAACCAACCAATCAAATTTTAAAATCAGTTGTCTAATTTAGTGAAGAAATTATGATCAAGCAGTACTTATTCCCAAAAATGCAACAGTAGTTTGTTACCAGAAAAACATCTATTTGTTATCCAATATATTAAATGATTAAAGAAAAAATGATCACCTTAGTGATCTGAACAAAAATTTATGTTCAAAACCTATTTAATAATGAAAAATTATAAATTATGGATTATAAAGTTGGAGGTATAAGAGAAACAAATCATTTGACCTTGAGTCTTGAAATAGTGACTAATACAATTTAATGACAGGATTTATATTTCTTTTTCTATTCATCCAAATATTCTAGTAAGTCCAGTGTGTGGTGTTAAACAATCATACAGTAAATACCATTGGCTTTTTCTTTTTTTTGCATCACTGAGGATTGAACCCAAGACCTTGCACATGCTGCTAGGCAAGCACTTTACCACTGAAATACACCCCTAGATCCAAACCACATCCCTAGCCTTTCTAGTTTGAGACAGGTTCTTTCTAAAATGCCCAGACTGGTCTTGAACTTGTGATCTTTGTGCCTCAGCTACCCAAGCAGCAGAGATTATAGCCATGAGACACAGAGCCTGGCTGGATTTTAACCTCTATAATATCATCAGACTTTTTTGTTGCTGTTGTTGTTTGGTACTGGGGATTGAACTTGGGACCTTATGCTTGTGAGGCTCATACAGTGCCACTAAGCTAATAAATCCCTGGCCCTATTATCCTTTTTTATTTCTTTTTCTGGTGGTATTGGGGACTGAACTTGGGACCTTGAACTTGCCAGGCAGGCACACAGCACATCCCTGGCCCAATCTCTTTTAAAATACAAAGGAATTATAACTATGACTATAAACATTATAAACTTTGGTAATGCACAGTGTCTGACACAAATTAGAGGTAAAAGAAAGCAGTATACTGACACTAATTTCCTCATTTTATAAAGTAGAGGTCTTGAAATACCATCTAAAGCCGGGCATGGTGGAGCACCCCTGTAATCCCAGCACTCAGGAGGCTGAAGCAGGAGGATCGCTGTGAGTTCAAGACCAGCCTGGGCTACATAGTGAGTTCCAGGTCAGTCTCAACTACATAGTGAGACCGTGTGTCAAAAAACCAAAAAGAAAAAATAAATGACAATAATAAAATAAAATGGGACAAATGGATTAACCACAAAAAAATTAAACTTGGCCCTCTACTTCATACCATATACAAAAAATAAGAATGGATCAAATATTTAAACATGTTAGGTAAACAGAAGAAAAGCTAAGAACTATAAACTAGACTTCACAAAAATTAAAAACTCAGGCCAGGTTTTGGTGGTGCATGCCTGTACCCAGGATCCCAGGAAGCTGAGGCAGGAGGATCACCAGTTGAAGCACAACCTGGGCCATTTAGAAAGATCCTGTCTCAAAATTAGAGGATATAGCTCAGTGGAAAGGCTGTAGGTTCAATCCCCACTACTGAAACAAACATTTAACATTAAAGGCAGGCAAGGTGGCTAGCACATGCAGTTCCAGATACTTGGGAAGATACTTGGCAGGAGAATCACCTGAGCCCAGGAGTTCCAGGCCAGCATGGGCAGCCTAGCAAAACACTGTATCAAAAGCATAAATAAGCCAGATGGTGTGGCTCATGCCTATCATCCCAGCACCTGGCTTGCCGCCAATGAGAGGCCAGCCTGGGCTATAGTGAGATCCTGTCTTAAAAACCCAAATAATTAGACAGTTATACATACAGTTAACACAGGACCCAGCAGTCCTTCCAAGTGAGTAAAATCCCTAGCATCCACCTTTTAAAATTTTATGTTATCAAGTGTAGCTTGTATTAGTTATGCTCCTGTCTCAACCTCTCAAATGCTGGGATTGTAGATGTGTACTACCATGCCCTTTTATTTTTTGAGATTAAAGTCTTGTTAAATTGTCTAGGTTGGCCCTGAACTTGTCATCCTTCTACCTCAGCGTTTTTTTTTTGGTACAGGGGATTGAACTTGGGACCCTGCACTTGTGAGGCAGGTGGCAGTAGCACTGAGCTAAATCCCCAGCCAGAAATAAAGCTATACATTTATGGTCCTGTTTTTTTTTGGTCTTGTAGTAGGGATTGAATACCTCAGCCTTTTTCAAGTAGCTGGGATTACAGGTCTGTGCCACCAGTAGATCTTATTATTGCTTTACATTCTCTAAAAGGCTAGTGATGAAACACTTCAACCTGCTCTCCTGTACACACTAGTGCTCTTTTTCACATGAGCCAGTCTAGTTCTGTTATAGATAACCAAAAATTCTTAAATTAACCAAAAATCACCTGGTCCAACCAACATCTTCAAGTAGCAAAAACAATAGAGAGGTGATAAGTACTCCTATTTCTTCTGAAATTAAAAGCAGTTATGGCCAGACGTGGTGTTACAACCCTGTAATCCCAGCACTCTGGGAGCCTGAGGCAGGAGGATCACAAGTTCAAGCACAGCTTGGACAACATAACAACTCAGAGACTAGCTGGGCATGGTGGTGCACGCCTGCAATACTAGCACTCGGGAGGCCAAGGCAAGAGGATTACAGTGAGTTTGAGGCCAGCCTGGGATACATAGCGAATTCAATGCTGGTCTTAACTACACAGCAAACCTGTTTCAAAAAAGAAAAGGAAAGAAGGACCCGGGATGTAGCTCAGTGTGAAGCTCTGGGTTGAATTCTCAGTATTTCAAAATTAATGAATAAAAGTAGTTATGGCTGGAGACACTGGCAAAGACCTGTCATCCCATCTATTCAGGAGGCTGAGACAGGAGGATCACCAGAGCCCAAGAGTCTGACGCCAGCCCGGGCATATAATGAGACTTCATCACAAAGGGGAAAAAAGCAGTTATTAATTCAAACCATGAAACTTTTGTTTTTTAAATGAAAAAAAAAATTAAAGGAAAAAGCAGGGTACAATTTTTTTTTAAATTAAAAATTCTTGCCTTTAAGGGAAGCAATTTGATATAGGTCAGTAATGAATAATCACAATGGAAACTAAGCCATCAGCACTACACCCATAACAGAGCCCCCAAAAGATCTGAAGTCAGGTGTGGTGGCACATACTTGTAATTTCAACCCAGGGATGCTGAGGCAAGAGGATCTCAAATTCAAACTCAGCCAGGAAATTCAGCCACTTACTTAGCAAAACCCTGTCTCAAAAAATAAAAAGTTGGTGACACAGCTCAGTGTAAGGTCCTGAGTTCAATCCTCAGCAGCAAAAAAAACCCCCCAAAACTAACTATATTCCTAAATCTTAAGCCCTTGGGTCTCCGTGTCTTGTATATAAAACCAATTAGAAACTAGAAATGAAACACTAGCAGCATTTTGTAAAGGCTCCCAGGGAAACCTTATATAAAAACACCTATAAAACATAGACTGGCTCAAAAAGATAAATTATGATTCATGTAAGTATGATTGGTGAGCAACAGAACTTCAAAGTTTCTTATCTAAACCAAGAAGAATCAGGATCTGCATGAGAAAAATGCAGAACTTGTACAAACTAGTCTCTGGAACAATACAAAAGGCTCATCAGAACTGTCCTAAACTTGCTGTCTGTGGCCACAGTAACCATCCCAACTCACACCACTAATCAGCCCACTGTTTTTGTTCAATAAATGTCTACTGAGGAGCTGGTGGTGGTGGAGTAAGCCTGTAATTCCAGAACTTGGAAGGCTGAGGCAGAAGGATCTCTGCGAGTTCGAGGCCAGCCTGAGCTACATAGTGAGTTATAAAGGCCAATTTAAATGGCACAATGAGACTACCTTCAAAAAATATATATATATATTTTTTCAAGCTCTAACAAATGAACTCTGCAGACACAGGCCTTGAATTGTCAATCAAAATCCAGTGAAAGAACACAAGAAACAAGAAATTTCAACAATGGGCTTTACATGCTGATTTCCAGAGATGCATGGGACTCAAGTAACATGAACAGGGGGTATCTAACCTAACTTGGTTCCCAAAGAAAAAGTAAGATTTAACCAGGAAAGTGAACTTGGGATGGGAAAGGAGCACCAGACAAAGTAAACAACAGAATCAGTAGGCCAAGAGGCAGGGTTCAAAATCACAGTACTGAAAGAGGATTCAGTCTGGTCAGGATAGAGAATATAAAAGAGAATACGGTGATGAAGTCCACCAGCTAGGTAGGGGCGAATCCAACAAGAGTCTTGTAAGCTCCTTTGAAGTAAAGTCTGGATAAGAAAAAAAAAAAATCGCTGGGGATGTAGCTCAGAGTGAAGGCTCTAGGTTTAATCCCAGTACCACAAAGGAAAAAAGTCTGCATCAGATATTAAGGGCAACAGGAAGTCACTGAAGCACTTGGTTCCAGTGTAAAGAATGCAAAAGAGAAGCTGGACTGGAGCAAGAAACCAGCAGGAGGCCACAGTCATCCAAGAAAGAAACAATGGCCTGATTTGTGACAGCAGTCTTGGGGATGAAGATCTCTGGAAAGACTAAAAAGATACTTAAGAATAAGAACACATGAGCCAGGCGTGGTGGCATATGCCTGTAATCCCAGCACTCGGGAGGCTGAGGCAGGAGGGTCACTGTGAGTTCCAGACCAGCCTGGGTTACATAGTGAGTTCCAGGTCAGTCTCAACTACATAATGAGACCATGACTCAAAAAACTAAATCAAAACAAAACAAAACAAAAGAATTAGAACAGATGAAAGAAATATAGACAGAATTCAGATCCTAAAAGAGACTCAGGAAGTAGGTGATTATCAAAACTACCATCACATACTAAATAGTGAGTACTCTAGATCTGCACTGTGCACCTGACTTTTCTGAGATGGTATCAATAACCTACAGTACCTGTGCTGCATAATACACCATCTCTGTTGATGTGTGGCTACTGAGCAGTTGAAATGTGGTTACTGACACTGAGGAACTAAACTTTTGCATAATTTTAAATAATTTAAATAGCTTTAAGTAGTTACTGCATTGGACAATACAACTCTGGTCAACTAACTTAAAATGTGAGTGTTATGTTCTCAAAATGGGAAAACAAATCCTTCAAATTTAGTTGGAAAGATCTCCAAGTTATATTAAGAAACATCTCAGTCCTTTAGGAGGCTGAGGCAGGAGGACAACACATTTTAGCTCAGCCTGGGCAATTCAACAGCTCAGTGAGAATCTGTCTCAAAAAAATAAGGGCTCAGGGTGTAGCTCAGTGCAAAAGCCCCGGGTTTACTCTCTCGTAGTGCAATAAATAAGTAAAAAATATTTAAAAGGGCTGGGGTTATAGATCAGCATCAAGGCTCTGGGTTCAATCCCCAGTACTGGGGAGAAAAAAACCCTGTTTCAGAATAACATGCACAGCAAACTTGTATTTTTCAGTTTTAAGAAACAGTGTGAATATGTGCAAAGAAAATAAACTGAGGGGGCCAGGGATTTAGCTCAGTGGTACTGTGCCTGCTTTGCAAGCGCAAGGTCCTGAGTTCAATCCCTGGTACTACTAAATAAATACATAAATACATACATACATAAATAAATAAATAAAAATTTTTAAAAAGTGAGGGCTGGGGATGCAGCTCACTGGTTGAATCTAGAATGTGTAAGGTCTTGGGTTTGATCTATAGCATGGCAAATAATAAATAATAACCTGAACAATTGTGAACTAAATGGGTTATCTCAAAGATGAAGAATTAGAGAAGTCTTTCATATTCTGTATGTTACTTTTTGTTTTAAAACAATCAACATACATTACCTTTCTATCTAGTAGAAAAACAGTTCCTGTGTTGGGTTCAATTTCTAGCACCAAAAACAAAACAAAGCCGGGTGTGGTGGCACACACCTGTAATCCCAGCACTCGGGAGGCTGAGGCAGGAGGATCACTGTGAGTTCGAGACCAGCTTGGGCTACATAGTGAGTTCCAGGTCAGTCTCAACAACATAGTGAGACCCTGTCTCAAAAAAAACAAACAACAACAACAAAAAACCCCAAAACAAAACAAAAAAGCGATTGGTCCTAATGATGAATGTAACTGTACTATATATCTAAAATGTACCAATAAACTCAATGAGTGAAAAAAAAAAAAAAAAAAAAAGCAATTGGGCCAGGGATTTAACTCAGTGGTTCTGCCACCTGCCTCACAAGAATAAGGACCTGACGTCGATCCCCAGTACCCTCCAAAAAAGCAGTTTCCTACTAAACTAGAAAGTATCTATAAATTGTACTCATTTCTCACAGTAACATACCTGTAATGTAGTTATTATAAAGGTTTCCAATACAGCCACAGTAGTAGGAAAATACAGCAAAGATATAGACTCAATGACAGATTCTACAAAACACTGACTTCTAAGATTCTTTATAGGAAGGAGATATTCTGGAGGTAAATATATCAAGGTTCAAGGTCCCACAATAGTCCACAAAACTAAGAAGGTATTGTAAAGCCAGCATTTCATTACCAAATTATATTCTTTCTTGTACTTTGATGAGATGTGCCTCTTAGAAGCACTTACTTAGGGAACTTAAGAGAACAAATCTGACACAAATACATATGTAACTGTACAAATGTAAAACTATCTCACCAGGCATGGTGTAAAATGCCTTTAACTAATTCCTACTTTGAAGACTGAGGCAGGATGATCCAAATTTTGAGGCCAGCCTGGGTCACTCTGAGAATATAAAAATAGGGCTGAGGATGTAACTCAGCGGTTACAGTTCTTGCCTCACACATGCAAGGCCCTGGGTTCACTCCCCAGTACCAAAACAAAACATAAAACCATCTCATTTATTCAGGGTATTTATGGGGTATTTCTGGTAAATGAGTTTTCTAGTATCAGTAATTAGAACTTAACCCTTTAAACATCCTTTTTACTTTGGAAGGATTTTTCCTAAAACATATTCATGTAACTGCGCCCTCTTAAACCAACTCTGCAATGTAATCTTCACTCGACATTCTGGGGGCATTATTTCCAACATTATTGGCTCCAGTATTCGTTATTGTGAACATCAGTTACTAGAATTTAGTGAAGCAGGCCCTTTTTCCAAAATGCCCTGGCTACTATCTACAGTGAATTTGCCTTTTATTTTTCCTCCTGTGGTGGAAATTGAAACCACTGTCTCCTGCATGTCAGGCATGCACTTTTATCACTAAGTTACTCCCCCAGACCATTTTTTTTTGTTTTTAAGATATAAACTTTTAAAAAACTTCTTTATCAGGTTGTCAAGCGTTCACTGCAATCTACATGCCTATCGAGGCTTTCTCTAACTTTCTGCCGTTAGTTTCAGCCTGGGAAACCACATAACTAAACAAGAATTACAGGTAAAATAAGAGTGCTGTGTGTGTACTAGAGGTCCCCCTACAAGAAACACACGTTTTGCCATTAGTTTTGGATGCTGAGGACTATTTAGCTTCTTAAAAAAAAAATTATTAGTACACATTTGCAGTACATCATAGGTTTACATTCCCTGCGTAGAGTTCTTCCTAGTCTTCCTCTCTGTAACCCATGACATGCACATTTTTTTCCCCCTAGGCAAAGAACTCAGGGCCGGTCTCCGAGCTGTCCACCCGCTGCGAAGTGTTAAAAGCACTAAGGGCACTCGCTCTACAACTGCAAATTAGATGTTGCGGTCTAACACCGTGATTTCGGGTTGCCTGACTCCACCAACCTAAGGGTAAAGACACCGTTGTAAGGGCTAGGGATCAAAAGACCCAGGTAACGAGAAAGAAGTCTACATTTCTCTTCGTGTCTCCGCAGAAAATTAGCAACAGCAACTGCAACTAAGATTTACTAAGTTTGCCCGCAACACTCTCAGCTCGGTCTAGGCAGCAACGTTAGTTCAACATTTCTTGCTAGCTCTGGTACGGGAGCAGTATCTGATTGCAAGAGTTCTAAAGTCATCCGAGCTACATTCAAATCTTTAAAGGAAAGGATGTGTGCAACAGAGAGGTTAGAGGCAACTTCGGCGTGAAGGTGCCAGCAGTGCCCGACACACCGGAAGTTTTGAAATATCCTGCAGGCTCCCACAGGCAGAGTGGCTCCCTTCTGCACAGGTCCCTCGGCCCACCCGGGGCTCGAGCACCTCGCCGGGTCTGCGGCA
>NW_022900920.1:17906553-17914347 GCF_012274545.1 Fukomys damarensis | reverse complement strand
GGGGCCGCCATTTTGGAGACGGGCAAAGAAGGCAGCCGGGCGGCGCGCGAGGGTGAGCTCGGCTTGTTGCTCTCTGTCATCCCCGCGAGCGTGGGCGGAACTCCTAGAGTCCAGCTCTTGCGAGTCCTTCCTCACTCAAGAGCTAAAAAGTGCGAGCTCAGAGGGAACTCAGACTCAGCTCTGGGCAAAATTAGTGGGCGAATCAGAATTTAGCATCCCTCCACCTCGTGTAAGTGCTTTTTTTTCTTTTTTGATACCGGGGGTCGAACTCGGGACTTTGCCCTTAGCGTGGCAGGCGGCGGAACCACTCACTAAATCCCAGCGCCTATAATCTCTCCTTTTGAGGGGACAGGTGGCAATTCTGGCGCGCTTCCTGAAACCACAATGTCAGGACTGGGAAATCAGCCTGGTCTTCCCCCGCCTCCCAGTACTGGTGATCGAACCCAGCCCTTTTAACTTGGAGGTAAGGTCTTGCTCAGTTGCCCAGGCTGAGTTTGAACTTTCGATCGGCTCACGGAGTGCTGGGATTACTGGTGTGCACAACCACACTCTGTTCAGCCCGGTCTACTTTTGCTTCAAAGCTGCATCTGTTGGGTAGCAGTAGTGAAGTTTTCCTGCACCGTACGGTTCTGGATACAGTCGAAGGAAAGATGAGCAAGGTCAACTCTACAACAACCTTTTCCTAAGGAAGTTTAGAACATGTTCAGTATTGAAACTGTATTCCCTGGACCTGCACCTCAGAAGACCCCAGGCTCATCAGAATGGAAAATGGGTGATATGATCAAAATCTGGCAAGTGGGAGGATGAAGAGCAAGAACTAAGCCCGCAGGATGGGTGCAGCTCAGCGGTAGTGCCTTCGCCTAGCATGTGTGCCTACCATCCTCGAATTGCAGAAAATGCACCAGATTTCCCACCAAAACTTGCTGGGGTGGGATGGGGAACCCTTTCCCTTTATGTTTCTTAGTTCTCCAATGGGACCTTTGTAACAAAGCAGACGTTAACAAAAGGAAAGCAAACGTATTTGAACATACTGGGATGTCCATGACAGAAACACAGAGAACAGCAACTCTGAGTAGCTTGAAAGTTAGGCTTATAGAACATCTTCAGCAAATAATAAATTTGGGCCTGGATGTAGCTCAATGGTGCCACATCTGCCTGGCAAGCGCGAGGACCAGAGTTTGATCCCAGGTAACAGAAACAAAAAAAATTTATAGAGGAACAATGAGATAAAGGAAAGAAGTAGGTTTCTATCTTAGTTTTCTCACTGCTGAGACAAAATATCTGACACCCACAAGTCAAGGGAGGAAAGGTTGATTTAACTCAAAGTTGTAGAGGTTTCAGTCCCTAGTCTGTGGGTTTCAAAACAAAGTCTCAGGGCAGAGGAGAATTGCAGAGGAGAAACAGTCCAGGGTTTGAAAGGGCAGGCAGAAGGCAGCAAAACAGCAGCAGCAGCAAAACAGCAGCAGCAGCAACAGCAGCAGCAGCTGCAGCCGCCTTCTTTCTGCCCCTTTGTAGTCTATCCAGGCTGTAAACCTGCAGATTGGTGCCACCTACAGTCAAGGTGGGGCACTCTGTATACCAGTGTTATACCATTAATCCTAGTATCACATCCTTAATCCCAGCATCGCATACACTAGATCCAGCCACTTCCAAAAATCCCTAGCTATGACAGCATGAGGCTTTGGGGGCACATCTCGATAAAATCTGTAACAGCTTTCAAAGCTGGCAAGCTGTAGGAAGGTAAAAATATGGGGAACTAATTCTATTTATTTATTTATTTATTTTTGGTACTGGGTATTGAATTCAGGGAATCAAACTGAGGGCTTTGTGCTTGCCAGGCAGGCACTTCACCTCTGAGCTATATCCCTGGCCCAGGATACCAATTGTAGACACAGCTTGGTTAGTATATTTGTTATACAAATTCTCTTGCAATCTCTGGTTTGATAAGGTTCTAAAGTTGTCTCTGTTCATAAACTTTTGTCCTTCCTCCAGAGAGGTGAGGAGAGATACCTTTGAAATTGATTGGTTGATTGATTTTTATGGTACCAGGGATCGAACTCAGGACTTTGCACTTGCCAGGTAGGTGTGGTGCCACTGAGCTAAACCTTTGAACCACTGAGCCTACACTATTGAAATTTTATATCCTGCTTTTAGGCAAACTGCAGGAGTGTGGGGAGCATTTATCTTTTCTCTTTTTAAAAATTAATATAAAATTATTTCTTAGATCGTGTAGGCAGTAAGTAGTGATTATATTCATCATGGGGAGCTGATACATGTACATAACACATGTTAAACTTTTCTTCCATCTTTTCAGTTGCTTTCAGCTCAAGGTAATCTTTATGCCAAAATGACATGTTTGGGGTAACATTTTGGTTTATTTCAGGGTGAAATGGGTAGTTTGGATTTCTCACTGTGAATGAATGGCATGCTGGATCTTGTACCAGGGATCAAACTCAGGACTTTGTGCTTGCCAAGGAGGCACAGCACCACTCAGCTACAACCCTGGCCCAGTATACTGGGTCTTACATCTGGTTTTCAGATTTGCTTTATCTAAATTTCAGCTTGGTATCAACTTGGCAGTGGCAAGTGTAGGAGAAGAAAAATTCCTTTCTGAGTTCACAGTATAGCAACCCCCCCATTATTGGTAAATAAACCCAAGGGTGCTCTGCCACTGGGCTACACCCCAGTCATGTATGTTGGAGACAAGAGTCTCTCCCAGTTGCCTCTGGCTGGCCTCCAAATTGCAATCCTCCTGCCTCACCCTCTGCAGCAACTAGGGTTACAGGTGTGTGCCACCATGCCTAGCCATGATATATGTTTTATGTGACACTGGATCCTTCAAAAGGAAGTAAAGACCTGAAGAAGTACTTCAGATGTTTTAATGGTAGCTTTTTGTTTTGTTTTTACATGTGTGGTACTGGGGATAGAATCAAGAACCTTGTGTATGCTAGGTAAGCACACTTAACACTGACCTACAGCCCTAATTTTTTTTTTTAAATGTCTAGTTATGTAGCCCTGGCTAGCCTTGAATTTGTGATCTTCCTCCTGAGTCCTAGGATTACAGGCATGTCCTAATTTTAATAATATACTTAACCCAACGTATCAAGCATATTTTAATTTTAAAATAATGTGATATATTAATGAGATATTGTACTTTTTTATACTGAGTCTTTGAAATCTCATGAATTTTATATTTACAGCACCTATCAGTTCAGAAAGTTATCGTTTCTAGTGCTCAATAGCCACAGTTGGTTGATGGCTGCCAGACTGGACAGAACAGGAAAAATTGGGGCTTCAACGTATTGGAAAAGTCAATCAATTTAGTATTCAATGCATAGGAGGTAAGTGTAGAGTAGCCTCAGCCACTGGATCCTCCCATCTCAGCCCACTAAAGAGCTGGGACATGCCACCATGCCCAGCCACAAAGGTCCTTTGAGACTTTTCAGGGAAACCAGAGAATTCAGCCTTGTGGCAAAAGAGCAGATCAAAGGTCTCCCATTTGGGCCTACTGGTTCAAGTAGCCTCGAGTTAACCCCATTACACTGAGCAAAATAAAATGGGGCAGAAGAGGAAGTCAAGACCATGGAACTGGCTGGAAATGAAATGCTGTAAATATAAAATTCATGAGATCTCAAACAGTATAAAAAAGTACGTTTCATTAATACATCTCACATTATTTTAAGAACCTGGCCTGAAAAGTCAGCAACTGTACAAGTCTTGGTGGGGGGCAGGTAAGGGAGATGCAAGAAAAATTAAGATGTATTATGTACATGTACCAACTCTCCGTGATGAATGTAATTATTATGTACAGCAAAATATAAACATTTTTGAAAGATTGATGTAAGTCTTGGACGCTAAACTTGAACAAGCTGCAAATCTGCTGCAAAGATCCCATAGAGGACACACTTCCCAATGCCTCTTCTGTTATCTCCATGGAAGATCATGGCCTACGAGAAATCTCTCAGAGGACAAACCCAGGGCCAAGGAAGAATGTGAAGTTGAGGAGTCATTTTCCAGAGGGCTGGACCAGAGACAACCTGGACATAAGTCATGAAAATTCTCCATTGTTGGCAGGAGCATTTTCAATGTATGTCTCACAGAATTCAATCATTTCTGTGGAACTGTGGATGCTGTATTTTACATTCCTCCTTTTTTCCAATTGGGGTCTTAAAAAAAAATGGGAGGTCTCATGGGGCTGGGGATTTAGCTCAGCCTCTCAAGCGCAAGGTCCAGAGTTTGATCCCCAGTACCAAAAAAAAAGTTTCTCACTATATGGATGGATCATGCTGATTTTGAACTCTCAAATATAGCTCAGGCTGGCTCTAATTTGCAGTCTTTCTGAGAGTGCTGGGATTGCCCTAGCCTTCTAAGTCACAGGATGAGAAAATCTGTAACCTTTTGTTTCAGGAAAATTGGGTTTAGTTTGATCCCCCCCCCAATATTTCTTGTAAGTAAACATCTATCTTAATGGTTTAACTATGGCCCACAAGGTTTGGGCCATAATTATGGCTTGGCTTTTAAAATCTGACAAATATACTAAACAGCTATTTCATTAATCAACTTTTATTTATTTATTTATTGGTACCAGGGATTGGACTCAGGACCTTGTGTTTGCAAGGCAGGCCGAAGAACCACTGAGCTAAACCCCCAGCCCTAAACTTTCATTCTATGTAGATGTAATCTCTCTCCAAAGAGATATTGTTTAATTATTTCAAGACTTTTTGGTCTCTGTCCCACCAAGAAGCTGAAAGACTGCTTATGCTATTTTTGTTTTTGAGATCAGGTTAAATTGCCTAGGCTGGCCTCCTGTTCTCTATTCTCTTACCTAAGCCTCTGGAATGGGTGGCGTTACAGGTGTTCCCCACTGCACACAGCTGCTATTTTTTCTTTCCAATTTAAATTATGGAAGATGTCAATTAAATCCAGCGTATGGACAGAATTAGAGACTAGTGTGGAACTGTGGGCATATACAAAGCGATTTTAAAATGCCCCATATTTTTGGGGGGTGTGGGGAATACTCGGATTTACCTAGGGAGTGCTGAGTCCTGAGCCCCCCCCCCCCGTCTTGCTGTCCAGACTCGTCTGGAACTCGCTACCCCTCTTGCCTCAGCCTCCAGAGTAGCTGGGATTACAGGCGTGCACCACCGGGATAGTTTAAATGTCACATCCTTCAATTTCAATCTGGTTTAATTTTTTTTTCTCCTCCTGGACTTACAAACTTCTAAAATTTTGCTATTTCTATACCTGGATCAACGACAAAAGTTCCCTTCTGTCCAGAACGGCATGCAGGTGCTAGAATAAGTAAATTTGGTTCCCCCTTGGCTGCTATTGCCTCCACTTTTTCCTCTCTCCTTTCTAACTTTGCCTACTCTTAAGGGCTTCCGTTGTACCTCCAAAATCTGACAGTTAACCTGCCCTGTCCCTACTTTTAGGAAGCTCCTGTCCCTAAATTTAGGAAGCCCTGACTCCCCTCATCCGTGGCTTTGAGCGTCAAGTTGTGCTTGGATCCAGAAAAGGCAGCGGCCCCGCCCCCATGTTCTTTCCCCAGCTTCAGTCCTTGGTCTCAAACCAGGCCGGCACAGGGTTTGAGGATGTCATGTGCTAGGTTCGGGCGTGAAGCCAGTTCCGCCATGTTGATTTCGGGCAGCACAGATCAGGGAGAAAGATGGCTCTGGATCTGCCACCTGGGCGTTGTGGTCCTTGTGCGCAAGTGCGGAAGTGCGCTGGCCCTGAGGTGACTGGTTTCCTGTCGGTGGTACTGCACCGGCTTCCAGTAGACGTGTAACGGACGGTACCCCGCAGCCATGACCGAGAGGAAACCTAACGGTGGCAGTGGCGTCGCTTCCACCTCCTTGTCGAGTACTAACTTACTCTTCTCTTCCTCGGCCACGGAGCTAAGCTTCAACGTGCCCTTCATTCCAGTTACGCAAGCCGCCGCTGCCTCGGCCTCTCTGCTCTTGCCCGGAGGTAGTAGTAATCCGAGGGCGGTTCCGCGGGGCGAATGTGTACTGGGAGGCAGGCAAAGGTCGTCGTCGGACGAGGGTCTAATGGGAAGTCCTGCTTCTTGACCCGCTCTCTGGGTCGCTTGCTGGGGTAACAGTGGCCAAGTTGGAGAAGTTCGGGAGCTTGGGATCTTGGAGGCGGGGCCCAGGTGATGAGGCTTACTATTCCTCAAAGAATCTCCTGTTTGAATTGTCCAGAATTATGGACACTAGTTCATTGGCATTCCACAAGTTGTTGAACACCCACTGATGTTCTGGGTGCTGGCAGGGAATGAAGATAGATTAGACGGTAGCCGTCCCCTAGGTAAGCATCTTCAGAGATACACTAGGCTGTCTTCAAGGAAAGTCCGGTGTACTAGCGGATATCTCCTAGGATAGACGGTGCCCCCGCCTAGAAAAGATGTGTACTATTTACAACATGCCTATTCAGCATGCTTTTCCTCCAAGAAGTGTTTTATTGCTGTCTTAGGCTCCCACTCCTACGAACACCTCTAACTTTTTGTTTATTTCTGTATTATTGCCTTGGGAGATTGTTTTTGCTTTTTACCTTTGAGACAGGGTTTTGCTAAGGTACTGAGTTTCCCAGGCTGGGCTCGGACCTGTGATCCTCCATCAGCATACCCCCCACCCCTTTGCTGAGCGCTGGGATTTCAAGTGTGTGCCACCACACCCAGCCGGGAGATTGCTTTTTGATGATTTTGTGGCATAACCAAGACCATCGTGTTTAGAAGCACTGACCTTATGCCCCGACCCTGCCAGTAACTTGGTGTGGGAGCACAGGAATGTTACTATCTGTGTTTCAGTTTCCATATATATGTTTGTTGTGAAAGCTTAATTTTTGCAAAGCACTGAGTATAATGCTTGACATAATGTTATATAAATGTTTGTTAACTAAATATGTTTTCTTATTGGGACTGTGGGCTTCTTAAAGTTTCAGCTATGACTTAATTACTCAGCCTCCCTAGTGATGGGACTACAGGCTTGGGCCACCACAATCAGCTTGACTGTTTCCAGTGAATAATTTGTTCCTCTTTGGAGGACTAAGGAAAGGTTCATGGAGGTGAAAAAGAGATTATTGGAAGCAGCCATACCTAAAGGTTCCCTCTCCTTGTGTTATTCTTCTTGGTGCTTTTCATTACCTGACATGTACATGTATTTATTCTAACCCCCTCACCGCAAATGTAAACCCCGTGAAAACAAAGACTTAGTTTTATTGCTAGTGTATGTGCAGTCCTCGTAATGCAAAATGTTCAGTAGATGTTTGTTGAATGAATGAGAGGATGGGCATCAGGAATAGGATGTCTCATGCAGGGGGTATGGTTGAAAGGGTAGACATTGCTGTCTTTGGTGAGGAGCTGGCATGACTGGAGCTGAATGCTGTGGTAGGCCATACCTGAGGCTTCTACTTCATCCTTTGCTTCATGAGTATTATTTGCTTCATGTCTTTTTTTTTTTCTTTTTTCGGGGGATGGTTTTGAGATAGGGTTTTGCATTTAGCTCAAGCTGGGCTTGAACTCACTATATAGCCTCAGCTTCCTGAATGCTGGGATTACAGGTGTGTGTACCACCATGCCAGCTATGTCTGTCTTTCTTGTTGTATTTGGTTTGTGTATGTCACTGTCAGTCAGTGCTAGACAATTTCATTGTCAAATACATTGTCTTTAAAATTCTTGTTTCTTGGAGACATAATTTTTTTTGTAATTTCTAGAAGTGAAGATTATTATTTTTCTTTTAGATAGGGTCTTGCTATATGTGTGTGTGTGTGTGTGTGTGTATGTGTGTGTATATATAT
>NW_022900920.1:17890981-17906291 GCF_012274545.1 Fukomys damarensis | reverse complement strand
CCCCTCCTCCCCTTTTCCCCTTTTCCCCTCCTCCCCTCCTCTCCTCCTCTCCTCTTTCCCTCCCATTACTGGGGCCTTTGCACTGAGCTGCATTCCAAGCCCTTTAATTTTAATATTTTTCCGTTTTGAGACAGTCTCATTAAGTTACTAAATTGCCCTAACTGGGCTCACACTTATGATCCTCCCTGCCTTAGGCTCCCAGCATGCTAAGATTGCAGGCCTGAGGTGCCATATTTGTCTAGTGTTTTTACTCATTTTGTAATGAGTATCTAACTAGTTAGAAGAAGAGTACCAGAGAGAGAGAGGAATGGTCAGAGAGGCTTGAGGTTTCTGGCTGGAATCTGGATGGATGTTAGTGAGTTTTCTGTTGAGATAGTGAGATCTGGTAAAAGTGCACAGTGGCACAGGAGCCCTTCACTTTCTTCTTTCATCTTCCTCCTCCTAGTATTTCCTTGTACTTTTCATTCCCTCTTAACTTCTGCAGGAGGTGAGGAGTCCATCAGAGAGTTGGATCCAGGCCCAGCCCAGAGGCAGACTACAGCCTCTCATTAAAGTGCACTGAATTTAAGACAGTAAATTCAGTTTTAAGTGTATTAAGTCTGAAGTGTACGTGGCTGAATCTGTTGGAAGTTTTGAGGAAGAAGTTGGAAAATAGCTTCTGAAACACATAAGGACAGTCTGGGTTTGAGAAATAGTTTGGGGTGTCACAAGTGTACAAGTGCTCACTGAGGTTGTGGATCTAGATGGATATGTGTCCACGTGAAATTAGAAGGTGCCCTGAGATGAGTCCTGCAATATGCGGAGATCACAACTTTATTTATAATTGATGCTAATTAGAAAAATATTTCTTGGACTAGGTCAACCTGAAGTTCTCTTGAAGGGTGAAAGAAGATGGGGGTAGTGGCATACACCTGTAATCACAACATTTGGAAGACTGAGGCAGGAGGATTATGAGTTTGAAGCCAGCCTGGGCAATACAGCAAGTTCCAAACCATCTTAGATTACCTAGGGAGACCTTTTCCAAAAAGAACCCTCCCAAAAAAGGTGCAAGATCGCAGATGTTTTTCCCATGCTTTCCATTGTTGGGGGATGAACTGAGAACTACAGAGGATGAGTCCAAGTGACAATCACAGGACTGCAAAGAGGGGTGGAACTAGAAATACATCAGAAAAGTAGAGTGATGCAAACAGAAGAAGGGCTTTGTGCAGGAGGCATTGTTTTATTTTTAGTTACAAAGTGACAAGTGATAAGGGAATATTTGCAATAGTGTACCAATAACAGTTCCAAAAGACACAATCCCAAATGTTATAGTCTGGGTTGTGATATTTAGAGCTGTCCTTTAGACTGTGGCCCAAACTGGAATAGTGTAGTACTGTAGTTAGGGTATAAAATACAGCGGGATCAGCCTAGGGGCTGAAGGCAGAATCTCTGAGCCCAGTGGCCTCCTTCAGTGGAAGTCAAGGAGAAGCTGGAACTTTGGCGCATCTGTAGGGGCAGGGGTCATATTCCCTGTGCTGGCCTGGGTCCACCTCTCTGATAGACTCCTCACCTCCACAAGTAGAAGATAACAAATGGGGAGGAAGATGAAAGCTGTAAGTGAAGGACTCATTAAAGTTCAGTAAGGCAGAGTGGGGTAGACTTTTGTGGTCACATAGAGGGAAATGCTTTTTTTATTTTACAACTTGGTAGCAGGTCAGCAGTGAAATTATTTGAGTTGATATATTACCCACAGTGAAGATTAAGTTGGGCAAAGGGAATTGAGAACTTCCCTTAATTAGAAAAGCGTCTTTTCTTTCTTTCTTTTTTGGTGCCAGAGATTGAACTCAGGACCTTGTGCTCGCAAGGCAGGCAGTGGAACCACTGAGCTAAATCCCTGGCCCAGAAAAACGTCTTTCCTAGTGATTTGGTGTTCTGTAGTGATTAATTACTGGTTGTGACCCTGATGATTTTAAGGATGGTAATTAATGGTTGGCCTACTTTACCTTGGAAATACAAATACTGCAGGCTTGTCTGTACATTTGCTTTGGAAATAAGAGCCCTGACACACCCGTTCTTGTCAACAGAATATCTGTACTGTAGAAATAAAATTACATGTATTTGGTTCATGAGGCAATGTTTGAATTATATCTTACCAGGGAAGAAAAAAAGATTCAAATTAGTAAGTGAGCATACTAGTTATGGATTTTGTTTCTGTTCTTAAAAGCTCCTGTATACAGATGTATTTACAAAATAAATGTTAACTACATTTATTTAAAAAGTATGGAGAGTACTATACCAAAATGTTAACATTATTAGTGCTTGTCTTTGGGAGGTGGGATGATGAGTGAATTACAGTTTTTCTTTACTTTGGGTTTTTCTTTTAGTATTTTTCCTCTCTCTCTCTTCTACTGTAACTTCATTCAGCACATTAGGCAAGAACTTTAATCCTGAGCTATCTCTTCAGCCCGTTTTTTTCTTTTTCTTTTGGGACAGTGTTTAGCTTGGTTATCTAAATTAGTCTTGATTTTTTTGTTTTGATGTGTTTTTTGTTTTTGTTTTTTTTTTTGGAGACCATGTCTTGCTGTGTAGTTCAGGCTGTTTTTAAACTCACTTTGTGGTCCAGGCTGGCCTCAAGTTTGGGTTGATCCACCTGCCTCAGCTTCCCAAGTTCTAGGATTACACATGTGAGCCATCACATCCAGCTATCTGGCCTTCAATTTGTGATCCTCCTCCTTCAGTCCCCTGAGCAGCTGCGATTACGTATGCACCACCATGGCAGGGTAGATTTTTCTTATTCATGTTTTCTAGTTTTTCATTTTGAAGGAAAAGTTTGCAAGGAAAAACAGGTTTTGCTGTCGTTTTTTTTTTTTGTTTTTTGAGACAGGGTATATACTATTTAGTTCAGGTTGACCTTAAACTCACTGTGTAGCTCAGGCTGGCCTTGAACTCATGGTGATCCTCCTTCCTCAGCCTCTCAAGAGCTAGTTTTACAGGCATATGCCACCACACCTGGCTCTTTTGTTGTATTTTTTTTCCCTGCTTAAATATGTTAGAATAATAAATTAAGAGGTAGAATATTTTGTTTGTTTGTTTTTTGGTACTGGAGATCAAACTCAGGACCTTGTGCTTGTGAGGCAGGCGCGGTGCCACTGAGCTAACTCCCCAACCCAAGAGGTATAATTGACAGCCCGTCCTTACAGAATCTTATGGAATAACAATGCACTCTTTAAACCATTTGCTGTCTTGCTCTGTTTCAGAGGATTCCACAGATGTTGGTGAGGAGGACAGCTTCCTTGGTCAGACTTCTGTTCACACATCCACCTCACAGACATTTAGTTACTTTTCTCAGGTATCGAGCAATAGTGATCCTTTTGGGAATATTGGACAGTCACCCTTAACGACTGCAGCAACACTGGTTGGACAATCAGCATTCTCCAAGCCTCCGCCTGCTCTCCCTTTCACAACTGAATCCCAGGATGGGTTGACTACATTTCCGCCATCTGTTTCAAAGGCTCAGTATGGTGCTCCACCTTCCTCACAGATGGGAATAAATCCTTACCTGCCTTCTCAGCCAAGTGGTTTCCCTCCTTCAAATTTTGGGAGCCCACCCCAAGGAAACCCCCAACAAGAATATAATCCATATCGCCACACCCCTGTCAGCAGTAGGGCTAATCCCTACATCGCACCCCCACAGCTGCAACAGTGCCAGACCCCAGGCCATCTCACTCACCCGCCAGCCTCTGGACCCCCAGTACAGATTTACCAGATGCCCCCAGCATCTTTGCCGCTGGTATGTGGACAGATCTTATTCCTGATTGTGTGATTGTCTGTCTTGCTATCCTTAGGCAGTGTTTTAAAAGAAATTTGTGCATTTTATAATTTATATAAGGCCACATTATTGTCAGGGGCTAGTTTGCAGATGCCGCACGCTTTGAAGTAAAATTGTAAAGGCAGCTCATTAAGGGCACATATTTTAGTTTATATTACCTGTTTACTGAAGTAATAATTTATTTCAATGAGTTAGCCAAACACCAATATTATCAAGTTTTAGTGTAAATTACCAATAATAAATGTCATGTAGGATATGTGACACCTTAAGATGGTTCTTTCTTTCTTTTTTTTTTTTGAGACAGGGTCTCACCATGTAGTTGAGACTGATCTGGAACTCACTATGTAGCCCAGGCTGGTCTTGAACGCACAGCGATCCTCCTGCCTCAGCCTAGCCTCACGAGTTCTGGGATTATAGGCATGCGCCACCACGCCCAGCTAAATTTTTTTTTTTTTTAAACAGTTATTCTTTTCATTCATGTTTTCTTATCTCCCCCCACCCACCCAGCACTGGGGATTTGCACTGATTTTGCTCTAGGGGTCTTTGCACTGAATTAATCCCCAACCTTTAAAAATTTTTTTATTTTGAGACAAAAGTCTTGTTAAATTGCTAAGTTACCCAGGCTAGACTCTATTTTGAGATCTTCTTGCCTCAGCCTCCTAGACTGGTGAAATTACTGGTGTGGCTCATTGTTTAATTATACTATTCAATCAAAACACTCAGTTACAGAAACTGAAAAAAAAATTTTTTTTTTTTTTTTTTTTGGTACCATGGAATGAACTTGGGACCCCTGCTTGTGAGGCAGGTGGCAGAACCATTGAGCTAAATCCCTGGCCCAACAGGGACTAACATTGACTTCTCCAGTAATTTATTTATTCTTGTTTTGCCTTTTTAAGACAGGGTCTTGCGAGGTATCTCAGGTTGGCCTCAAACTCATGGTGATCCACCTGCCTCAGCCTCCCAAGTGCTGGTATTATGTGTGTGCTGCCATGCTCAGCTTCTTCAATAATTTATTTATATTTAATTTGGTTTTTTTGTTTGTTTGTTTGTTTTTGGTACCAGAGATTGAACTTGGGTCCTTGTGTTTGTGAGATAGACTCTGGAACCACTGAGCTAAATCCTCGGCCCTATATTTATATAATTTGGATCTAGACGGTAAATTTACATCTCAAAGGGGGATGATGGAATAACATGTATGTTGTGTAAATTTTATGAACTTACTTTTTTTTCTTAATTACTTGTTCAGCTGACTTCCAAGGGGAAATCAACTCATTAAAAAAAAACGGGTGGGGGGAGCTGGGTGAGGGGGGCTCATGTCTGTAATCCATGCTACTCCAGTGGCTAAGGCAGGAGGATCACAAGTTCAGTGCCAGCCTGGTAACTTAGCAAGACCCTTTCTCAAAAGAAAAAGGATCAGGGATGTTGATCATTGGTAGAGTACTTGCCTAGAATGCATGAGGCCTAAGGTTCAGTCCCTGGCACTGAAAAAAATTATTCATAGTTAACCAATTTAACTTTTCTTTTCTCGCCTCCCTCCCCACCCCTCCCCTCTCCTTTTCTCTCTAGTTTTTGGGATGGGGTTTGTTAGTTGTCCAAGCTGACCTTGAATTCCTGGGTACAAGGGATCCTTCTGCCTCAGCCTTCCAAGTAGCTGGGACTAGGGGCACATGTGTACCATTGCACCTGGCTTGATTTCACTTTGTTGTATATCTTTTCTTAAGGCAAATATCTTGTAGCACCTATGATTTTTTTTTTTTTTTTTGGTACTGGGGATTGAACTCGGGATCTTGTTCTTGCAAGGCAGGTGGCGGCACCACTGAGCTAAATCCATGGCCCCAGTTCCTATGATTTTTATAATTTTTGTTTTTGTGAACATATTGTAGATGCTGTAAAATTTTTTTCTAAGACATCTTTAATGGCCTTAGTTCTAGCATTTGAACAGAAATAAAATATTTGTTTTGTTTTTGGTACTGGTAATTTGACCTCAGGGATTGCCAAGGTACCATTGTCAGCCCTTTAATTAAAATTTTTGAGACATGAAAAAATTTATTTTTTTTTGAGAAATGATCTGGCCAAGTTGACCAGGCTGGCCTCAAACTTGTGATCCTCTTTTCTTTAGTTGTCTGTGTACCCTCATACCTGGCCTAATTTACTGTATTTAGTGTAAATTAATAAAGTTTCTGTTAGCTTTTGAAATTGTTTACAGTGGTTTCCCTTTATGAATAACCTTTTGGATAAATTTTTGTTTCTGTAGTTACACATTTAGGATAAATTTTAAAAAATGGAGTGGTTGGGTTGAGGAACACACACACTTAAAAAGTTAGAGAATGCTGAGTATGGTGCTGCACGACTGCAGTCACAGTCCTCAGGAGCTGAGGCAGCGGGATCACTGCCAGTTCCAGGCCAGCATAGGCTACATAGTGAATTCAAGGCCATCCTGAACTATGTAGCAAGATGCTATCTCAAAGCAAAACAAAACAAAAAAACAAGACAGAACCCTTAAAAAAAAATTAAATAAAAGTAGAAGACATATGCTATTGATTTCATGAATGTGTTAGTTTACTTTGCCATTATTATGTAGAAATCTAGTTCACTTTGCAACTGATTTGGGGTTTTATTATATTTTTTAAAAAAATACTTGCTTTAGGGGCCAAGGATTTAGCTTAGTGGTGTTGCTGCCTGCCTTGTAAGCACAAGGACCCAAGTTTGATCCCTGGTACCAAAAAAAAAAAAAAAAAAAAATTTGCTTTGGAGTCTAGTTTTTATAGTAAGTAGTTACACTAGAAATATAGATAGCATAATTATTATTAATGTCCATTTAATTCTAAAGCATATGCAAAATTATTCTTTTGAACTAACATGACAGTCTTAACTTTGTTGTCCTTTTCAGATTCCTCCTTCAGTACAGTCACCAGCACAACAACAAGCCCTTGTTAAACCTGGAGGTCCCTCTGTGCAGGGGCCACCTCCTTTTGTACTTCAAAATCAGTATGAACCAGTCCAGCCCCACTGGTTTTACTGCAAGGAGGTAGAATGCAAACAAGTATGGATGCCTTTCAGTACTCTGGACTCTTTGAATCTTGAAGAAGTCTATAATTCAGGTTAGTGCTGATCATGTTTTCATTCACATCTGATTTTATGAAGAGAAGGAATGCAGAATATGGCTTACTTTTGTAAATTTCAACTCCTTAATTTTTGTAGAATCCATCAGATTCTGTACTTTATAAAAAAAAGGTGGTGGGGGCCCGGGATTTAGCACAGTGGTGCTGTGCCTGCCTCGCAAGCACAAGGTCCTAAGTTTGATCCCTGAAAAAAAAAAAAAAAAAAAAAAGATGGTGATACTATTGTAAATTCTGAGTTATCTGAATAAGGGGTTTTCAGGTATGGTTTAGTCATTTCCTTTCTTTAAAGGTGTTTTAAATCAGAGCAATAGAGTTGTTTCTATACTCGATACTCCAAGTTCCAATTTTCCTATATCCCTTACTTCATTTGGAATTATGTAGTTATGGAGGCATTTATAAAACATTTTCTGTGGAACTCTGGATCCTGGAGATGCTCTGTGAAAAAATTTTCTGCAATCACAAGTAAGCATCTCTGACACTGGGTGAACCCAGGGCCTTACAATGAGCTATATCCCCATCCCTTTTTAATTTTTGAGAACAAGTTCTCACTAAATTGCTGAGTAGCCCAGCCTGGGTGTGAATTTATGATCCTCTTTGCCTCAGTCTCCCAGATTGCTCTGATTATTGATGTGTACCCCACACCTGGCTTATTTCCACTTCTTGAGAAAAATGATGTGTTAAAGTTCTGAAAATCTTGTACTGTAGAAATATATTTCTTTGTCTTGGGAGTAGTTTATCATTAGACTTAAAATCTGGTAATATTCTCTATCAACATCCTTCATGGAACATTGCTGTATGTGGATGTTATTGCTATAAATTTTAAAAAATTCATGAGTTTTTTGAATTGCATTATGATCATGGCTTTAAAATTTATTCTGGCTATTTATTTTTCGCAAAAGAGTCAGTTTGATGTGTTGGCACATGCCTGTAATCCCCACATTCTGGGAGGCTGAGGCAGTAGGGTTGCAGTTTTGAGCCTGGCCCCAGCAATTCAGTGACTTAATGAGATCCTCTTTCTTTTTTTGTGAGATGGGGTCTTGTGTTGTAGTTGAGGCTAGACTTGAACGCACTCTGTAATCAAGGCTGGCCTCAAATTTGTGATAATCCTTCTGCCTCAGCCTTCTGAGTGCTGGGATTACTACACACTCGTATCACCACACGCTGATTAGTAAAACTTCTTTCATAATTAAAAAGGACTGGGAATGTAGCTCATTGGAAAGGCCCTGGGTCCAATCCCTAGTATTGAAAAAAAATTATGATTTTTGTTGTTGTTGTTGTTTTGTTTTTTGTACTGGGAATTGAACTAGGGACTTTGCGCTTGTGAGGCAGGTGGCGGAACCACTGAGCTAAATCCCCAGCCCAAAAATGTTATGATTGTGAATAGCATAGGTTAATCTTAAACTTATTTTTATATTTTAAAAAATTTTTTTTTCTGTTGCCGGGGATTGAACTCAGGACCTTGCAATTATGAGGCAGGTGGCGGCACCACTGAGTTAAATCTCCAGCCCTAAACTTCTATACTCTGGTTGTTAGTCATTAAGTATTGATTAGTCACAATATTTTTATTTGTCATTTTTAAATAGGTCTTACATTGGTTGGGGAAAATGTGGTCTTTGTTTTCTAGTCCAGCCAGACCCAGAGAGTGTGGTTCTTGGCACTGATGGAGGGCGATACGATGTCTACCTCTATGACCGAGTGAGGAAAGCTGTGTACTGGGAAGAGGAGCCAGCTGAAGTGAGGCGCTGTACTTGGTTTTACAAGGGGGACACAGATAGCAGATTCATTCCCTACACAGAAGATTTCAGTGAAAAGCTAGAGGTATGAATGCCTCATTTATTTATTCCTTTCTTTTAAAAATGTAGGTCTATGGGCTGAGGATTTAGCTCAGTGGCACTGTGCCTGCCTTGCCAAGCACAAGGTCCTGAGTTCGATGCCTGGTACTAAAAAAAAAAAAAAAAAAAAAAAAAAATGCAGGTCTAGTATCTAGTATGGATTGGAGTTTTATGTGGTAGTACTTACTGATGGAGCTGACTTTATTTACAAGGCAGCTTGTTATGCTTTTCTCAAAGATTACTTTTTTTTTTGGCAAAATAAAGTTGCTTTATTAATTTACAATGAAAAATTTTATGCTCAGTGTCCAGCTGGTTAACAGTCTTCTCCATAGAAAAACCATATGGGAACCAAAATCATCATAATCAGGAAAGTCCTTGGAAAGTACAGAATTGGACAAAGATAGGAATACTCAGTTGGCATCATAGTGGCACCATAATACTTATAATGGCATCAAACTCTGAAATTCCAGTTCCTAGAATAGGGGCACACAGTATCAGAAAATGAACATTCATGTCCTGTGTATCAGAGCAACCTCTTCACTGAATTGTGCAAGACACTCTGACATATCCCTATTCTCTGAGGCGCCTTTATACCTTAGCTGTCCTATTTATAAGTTACATATAAGCCAGGTGCAGAAGTTCATGCCTACAATCTCAGCACTCAGGGGAATCAAAAGTTGGAGCTCAGCCTGGGCAACTTATTGATTTAGAAAGACCCTATCTCAAATAAAAAAAAAATAAATAAAGGGTTGAGGATGTAGTTCAATGTGAAAGCCTTGGGTTTAATCCCCAGTACTCCCTTGCCCCCCCACAAAGATACACAGGAATGTGCCCTCATTTAAACATGTTTAGATAATATACAAGCGTACAAGATCAAAGTCACTTTTTTAGCTGTTACTATCCAGTGCTACTCAAACCCCTGTGAGAGATTAGAGAAGTGAGGCTTAATTGGCCGCCTCTATGAACAAAAAGGAGAAAGTCTGCACTCGGGGGTGATTGTATATTGCAGGGAATAACTTCAGACAGTTGAGGTTGTTTACCAGAGAATGTACTGATGGATATTGGAAAACAGATGACGCTTGTGTTACTTAGATTGCTTGTGCCCGTGTTTGTGTGAATGAAAGTGAGGTAAGCCAAAGGTAGGACTCCTTTGCTGACTATGAAGACTAGCGCTCCCTGGCTGCCTATGAGTTAGGCTGACTCCGTGTCTCTGTCATTCACCCTTGTTTGCCCCAGGTCTGGGAGAACTAAGTAGCAGGTCTGTGTCCCAGTCGACTGGATGGGTTGGCCACAGGTGGTGCTGTGGATGTAGGGCTTGGGACCTGGGCTCACCTATAGTTTATCAAATTTGGAGTATACTGTTTCTGTCCCCCCCCCCATTTTTCTACATGCAAGTAGCATTTGATTCTCTTTACATCAACAAAATTCACTTTGGGGTTTTTCTCTACAATTTTTTTTTCTCCCTTTAGAAGGTGTCCTAAAGGTCACTTTGCATTGGTACAGAGGGATGTGTTGGGCCTGAGGGTTGGCTGTTCCACACTGGTTTGGTGCAGAAACTTTACACAAGAGACTGATCTCACTGGGCAGTGCCTGTACCACAATGCTTGTTAATACTGAATACCTTGCCTACACCTTTCTCCTTTCTTCATCCAGTGTGGATATATTATATACAAAAATAAACTCCAAGTGGCTTAATCAGCTAAATGAAGAAGCTCTACGAAAGATTACGTTTTTTTTGAGATAGTCTCACAGTATAGCCCAGGCTGACCTTGGACTTGTGATCTTCCTGCCCCAGCCTCTTAGGTGCTGGAATTACAGGAGTGCACCACTGTACCTGTCAGGAAGATTGCTTTTTAAGTGGTGCCATCTTTCACAAAGTGCTGATCATAGTCTCTGAATCTGAAAACAGAATTTGCTTTTCAGGGACACATCATAGATCCAATAAAGTGTTTGCATAGAACTTTCAAAAAGTGTTCAGGTTTCCAGATTTGATGTTAACAGTATATGGCAAGCATATAGACATTTTCAGATTAATTTTAGCAAGAGGTTGAAATAACCTCTGACGTGCGTGTGAAAATAATTTAAAACAATAGGAAGAAATGTCATCCCTATTACTAGTTTTTTAAAAAGAGTTTGTAACAATTTATACTTGTTAATTAGCAAAAAACAAGCAGGTATGTAAAATGGTTGTGTCAGTGGTTTCCCTAGCTTCCTATTGAATCTCTTCCTAAGAGGCCCTCAACAGACTTCTACTTTATAGAAAGCAGAATGGTGTAGCTGAAAAAAAAGAGAAAGAGTAAGAAAATGATGGCACAGTAAAGATACTGGAGGCAGAAAGTCCTGGGTGGGAATGAACCACAGTTCTGCCATTGCTTCACACTAGTTGTGTAATCTTAACCATGTACAGTACTTAAAATGTTTGTTATGGGTTGAACCTTGTCCCTATTCCCACTCTGCCCCCAAATGTGTTGAAGTACTAACTCCTATTACCTCAGAATGTGACCTTGTTTGAAAATAGAGTCATTGCAGATTAAGTTACCTAAGGCAAGGTCATACTTGAGTAAATAGACTGCAGTCCAGAGGTGGCAGAGTTGTGGCACGTGTGCTGCAGTGGGCTGTTTGTATCATTGAAAGCTCTAGAAGGTTTGCCATCACTGCTTCAATGTGGCTGACGTCCTTGTAAGAAGACAGCCATGTTAAGACCAACAAGGAGAATGTAATGTGACAATGGAGGCAAGGGTTGGAGTCATGCTGCAAGTGAAGGAATGCCGAAGGTTAAGGGCAACACCAGAAGGTAGAAAGAGGTAAGGAGGATTCTTTACAGGCATCAGAGGGACTGTTGTCCTGGTGACTCCTTATTTTGGACTTCTTGCCTTCATAACTATGAGGCAATAAATTTGTTACTCTGTTGGTGGTACTTAATGACATCCATCCTAGAAAACCAATACACTGTCTAGACCTTGGCTTCTCTCTACAATGGGGATAGTATTATTTCGGAGTGACTGAGAATAATTACTTAAATGAGGTAATGTGTATAAGGTATAAAAAGTGTGATTATCAGTAAATTAGAGCTGCTATTACTGTTGATTTTGTCACCGTCATAGTTTTCATCTTCCCCTATACTTTTTCTTTTTTTAATCTTATTGAGTTTATTGGTACTTTTTAAGTATACAGCACAGTTACATTCATCATTGGGATCTTGTACCTTTACATGACAGGTCTTGGTTCTCATTTTTTTCCCCACACCCCTGCCTCCTTTATACTTTTTCTTGATGTACTAGAGATTTGTCAAACTAGATTATGTATTGTTTCCTTTATTGTAGGCTGAATATAAAAAAGCTGTAACCACAAATCAGTGGCACCGAAGATTAGAGTTTCCAAGTGGAGAGACTATTGTTATGCACAATCCAAAGGTATGGCGCATTTGAAGATTTTAACGTGTTAAGTACATTTAAGAGTTACTTTGCTGTATGTGTTTGCTAAATGTTCATTTTTAGTAATTTCTACAGTTAGACATATGTAATAGCATTGCTTTTAAAGTAGTTTACTGTAATTATGGATCATGGAAACAACCCATCAGTCTGCTTTCTTGTCACTGGAATACAATGCCTGACACACATAATTTAAGGGAAATTTAGCTCACAGATTCAGAGTACATAGTCCGTGGTCAGCCAGCACCAAAGCAAACTCATGGTGGTGGAGCAAAAATGCTCATTTTGGTGGCTGGGAAGCAGAGCAGGGAAATAGTACCAGAGAGGAGACCACATATAGTAACCACAGTCATACCTCCATGACCCTCCCAGACACAACCTGAGGTGTGCTTCACCCTAGGCTCCCAGGCCAATCAAGTTGACAGAATTAAGCTTAGCCACTACACAAAAACACCATTTAAATTGTTCTGGTGAAGTTTCTGTGTTGGGAATGTGTTAACTGAAGCTTGGTCTGCACCATAGAAGTAGCTTGATACATTTTTTCACTTGATTAGAAGTCAACCAGCTTTCTCAGAGGACCAGAGAGTAAATAATTTAAGGCATGGCCAGCCATGAGGTCTTTTGCAGCCATCAACTCTGCTGCTGTATTGTGAAAGCAGCCAGAAGAGAATATGTAAACCAGGGACTGTGATGTGCTCAATAAAACTTCATAAAAACAGGTAGTAGTGGGCCAGATTTGTCCTACAGGCCGTAATTTGCTGCCTTGCTCTTGATGATGGCTTGCTTTAACCTTTCAATACAATTTCTCCTTTCTCTTTTTAACTTTAAACCATTCCCCTCCCCTTTCTTTCTCTCCCTTCTCCTCTTTTCCTCTTCCCTTTCCTCCTCTTGTGGTACTGGGGATTGAATCCAGGAAGCTCCAAGCTACATCCTAGGTACTTTCTGCTTTATTTTAGAGCAGGTCTTGCTAAGTTGCCCAGCCTGGCCTCGAATTTGTGATCTTTCTGCTTCAGCCCCTCCTGAGTAGCTGGGACTACAGGTGTGCACCACCTTACTTGGCTTTTTCTTTTAATTTATTAGTGATTTTTTTTTTTTTTTTTTTGTACTGGGGCTCAAACTCAGGACCTTGCACTTTCAAGGCAGGCAGCAGAATCACTGAGCTAAAACCCTGGCCCTTAGTGATATTATAATTTATTCTTTACCATCCATATTTTCTCTGAGCTCTAGGTTCTCACCTGTAATGATATTTACCTCCCAGAGTCATATTTTAGGTGAAGTAATTTCTGCAATTAATAGGGCTTAGCATATAGTAGTTCTCAGAACATAGGATTTTTATTTTACAGAAAAATACGAAAGAATACAAAAGTAACCCAGTCTAGTATTTCTCTATCCTTAATGATTTGGAAATAAATAAAAATAAAAATGTCAGTAAAATTTATGTATTTATTTATTTTTGATACCGGGGATTGAACTCAGGTCCTTGCACTTGCGAGGCAGTCACTAAAATTTAAACAGTATAAAAAGACATGCAGTGAAAAATAAAAGCTCTCACTCTGCACTATCCATTGATGGCTACACCCTTAACTTTTTGTTTTGTTTTGTTTTGTTTTTTTGGTACCAGGGATCGAATTCGGGCCCTTGTGCTTACAAGGCAGGCGGCAGAACCACTGCGCTAAATCCCAGCCCCCTTAACTTTTTTTTAAAAATACAAACACAAACATTTTACATGCCATACTGATACTCATTTCTTTTTCAAGAAAAACATCTGACATAGGGATAAATATAATCAGTTGTTTTAACTGAGTAGATATCTTTCCAAAAAGTGAGTGGCGGGTTTTGGCATTCAGTTTTTGTTACTGAAACTGAACTTGTAGCTGGGTATGATGGTGCACACCTATAATATTGGGTGTTTGGCAGACTGAGGCAGGAGAATCCAAAATTCAAGGGCACCCTGATTAACTTACTGAGACTCTATTTCAAAATTAAAAACAAGAAATGGGGGTGTGTGTGGGATTAACTCAGTGTTTCTTAGGTTCAGTCCTCAATGCTGGGGAAAAAAGGCAAAAAGAAACACTAAATTTGTAAATAAATTGGGAATTTTGCCATTTAAAGGACTTTGTCTTACATATGATTATAAGACAAAGACTCCTCAGTTACAAACAATTTACCCTTTTTTTCTTTCTTTTGGTGGTACAGGGAATTGAACTCAGAGCCTTAAGCATGCTAGGGAAGTGCTTTACCACTGAGCTACTTCATAGCACTTTGAAGAATTAAATTAAATTTTGAGATAGGATCTGGCTAAGTTACCTAGGCTGGCTTTGAGTTTTTAACGTTCTGCCTCAGCCTCTTGAGTAGCTGGGATTACAGGCATGTGCCAATGTACAGTCCTTGATTTCTAATGTATAAACCTGGAGTTTTATGTTAATTTTTATAGACTTCTGGTTTATTTGTATGATTTTTTCTACCCTAGATACTGGAAGTGATGGTATTGATTTGTTTAATTTTGATGGTTAGTACTAGCTGTAGTCTTACAGAATTGGTTTGGAGGAACAGTACTGTTACTTGATATATAAACTGTACAATGAAGCAGAATTTCTTATGTATTAAAATACAGTATTTAGCCATTGTGGAAAATAATTTGCTAATGAACTCTGTCATAATCCTGTTGTGTTTTGAAGGTTATTGTTCAGTTCCAGCCTTCCTCAGTGCCTGATGAGTGGGGAACCACACAGGATGGACAGACAAGGCCCAGGGTTGTAAAGCGAGGGGTTGATGACAGCCTTGATGAAATTGCCGATGGTGTGTATAGTTTGTTTAGGAGTGAAGTTTTCTTCACTATTTTAGCATTGTTCTTTAGAATGATGGAAAAAAAACCAAAACACAGTTATTAGGATTACTTTGTCATACTGTTCAGTAATCAGCCAGCTTGGCTTGCTTCTGTCTGCCAGCCTGCCTACCTGCACTTCTCCCCTCCCTTCGCTTCCCTTTCCTCTGTTTCTCTCTCTGGACCGAGTGTCAAACCTATGGGTGCTCTGCCACTGAGCTACAGCCCTTGCCTTTTTTTAAGACAGGGTCTCACTAAATTGCCCAGGTGGATATTTTTTTTTTTTTTTTTTT
>NW_022900920.1:17884454-17890959 GCF_012274545.1 Fukomys damarensis | reverse complement strand
TGTTTTTTTTTTTTTTTTTTTTTTGAGTCAGTCTTGCTACACAACTCAGGCTGACCTTGAACTCACTATGTAGCCCACACTGGCCTTGAACTCACAATGGTCCTCCTGCCTCAGCCTCCTAAGAACTGGGATAACAGTTGTGTGCCACCATACCTGGCTACCCAGGTGAATTTTGAATTTGGAATTTGGAATCTTCCTGCCTCAGTATCCCTTAGTCCTGCCTAGCACATATCTTTCTTTTTTTTATTCTTTCTTTCTTTTCTTTTTTTTTTGGTGATACTAGGTATCAAAGCCAGGTCCTCACACATGCTAGGCAAGTGCTTTATTGCTGAACCACATCCTTAGACCCATATCTTTCTATTTTATTATATTACTTTCATATCTTTGTTTTTAGATTTGGAATTTTTTTGAAGATACACAAACCATATAATATAGATTGTAAAACATGTATTGTGGAGAAACACTTCACTAGTTGAAACCAAGCTTTGAGGTTGTGTTTTCATGCCTCACTAGAGAATCGTATAGAATGTACCACATTCTAGTGTAGGGGTTGGCAGACTTTCTCTGTAGAGAGTCAGACACCAAGTGTTTTAGACTTTGCAGGCATGTGGACTGTGTTGGAGCTCCTGAGCTTTGCTGTAGACTGTAGACAAATGGGTACAGCTGTGTTCCAATAAAACTGTAGTCATGCAAACGAGTAACTATGGGTATAGTTTGCCAGCCTCTATTCTAGTGTATGTGCTTAGGTTTCCTATTATACCATTTAAGAATGGATTTTATTTTGACAATTACTTATAATTCATGTTTGTCTAATAAAATAAATAGACATTATCAAGTCTAAAGTATGAAAAAATAGATTTAATTTAGAGATCTTCCTGTAGTTTTTGTGAATCAAAGGGAAGGGTTTCAGGGGAAGATTTTAAAGTTTCATATTGGCAGATTGCTTCGTGTGGAGAAGCAATTAGTGCTTTGGGGAGATTTTATTTATTTAATTTATTTATTGATGCCAGAGCTTGAACCCAGGGCATGTCACATGCTGAATGCATCCTCTACCACTGAGCTATACCCCTGTCCCCTGCCCTGAAAAGATCACAACATTATGGAGCCTCCATAGGCACAAAACTGCTGGATATGATATGATGGCAGCCTTTGGGAACAGACTTCCTCCACATCTTGGTCTAGTTTATTGTTACTGGCTTAGATGGACAAATTGTTCTAATGTGGTAAAGAATAGTAAAACTTGCTTGCTTTGGAGGGGTCATGAATTTCTTTGACCAGTTTGTGATTACTAAAGGGATTTTAGTAATTTTTCTGTTTAATTAAGAAAGTCCAGGCTGGGTGTGGTGGCACACACCTGTAATCCTAGCACTCTGGGAGGCTGAGGGAGGAGGATCATTGTGAGTTTGAGAGCAGCCTGGGCTACATAGTGAGTTCCAGGTCAGTCTCAACTACATAGTGAAACCCTGTCTCAAAAAAAAAAAAAAAAAACCCCAAAACCACAAAAAAACAAAAGAAAATCCACCTGAGTGTGGTGGTGCACACCTGGGATCCCAGAGCTGACATTAGGGCAGGAAGATCACAAGTTGGAGTTTCATCTGTCCAATTTTAGCAAGGCTGTATCTCAAAAACTCTTTTTTAAAAAATGACTGGGGTAGGGCTGGGGGTTTGGCTCAGTGGTTCTACCGCCTACCTCGCAAGTGCAAGGGCCCAAGTTGAATCCCTGGTAAAAAAAAAACAAAAACAAAAAACAAAAAAGTGGGGAATATAGTTCTGTGGTACAGTGCACACCCATGGGTTTGATCCCTACTACTGCACCCTTCTCCCCACCAAAAAAATTCAAAATAGTTGGCTACGTTGCATGTACACATAGTGGTTTTTTTTGTTTTTTTTTTTAATAGGAGAGATGCCTCAGGTTGATCATCTGGTGTTCATGGTACATGGCATTGGGCCTGTGTGTGACTTGCGCTTTAGAGGCATTACTGAATGTGGTAAGTGTTAGTCTTTTTTTTTTTTTCTCTCTCAGTACTAGAGATTGAACCCAGGGCCTTCATATAGAGCTATATCCCCAGGTAGAGTAAGTATGTTTATTTTTATTTAGAGATAGGATCTCACTAAGCACTAAGTTGCCCAGATGGGACTCAAACTTTTGATCTTTCTGCTTCATTGTCCAGGAGTGCTAGGATTACTGGTGTGCACCACTGCATCTAGCTCTGTTAGCCATATTTTATTTCATCGAATGATGTGAGAATTAATAGTTCTTAAGTATTCATTTTTAGGACAGTTCTCAACTGTATACAACTTGTGGGCTATAAGAAGACATGTGATTAGTTAGAAATACTAATTTGTGTTTAATTTGTTGTGACATTAATAACTCATCAAATCTTATACTCTGAAGAATTAGAAGGGATCTTGAAAATAATTTAACCTTTCATATAAATAGCCTGTGCTTCCAGGAACCTGGAGTGCCACAGCAATGAATTAATTGATTTATAGTGAGAGAATTTTGCCAAATTTTTTAGTAGATTCATGAATCTGCCTGGTTGACTTCTGTTTTCAAAGTTTTATTTTTATATCTGTATAGTAATAGTTTGTATTTATTAAATACTTGGTATATACCAAGGACCTTGGATATATTGTATCATTTAGCCCTCATAAATACGCCTTTGGAGGGCCAGACATGGTAATCCATGCCTGTAATCCCAGTGCTTGGGACCCTGTTTCAATAAATAAAAACAACCCCCCCATGTGTGTGTATGTGTGTGTGTGCATTACACACATATTTTTGGTATGTAGGTGCTGTCCCTGTTACTCCATATTTAGGTGAAGAGCTGAGACCTGGAGTGAACCCCTTCACATTCAGTAGGTACTAAAGCCAGATTATTATAGCAGATAGTTTGATTCTGGTTTTCTGGTCTTACCCAGTCAGTATGCCATGCCTCTCTCAGTGATGGTAGTTGAACTCATTTTTCCTGGTGTTTATACATTTCCTCTAAAATAATGAAAAGTTAAAAAAGAGCTTCTTAAAGGTTTATTATTTATTTTTGCTATTTTTAGAAACTGTATATATTATAAAAATATTAGCATATTTAACATAATTGCTAACTAGCTGTCAAACTGAGAAAGTTTAACCAATTTAATTTATCTTGCTTGATTTTTTTTTTTAAAGTGGATGATTTTAGGGTGGTTTCTCTCAAATTGCTGCAGACACACTTCAAGAAATCTTTAGATGATGGGAAAATAAGCAGAGTGGAGTTCCTTCCTGTTCACTGGCATAGTGCCTTGGGTGGGGATGCCACCGGTGTTGACAGGTTTGTAGATTTTGATGATTTGTGTTTTAGATTAGTCAATTTTTTTTGGTACTGGGGATCGAACCCAGGACCTTGCGCTTGCGAGGCAGGTGGCAGCACTACTGAGCTAAATCCCTGGCCCTAGATTAGTCAAATTTAAATTTAAAATGTAAACTATATTATGAAGTAGTTTATTATGACTTTAGCAAAAGTTTAAAAAAATTTATATACTTGCTGTGACATAATTAAATATGGGTTATACCTTTTATACACTGAATCCCCGGTACAAAAAAAAACAAAAAACAAAAAAAATGACTGGGGAATGTAGGTCTGTGGTACAGTGCATACCTATAGGTTTGATCCCTACTACTGCACCCTTCTCCCCACCAAAAAAGTTGTGTATGTATTGTGTCTTTTATTTTGTGTATTTTATTGTGCCTTTGTATGTGTATTTATTCCTATTGTAAATATTTAAAATAGTTTAAGAAATTTTAACTGGCTTTATTAATTAATTAAATTTGGTGCTTGAGGTTGAACCTAGGTCTTTTGGAATGCTAAACACAGTTGTACCACTGGGCTACATCCTCAGCCCCTAAGCTTGCTTTAAAATACTGCTCTAATCTATGGCATACACTTTGCCCCACCAGTTTTACTACAGGGCTGTCCTGCAAATTTAAGGATGCTTAGCAGCATCCTGGTTAGATAACAGCAACATGCTCATCTCTAGCCATTGACAATCAAAAGTGTTTCTAGAAATTTCCAGATGTTCCTTGTAGATTAAAATCACCCCTGGTTGAGAAACATTGATTTGGATTTTCTATTTTTAAGTGGAAAACACATGTGACAGCACAATTCTTTACTGCACAAAACTGTTATGTTGCAACCATTTATCAATCTTAGTTTAAATGCCATTAAATGGTAGCAGTGCTCACCAGGGACTGACAACTAAAATACCTTACTCAGTTTTGAATACTCCCACTTGAGAACTACAAATACAGATAATATTTGTGCTGGCATACAGGCTAATAGCATGTCTGGATTTTAGTGAACATCATAATGTTTCAGGTACGTAGTTTAATAAAACTAATCCTATAAACAGCATTCTATTTAATTTCGGCTCTGTTATGAGGATATTTCCCTTCTTAGGTGTTTATGAACTTTACTTTGATCGTTTTCAAGTCAAGAAAAGTTTTTATTCAGTGTAATTTCTTTCTTACTCTGTATGACAGTCTCTTCTGTCCGTTCCATCCATAATTTTTGTCAGGTATCCAGATTTCTGTTTAATTGGAAGGAAAATGGAAGAGTAGACTTTTTTCTTTAAAACGAAATTAAAATCTTTGCCTATGAATGACATTTTACACATCACCTCTTTAGAGGATCCCAAAATTCATAATACAATTATAGGTAGAAATAGCTTTTTTACTTGTCTTGGTTTATTTTATAATAGCTCTGACTATAGAATCAACATATAATTAATTACTCGGTGATATTTGTATGTTGATCAGCTAATTATTTAGATATATGTACTTAATTTATGTGTACTTTATATGTACTTAGTTTATTTACTCTAAATGTTTTCAGAAATAAAAATACTTTCATAAAAATCTACAGATTGAAGGTGGATACTGACTCAAGATCTTTTTTTTTTCTTTTTAACAGGAATATTAAGAAAATCACTTTGCCAAGTATTGGTCGGTTTCGTCACTTTACCAATGAAACTTTGCTAGATATTTTATTTTATAACAGCCCCACTTACTGTCAGGCAGTTGTGGAGAAAGTGGGACTAGAGATGAACCGTCTACATGCACTCTTTTTGAGCCGGAACCCGGACTTCAAGGGAAGGGTCTCTGTTGCTGGTCACAGTTTAGGTAAAACTCAAATACACACATTAGGTTTTGTTTTGTTTTTCATTTTTTGAGACAGGGTCTCACTATGGAGTTGAGACTGATTGGGAACTCACTATGTAGCCCAGGCTGGTCTCGAACCTACTCCTGCCTCAGCCTCCTGAGTGCTGGGATTACAGGCATGCGCCACCATGCCTGGCCACACACATTAGGTTTTGGTTTTTGATTTTACTTTTCTTTGGTTTCTTGTTTTTTATTTCCCCCCTTTGGTTTCTCTCTCTCTCTTTTTTTTTTTTTTTTTGGTTTTTTTGATTTTTTGAGACAGGGTCTTACTGTGTAGTTGAGACTGACCTGGAACTCACTATGTAGCCCAGGCTGCTCTCAAACTCACAGCTTCCTCCAGCCTCAGCCTCCCGAGGGCTGGGATTACAGGCGTGTGCCACCATGCCGGCTTGGTTTCTCTCTTTGAGACAGGGACTCACTGCCTAGTCCAGGCTGAGCTTGAAGTGCCTGTATATACCAGGCTGGCTGTGAACTCACAGCGATCCTCTTGCTCCAGAATGTTGGGATTATGGGCGTGCACCACCACATTTGGCACAATTGAAGGAAATCTTTGTTATAATTACTTTTAGTTTTGGTAATCATATTATACATAATTTTGAATTACAAATGTTAAATTTTGTAAAAGACAGAAATGATTGCTTTGAATTTAGAGTCTGCCTTTGTCTCTTACATTTAGGATTACATGGAAATGCCATATGTTTTATTTTGCTGCTTGACAAAACAAGATTATTGATTATCAGGTTTTAAGTGTTTTTTTTTTTTGGAGTACTGGGGATTGAGCTCAGTTACTTTGCACTGAGCTACATCCCCATCCCTTTTTTTTTCAATTTTAAATTTTGAGACAGGGTCTTGCTAAAGTGCCAAGTTGCTCAGCCTAGGCTTGAGCTTTCAGTCCTCTTGCCTTAGCCTCACAGAGTGCTGGGATTCCAGGTGTATGCCACCATTCCAGACAACATCTAATTTTTGTAATGATTTCGCCTTAGAGACTTTTTGAAAAGCAGGAGAATTGACTGTTGTAAAAGCACCTAGTAAGTACATTAAAAAACAAAATACTTCTTTTTCTTAGGTTCTTTAATACTGTTTGATATCCTGTCTAATCAAAAAGATTTGAATTTTTTGAAGTCTCCTGGGCCTCTTGCTGTTGCTAATGGAGTTGTGAAGCAGCCTCAGTTTCAGGAGAAGCAGGTATGTCTGCACACATCCCCTTTAACGTTTAGATACATAGATGGAGGAGCTCAGTTGCACTGTGCCTGCCTCATAAGCACAGGATCCTGAGATCGATCCCTGGTACCAAAAAAAAAAAAAAAAAAA
>NW_022900920.1:17877119-17884384 GCF_012274545.1 Fukomys damarensis | reverse complement strand
AAAAAAAAAAAAAAAAAAAAAAAAGCCAGTAGATATAGAGATGGAGTTGAACTGTTTTCTACAACCTGAGCTATTTTCTGAAACTTTATTTTTAAAAATTATTTATTTATTGGACACAAAACTTTTGTATATACGGAGGGGAGGGGAATGGGATAAAGTAAAATAAAATTTATCAATTAAAATTTTTTTATGGGACTGGGGATTTAGCACAGTGGTTCTGCCAACTGCCTTGCAAGCGCAGGGACCTGAGTTTGATCCTTGGTACCAAAGGTAAAAAAAAATTTTTATTTATTTGGAAACAGTTTTTATGTATTCAGATACATTGAGGTTCAGAAAATTAATAGATTCACACAGCTCATTGTGTGTTTCTTTTTCCTTATGGATTATAACTAAATGTGAAAGTTTATGATATTTAAAAATGTGAAATAATGGGCCAGGGATTTAGTTCAGTGGTTCTGCCACCTGCCTTGCAAGTACAAGGTTTTGAGTTTGATCCCTCTTACTGGGGGAAAAAAAAAAGGGAAATAAATTATGTAAGAGGTAAGAACATGAGTGATTTATTAAACTTGTTTCAGAATATTCAAAGACTAAATAGCACAGTACCTAAAATTATGATTTTATCTGTAAGGCCAAATTGTTTAAAGTATCCTATAGATCAGATGTTCTGTGGGAATTTTTCTGAGCTTTGTAATGTTCCTTTTTTTTCCTGTTAAGATGCCTGAAGAGTCAAAGCTGACCTTGGATGAATCATGTGACCTTGATGTTGAAAATGAAGACATTCTAACTTTGCAAGCAACTCTGGAAGCGCTTAGCCTCTCTGAATATGTTAGCACTTTTGAAAAGGAAAAGATCGATACAGAATCTCTGGTATTGATGATAATTTAATTCTTTTTTTTGTTTAAAAATATTTTTATTGTAAGATTGAGAATCAAGAATGGTTGAAACAGGACTATGAATCTAGCACAGTGGTTCTGCTGCCTACCTCACAAGCACAAGGACCCAAGTTCGATCCCTGGTACCATACCAAAAGAATGGCTTATACAGGGCCGGGGTTTTTAGCTCAGTGGCACCTTGCCTGCCTTGCAAGTACAAAGTCCTGATTCAATCCCCAGTACCAAAAAAGAAAGAAGAGTAGCTTAAACAGATCAAAATTTATTCCAGTAAGGCAAAGACTTAGGTGTTTAAGAATTTGAACAGGGCCAGGGATTTAGCTCAGTGGTTCTGCTGCCTGCCTCGCAAGTGCAAGGTCCTGAGTTCTATCCCCAGTACCGAAAAAGAAAAAATAGAATTTGAGCAAAACAGAATTATTTTTAGAAAATATGAAAGCTGTTATGAGTATTACACAAAACACAGAATCCATAAAACAAAGAAATACATAGCAATAGACATCGTAAGCAACATCTCAGTAGTTGATGAATAAAAATATTTGGAACACATGTTGCAGACAGAGGGCTTATTTCCTTAAGAGTCAAAGCTTATACAAAGCTATTGGTAAGAAAGTAATAAGTAAACAGGAAAAGACTATAAAAAGATGGTTCATAGGAAAAGAAATAAATGACTTATATGAAAACTCAAAGAAATGCAGATTAGAAGTGAGTAATTTTTTTGACCTATCAACTTGAGAAAAATAGATTTCATAATATACTCTGTGTCCAGAATGAAGAGAAGTAGGCACTGTTGTATGTTGTTGATGAGAATGCAAATCAGTAGTTTAAATTGAGAGTGTAACTTGATTTTTTTATAATTGATATAAAACCTCTATAGATAGCAGTTTCAGAATATCTTTTAAAATATAAAAGTTACATTCCCATGCCCTACCAATTTTGCTACCAGGAATATTTTCCATAGAAGAATATTCACACAAGAATAGCTACAAAGATACTCACTGAGGCACTGTTTATAACACAGTGAAACCTTCAGACTGTTTCAGCACCTACTAGTAGGGCATTAGTTAAATCACTGCAGTGTATGTCCACAGTGGAGTGAATGAGTGAAGCCCTATCAGAGAAACTGATTTCAGATGCATCATGTGAAAAGAGTGAAGTTCACACTATGTGTATGTAGACTACACACACACACACTGGTAGGTGCTATATACGCGTAAGACACCTCTGCAAGGAAAGGAAATTAGCAGTTGTTGTTGAGAGGAGAATTGGGTGGTTGGGACAGGAATGGATGGGAGATACTTCCTCATGGACTTGACTAAAGCTTTGGAATTTGTATGCCATGCATATGTTCTCTGTTAAAAAAAATATCAGAATGTGTCAGGTATAGAGGCTTAAGATTTGTAGCTTAAGTGGATCTTTTATTTAAAAACAACAAAAAAAAACTTTTTAAAAGTTGACTGGCTGTTAGGTAGTTTTAGATGGTTTCTTTTTATAATTTTCACATTCTTATCTGTTCATCTGTCTGTCTCTAGATTAATTGATGTGCTTACTTGTTTTAAAGCTTATGTGTACAGTTGATGACCTGAAGGAAATGGGGATTCCTCTTGGACCGAGAAAGAAGATAGCCAACTTTGTAAAGCTGAAAGCCTCCAAACTGGTAAAATTCATGTCTGTACTCAAGAAAGGCCAACACTCCTTGTGTGACCAACTCATTTTTATTTTAGAAATTTTTAATAATGCCTGTGCTTAGACAAGCTAGGGTGCTCCTTCCTAGGGCACAGTAATGAAGCTGATGGAAGCCCAAACTCTAGACTCCATCAGAACTGGTTTTTCATCCAGGTTTTCCTAGGACCAATGGAGCTCCCTGAACAAAAGTTGTGAGTTTCAAACTGGTCTGTTTAGATTTAATAATAGCTGTTTAGTTTTTTTTTCTTTTTTTGGTCATTTTTTTTCAGTTAAGAAATTTAAAGTAAATTACAGATGTTATGACATTTTTCCTTAAATGTTTAGTATCTCTTGAGGACATTTTTCACAATGCTAGTATTATCTAATATACCTAAATCACTAGTCATTCCTTAATATTGTGATAGCATGGACTTTTTATTAGTACAAGTTTTCTTTTTTTGTTTTGTTTTGTTTTGGGGTACTGGGGATTGAACTCAGGTCCATGCTCTTGCAAGTACATGTTTTCAATACATAATGATTACATTCATCATGGGGAGTTGGCACATGTACACATCACATCTGAGATAGTGTGTTTTGTAGTGATAGTTGAGTTTTAAACTTTTTCTCAAGATTTGGTTAAGAAATTTTGGTTTTTCACAGGAACAGAAGAGAAAAGCATCAGAAAAGAAGGCAGTTACAGCTTTTGCAATGAAAGGACAAGAGGAGAACGTTCCAAAAGCTAAAGAAGTGGCTTCTCTCCCCTCGGAAACTAATGAGTCAAAGAGGAAACTTCCAGTTGGTGCTTACATTTCTTCTGTACATGTTGATTATGAGTCTTTTGAAGTTGGCACAGGACAGGTAAGTTTATATAGACTAGGGCTACATGTTTTTCATTGGAATTGTGTATCTTTATATTGGCTTGGCTTTATATTTGACTTGAAATATCTTTTAAAGTATAAAAGTTACATACCCTTGCCCTACCAGTTTTACTACCAGGAATATTTTCCATAGAAACTTTATATTCTTTAAGTATTTGTATAACATTTACTTGTGGCTAAGCAGAGAAAATTGTTTTCTTTTAGTAAAAATTTTATGCTTTTTATTCAGAATAAGAGATTGGACATATAGAGAACATCTAGCTTTTAAAGTTGTTTTTATTTTGTTTTTTTCATAACTCATAATTTTTCAGGATTAGTCTCAGAACCATTAATAATAGAATTGTGTATAGTTAGAAACTTATATTCAGACTATACCTAAATTTCTGTGAGAAATTTGCTGTACTCGAGTGTTCTAGTATTGACAGTTCTTGCCTTGGGGAAAAATTCCTATAAAAATTAACCAGGTAGTTGATAATACTACATTTAACAATATACTGTAATATATTTGTATCTCAGTGGCTTAGAAATATTACAGTCCATTTAGACAGTGTTACTTTCAGCCTATTTGTAATCGTACACACAGTGTAAGGATTCATCACCATAAAGAAGATGCATGGAGGCTCAAAATGGAACTCGATATTTGATTTATTCTGTTCAAGCTTTTAAGCCAAATTGACTCTTAATAATTCCATTTTAAAAATATCTGTCTTTTTTCAAACATGAACAAATTTCAGCAGACTAGCAAATAAAAGGCAAATGTTTCATTACTTCTCTGCAAAGGCTGAGTGTATAAAAGGGATATGAGCCATTGTGACACTCACTGCCCACTTCTTTCTTAGATGGAGGCTTCTCTGTGAACTTTGGGTTATTTCTTTTCAGCATTAGGACCACACAGGAAGCTGAGTCTACCCTGCTGAGTCCAATTAGTAAAATTTGAAGGAGTGATTTTATTTGACCTGGTTTGAGTTCATTCTGGAACAATTTGTGGCCTGGGTAGTGGGCCACAGATTGATTGACCAAGTCCAGGTCACTTGCCACCTCTAAGGTAGGTGAGTTAAGGCAGGCAGACAGGATCTATTATCCAGAAGGTTGCTGGCCCTCCAAATGATAGCCACTGGGTGGAGTGGTGCACACTTGTATCCCAGCACTCTGGGAGGCAGAGGTCGGAGGATCACAAGTTGTAGCCCAGCCTGGGTATCTCAGGGAGACTCTGTCTCAAAATTAAAAAATGAAAAAGGACTAAAGACATAACTCAATCAGAGGCCCTGGAATCAATTTCTGGTAGCAAACAAACAAAAACAAACAAACATGACAACAAAAAACAAACAAGAAGAAAGACTAATTCTGTTTCCAAATAAAGTTACATTCTGAGGTGTTGGTAGTTAAGACTTTAATATATCTTTTTTGAGGAGTCATAATTCAGTCCCTGACATTGTCATTGCAGGTAATTTGTAGTAGTTCTTTTTTGTTTGTGTTTTTGAGATGGTCTTGCTGTGTAGTCAGACTGGCTTTGAACTGACTGTGTAGCCTGGCTGGGCTCCTCCTCGAAGTCTTGGTGATCCTGTGCCTCAGCCTCCCAAGTGCTGGAATTGCAGGCATGTGCCACCATGCCTGGTAGATTTTCATTCTTTTAAGCAATCCATTGATAAACATTTTGAAAATAATTTTCTGTGCATTTTCTTGATTTCTTGCGTTAAATTGGCAGAAGTAGGGTAGCTGGGCCAGAGGATGTACATATGAAAGTTCTTATAGTTACTGCTACTTATTCCTGAAAAGTATGTTTGTTTCCCACCAGCTGTTTAAGAGGCCTCAGCCTCCACTGGCAGTTTGTAAAGGTTACCCCTCTTCACCTTGCCAGTACCGGTGTTGTTATTCTATCATTGTCCCTTTTTAAAAAACACCTTTTTCAGTGCTGTAGATCTATCCTATGCCTTACATGTGCTGGGCAAGTACTGTACCACTGAGCTACACCTCCAGTCCTTAATGTCCTTTAAAAATATGTGGTAGTCTCACTCTCAAACCTGGTTCTAAAGAGAAAAATGAAAGTAGATTTTTGATGTTCTAATATTTTATTTATGTTTCTGTTAACCTTAGAAAAAATTGGTGTCATATTTTATTTCTTGTTTTCCCCTTTTTCTCACTCTTTTTCCCTCCCTTTCTCCTTTCCTTTCTTTTTCCCTCCCTTTCTTTCTCTCTTCCTTCTATTGGAGGTTGAACCCAGGGCTTTGCACTTACTCTGCCACTGAGCTGCATCCCCAGTCTCCTTTTCCCCCTTTTATTATTTTTAGTGACAGGGTCTCACTAAATTGCCCAGGCTGCCTCAAACTTGGGATCCTCCTGCCTCAGCCTTTCAAGTAGCTGGGATTACCAGCATGTACCATCATGCCTGGCTCACACTATTTCTTTGAACATTCAAGAGGTTAGATATTTGAAGTGCTAAGTTTGCTGGTTTCCATTGAATTTCTGTTTTTACTGATTTTTTTCAACTTTTTATTTACCAATTGAAAAATATAGAGATATTTTTAAAAAGTGTAACAAATAGAAGGTAAACAAAAACAGATCAAATAGAAAATTGTGCAGACAGATAACACTAGTCTGGTATTGACTCAACAAAACATGCTGAAGCTATATTAATTTGACGTTCGTTGTTTGTACTTCAAAGTAAACAAGGATCACAGTGATCATATAATGATATAAAAGGCGGTTCTCTAACAAGAACTAATAGTTTTCAATGCGTATTTCACTAAACAACTGCATAAGGCAAAAACATGAAACTGAAGGGAAAATCATAGATCCACAGATATTACTGAGAATTTCAAAATACCTTCTTCAGTAATTGACAGCTAAAGAAAGAAAAATCTGTAATGGAACAGTTAAAATCAGCATCATGCCTCAAGTGGAGCATTATACTGTATGCAAAAACCAGTGTACTCAGTCCTCTAAAAATCATGAGAAATATTCAGCCAAATAGACTATGGTCATAGCCATAATAAAGACCCAATGCATCAAAAAATGGGAATCCTGCATAGTAAACTCTCACATCATATTGGAGTGAAACCAGAAACCAACAGCAGAAATATACCTAGAATATAGTAACTCTTCCTGTTGTCTTTTATTTATTTATTTATTAAAAATTTTTATTTATTTTTTTTTTGAGACAGGGTCTCACTGTGTAGTTGAGACTGACCTGAAACTCACTATGTAGCCCAGGCTGGTCTCGAACTCACAGTGATCCTCCTGCTTCAGCCTCCCAAGTGCTGGAATTACAGGTGTGTGCCACCATACCCGGCTGTCTTTTATCTCATACTTTACTCATATTTAAGTTTTTCTTAGAAGAAAAACTATGCAATATTTAAGATTGTTTGTCTGATTTACTTCACTTAATATTGTGGTTTCACGATGCATCTATTTTCCTACAAATGCCTCAAGTTTATCCTTCTTTATAGCAGAGTAGTACTCCATTGTGTATAAATACCACATTTTCTTTATCCATTCATCTGTTGATGGACATGCAGGCTGCTTCCAAGATTTAGCTGTTATGAATTGTGCTGCTATAAACATAGGTATGTATACTTCACTGTGGTGTGATATCTTTAATTCTTTTGGGAAGATACCTAGAAGGGGAGTAGCTGAATCATATGGAATTTCTACTTCTAGTTTTTTGAGGTATCTCCGTATTGATATACACAGTGGTCATATTAGTTTACCCTCTCACCAATAATGAAGAGAAAGATTCCTTTCTCCCCACAATCTTGCCAGCATTTATTGTTGGTTGATTTCCTGGTGGTAGCCATTTTTTCAGAGGTGAGAAGGAATCTTTTTTTTTTTTTTTTTT
>NW_022900920.1:17875228-17875449 GCF_012274545.1 Fukomys damarensis | reverse complement strand
TTTGTTGACTCTTTTTACTTTTTCACCTTCTCCTTTTAATTTTTTGCCTTGCCTATTTGATTTACTCTTTTGGGCCTCATGGTGTTGCTGCCTTCATTGTCTTTTTGTAGGATCTTGTTTAGAATTCCTTGTAGTGCTGGTTTGGTATTCATGTAGTTTCTCAGGTGTTCTTTGTCGTGGAAGTGTCTTATTTCCCCATCCATTTTGAAAGAGAGTTTTGC
>NW_022900920.1:17826310-17874905 GCF_012274545.1 Fukomys damarensis | reverse complement strand
ATTTCTCATGATCTCTTACTGTTTTTAAGAGACCTTTCTTTTCATGGTCACTGACTGCAATCTTATCTTCTATATCTGAGAGCCTATCTTCACATTCTTTTATTCTGTTGCATACACTTTCAATAGAGTGTTTAATCTCCTGGATATCTGTTTGAATCTGTTTTATGGATTCCATTTCTTTCCTATGTTGGGCGTTTATTTTTTCCATTTTTTTCTTATGCTGGGCCTTCATGGCTTCTATCATGGTCCTGAGCTCATCTATTTTGCTCACTATCTCTGTATTTATCTGGGAAATTATTTCTGTTTTGAATTTTTCCAGAGCCTGATTGATCTGTTTTGTTACTTCCTGTGCTTTGAGTTCAGGGTGTCCTGGTGCTTCACTATCTGCCTTTACATCCTCATTTGCCCTACTTTTTGCCATTGGTGAACTGGAAGTCTGTCCTTGTGTCTTGCTTAAGTGTTTTCTCATTTTAATTTTTGTTGGCGGACTGTCCTTGGTTTAATCTCTGGATTATCACCCAAATCTTCCTGATACAGTTGCACCCTAGCTTCTGTGTCTCTAATGACCCACAGACATTCTCATCTTCATAACATCAGAGAAAACAGCTCATCAAATCAACGGCAATGCTTTACCCCAACTAATACAATCAGCAACACATTAAGATCAAGCACAACTTGGACACTGACCATCTGTGGTAGTCACTAGTCTATCACCCTTAAATCATTTGAATTAAATTGAAAGCAGGAAGCAGTCCAGAACATGTCTGCAGTGAACAAACTTTTCAATATAGTATATTTACCATTTAATGGCTCAGACAGAGCGAGGATGCAAGACCCCTGATCTCAGTTAGCTGATTGCTGAACCCCATGACGCTGACTGACCTCTGGCTGCAAGGCCCAGATTGAGTTCCCCATCCTTCTGAATGGTTGAACTCCGCAATGTTCTATTACAGGTTTCCCACGCCCTTTCTTTAAAGATGTTCAAAGTTGGGAACTCAGAAAAATACCCTTGATGACCACCTCTGTCTTGCCAGAGTGGGTCCAAAGACTTGCACAGTCAGGAGGTCTGCGAGTTGAGGGGGGCTTACGGGGGTTCAGGGGCGCCCGCGCGGCTACCTTCCCGGCGCTTGAGCAATGGCTGCTGGGTCGGGAGCAGGCGTGGTTCTCATCTTAATGTTGTTTTAATTTGCATCTCTTGAATGGTCAGTGATGTTGAACATTTTTTCATGTATTTATTAGCTGTATTTCTGAGATGTGTATTTGCTTCAGATGCCCATTTTTCGATTGTGTCTTTACATTGGAGGTGTCTAATTTTTTTGAGTTCTTCATATATAGTAGAAGTTAATACTTTGTCTGAGGCATAGCTGGCAAAAATGTTTCCCTATTCTGTAGGTTGTTTCTTCTCTTTGTTGGTAGTTTCCTTTACTGTGCAAAAGCTTTTTAACTTGATCTGATTCCATTTGTTGATTTTTTATCTTATTTCTTATGCACCTGGATTTTTGTTCAGAAAATCTTTGCCTACACTTGTGTATTTGAGAGTTTTCTCTATTTTGTTGTCTAGCAGACTAATTGTTTCTGTTCTCATGTTTAGATCTTTGATCCATTTTGATTTTAGTTTAGTGCCTGGTGAGAGACATGGGTCTAGGTTCAGTCTTTGGCATGTGGAAAGCTAGATTTCCCAGCACCATTTGTTAAAGAGTCTGTCTTTCCTCTTTGTTTAAGATAGCATAGCTGAGTGTTCCTGGAGTTGTTTCTGTATCTTGTAGTCTGTTCCGTTGATTCTTGGATCTGCTTTTTGCCGGTACAGTGCTGCTTTTATCACTGTAATTTTGTGGTATAATTTCATGTCAGGGATTGTGATGCTCCCTGCTTTGGCTTTGTTGTCCAGAATTGCTTTTGCTGTTCTGGGTTTCTTCTCCTTCCATAGGAATTTTAGGATTGTTTTCTCGAGTTCTGTAAGAAATGGTATTGGTATTTTGATTGGGATTGCCTTAAATCTGTATAACAGTTTTGGAAGTATGGTCATTTTTCACTATATTGATTCTGCCTATCCAGGAATAGGGGCTGTCTTTCCATTTTCTAATATCCTCTTCATTCTCCTTTTCAGAGTACTATAGTCTTTGTTGTAGAGGCCTTTCATTTCCTTCATTAGTTTATGTTATAGGTAATGTCTAGATGTGTCCCCCCACAAAGCCTCATGTAGTGATAGGTGGGGCTTTTACAAAGGTGGCTGGATCTAGAGTGTGTGATGCTGGGATTAATTAAGGGTATGTGATTACTAAATCAGTCCACTGATTGTTTTGACACTCACCCTAAGCTGGCTAGCCTAGATAGAATATAAAAGGGGCAGAAAGAAGCTACTATTGTTGAGTATAGTTTGGTCCTTCTGCTTTCTGTCTTCTGCCTGCCTTGGAGCCAGCTGATCATGGACTGAAACTCCTACAAACTGTGAACTAAATAAACCTTCCCTTCCTTGTGTGTGTCAGGTATTTTGTCTCAGCAACAAGGAAAGTAACTAAGGTTAATTCCTAAGTATTCCATTTTTCTTGATGCTGTTGTGAAAGTGTTTCCCCAGTTTTCCTCTCAGTGAGTTTGTTGTTGGTGTACAGGAATACTGTTGATTGTTGAATGTTGACTTTGTATCTTGCTACATTACTGAATTTGGTTATTAATTCTAGGAGTCTTTTGGTGGAGTTTTTTGGGCCTTCTATACAGAGGATCATATCCTTTGCAAATAATGATAATTTAGCTTTTTCCTTGCCTATCTTGTCCCTTTTCTTTTTCTCTTTTTCTTGTTTACTTGTTCTAGCTAATGTTTGATAACTATATTGAACAGAACTGGTGATGGCAGATATCTTCCTCTTGTTCTTGGTTTTAGAGAAAGGGAAAGCTTTCAGCCTCTTACTTAATATGTTTTTACCTGTTGGTTTGTCACAGATGGTTTTTATCAAATTGAGGTAGAGACCTTCTGTTTCTATTTTTTCAGGGGATTTTTTTTTTTAAATCACAAATGGATATTAGATTTTGTCAAAAGATTTTTCTATGTCTATTGAGAAGATCATGTGATTTTTTTCACTGTATTTATGTAGTGAATTACATTTGTTGCTACTTTTACTGATTAAAATATCTTTATATGTTAGTGGTGTTTATCCCTTGTCATCTATATTGTAGTTATTCTTTTCTGGTTTGTAATTTTTTCCCCTCCTTCTTTATGGTGGAGCAAAACTATTGAATTTGCAAACATAAGGTTCAATCTAGGATGTGAAGTCTTCACTACTAAAAGGCAGCCAGCCCAATTAGTATAGTAGAAGAAATGTTGTATTTGGAATTAGAAGTGTTGGGTTTAAGTCCTCATTCTTTCATTGGCCATGTGCCTTTAGGTGAGTCATGTTTACCTCTCTGATCTTTACTATCTTCCTCTGAGAAGTAGATGTGGTGAGTTATACCTTCCCTCTCTCTTCGGTAGACCTATTGAGCATGTGGAGTATGCCACTTACTTTTCTTTGCTGTCAGGACTCTAAAATAATAGACATTTTCCTGTCACTGAGGAAAAAAAAATGAGATTTGCAAGTTCAGAGCACTATACTAGTGGTCTTTCTTAAAACCACTTCCAAGCTATTCAAAGTGAGCTCTTTTGGGACAGATCATTTTATGGATGGAAAAAATTTGCATTAGCTAGAAAAGATGGAAGTTATAATAAAAATACTACACATGGAATGCTTAAGGTCTGCCAGGCTCTTTGCTAAGCCCTCGTGGATTTGGTTAATTTTTTCCTCTTTTGAATTTGGTATTTTTATAATCTCCACTTTATAGATGAAACTGAGGCAGAGATGAGAGAGGTTACTCAGGGACACCCAGGGAGTATGAGATAGATTCAAACTCAGGCAAGATGACTCCAGGTTCTGCAGCTCTGATCACATTTATAACCATACTTATATATAACAGTACTTATATATATTTATTATACTAGACAGTAAATAAAAATATAGCCAGTATTTTCAGGAAACTGAAAATTTTTAAAGGAAATCTTTTTAGTCCTTTACGCTAGTAGCAGCTAACTGTGAGGAGTATCACCTGTGTTTGAATGCTTGTAAATGTAGGTCCAACATTGTTTGAAGACACTGATTACCGTGGCACACACTGGTTATCCCTGATACTCAGAAGCTAAGGCAAGAAGATCATAAGTTTGATTTCAGCTTGGGCAACTTAGCAAGGTCCTTTCTCAAAATAAAAATAAAGAGTAGAGATGTATTTCATTGTACTTTGTGCTGTTGGAATGATCATCTTTTATTGGTATTTGGTTCTTTCTAGGTTTCTGTTGTTCACAACTCATTAGACTTTGAACCAGAGATTTTCTTTGCTTTGGGATCTCCAATTGGTGTGTTTCTCACTATTCGAGGAGTGGACAGGATCGATGAGAACTATAAGCTCCCTACTTGTAAAGGATTCTTCAATATATATCATCCAGTGAGTGAATTAAATTGACTTTGTTTTGAAGAAGATGAAGAACCTGTCCTTTTTATCTGAATATCAGATTCTCAGATTCTTATTTCTTGGAAATTAATACTGATCCTGATTTTGTAAGGCTCCGCTTTCTTCCCAAGAGATATGGTCTCATACTTTCCAGTAAACTTTTCTTCAGAAAGCTGTTGTTCAAAAAAAGTAGTTCTGGGGCCGGGGATTTAGCTCAGTGGTTCCACCACCTGCCTTGCAAGCTCAAGGACCCGAGTTTGATTCCAGGTACCAAAAAAAAAAAAAAGTTGTTCTGGGGCTGGGGATTTAGCTCTGGTTCCACTGCCTGCCTGTAAGCACAAGTTCCCGAGTTTAATCCCCGGTACCCCCAAAACAATACAAAACAACCCCAAAAATAGTTCTGTTGCTTTTGCTTGTACAGTAAGTTTACCACAAACTTGAAAATCTACAATTGCCATTATTTGAATGATAGAAAAAAAGCCAAACTCTCTGGTTTACCAGTTATCTATTTTCTTATCTACCTTAGGCATATAACTCAAAGCAGCTTTGCATCAATTTCCAATTCTTTATTTACAGCTTGATCCAGTGGCATATAGATTAGAACCTATGATTGTTCCAGATTTGGACCTAAAAGCAGTTCTTATTCCACATCACAAAGGCAGAAAAAGACTTCATTTAGGTAAGAAATGAATATAAAAACTTGTTTCCTTCCTGTCATTTAAAAATACATAATGAAGGGCTGGGGATTTAGCTCAGTGGTTTCTGGTACCTGCCTCTTGCAAGCACAAGGAACTGAGTTCATCCTTGGTACCAAAACAAAACAAAACAAAAACATAATGAGCTGGGCGTGGTGGCGCATGCGTGTAATCCCAGCACTTGGGAGGCTGAGGCAGGAGGAACACTGTGAGTTCGAGAGCAGTCTGGGCTACATAGTGAGTTCCAGGTCAGTCTCAACTACATAGTGAGACCCTGTCTCAAAACCCCCCCCTAAAAAACCCCATAATGAATTATGAAAATTTATTACTAAATTCTTATAGAATTAATGTTAAGTGCCTACTGTATTCAGTACTTGCAGTAAGGATTTGGAGGAGCTATAAAGTTATGAATGAATTCTTTTTTTTTTGTACTGGGGATTGAACTCAGGCCCTTGTGTTTGCGAGGCAGGTGCTGGAACTATTGAGCAAGCCCAATTCTCTCTTTTTGATGGCATTGTAATTGTCAAGGTAATTAGAAATGGGGTGAGCGGTTAGTAATAAGGTGATATTCTTATTAGATTTTGATAGTTTGGTTTTAATTTTTGAAATCGGAAAGAAGAATAACATTTCAATTAATGACCAAACCACCAAGAAATACATTTGATGTTGTCTAAATCAAGTGAGTTTTATTTTCTTACAACTAGAAAAACTTTTCTTATTAAAAAAATACATTAAGTAGGGCTGGCAGTGTAGCTCAGTGGTAGACTATGCTTAGGCTCTGGGTTTGATTCCACAGCACCACCAAAAATAAATCATTAAACATAATGGATTGATAATTTCACGTGGGGTTTAGATTTTGATTTTGTCTGTTAATGGCATATATAATTTATCCTTAGGTTTAAAGGTTTGGGTGGAGGGGTTGAGTGTGTAAAGAGAAGGAAGTAATAATGTCTTCTTGTTTTGTTTGTGGTTTTTTTTTTGTTTGTTTGTTTGTTTTGTGTTTTTTGAGACAGAGTCTCACTATGTAGTTGAGACTGACCTGGAACTCACTTTGTAGCCCAGGCTGGTCTGAACTCACAGTGATCCTCCTGCTTCAGCCTCCCGAGTGCTGGGATTGTAGGCATGTGCCACCATGCTCAGCATTTTGTTTGTGTTTTGAGACAGTGTGTAGTTCAGGCTGGCCTTGAACCCACTGTATAGCCCATGTTGGCCTCAACTCGAAGTGGCCCACCTGCTTTAGCCTCCCAAGTGCTGGGATTACAGGTGTGTGTCACCATGCCCAGTTTATTCTTATTTAAAAATATGTTTTTTATTTGTTTTGCTACAAAAATATATAACTCCTTGGAAGTTAAAATGAGAAATTTGAGTCAGTTGTATTGATGTATATGCCTGTAGTTCTATCATTCTGGAGGACTGCAAGTTTATACTCAGCTAGATCAAGGCCAGTTTGGGCAACAGCGAAACCTGTCTCAGAAAACAAAACAAGCAGGATGTGGTGGCCCATATAGCTCCAGCACTTGGGAGGCTGAGGCTTGGGCTTCATAGTGGGTTCAAGGCCAGCCTGGGCCATGTGGCAATACCGTGTCTCAAAAAACAAAAGAAACAAATGAAAAAACTAACGAACAACAAGTGAGAAGAAGAAATTTACTAACCCATAGACCTTGAATTTAAATGTGGTTATTATACAAGAGAAATAATGAAAGAGTGGGGGTTTCCTTGTTTTTAAGTCAGAGGCTTAAATTTTGATTATATCAGAATATTAAATTCTCAAAACAATTTCCCTAATTACACATTAGAAAAGCAGTGATTTTTAGTCTTGTGCACCCATTTCTTAAACTTCTAGTAAAAAAGTATAGGAATGTGTGTGTTTTTATGGTATTTGAACTTTTTCGAGAGAGAGAGAGAGAGAGAGAGAGAGTATTTATAGGTTTAAACTGGATCAAATTAGTCATTTAAAAAAAATAGAGTAAAACAGTCCAGGGCATTTTACCATGTCATGGGGAAGGCTCTTGGCTGAGAACTCTAAATATTTGGCATTTGGAGGAAGAAGAGATCCTAGCCTGTCTGAGAAGAATGTTAACTTTTAATTTCCGTGATGTAGAATTTACCAGGGACTAATCTGGTGTGTCATCTTACTCGCTTTAGAGCTGAAAGAAAGCCTCTCTCGTATGGGATCTGATTTGAAGCAGGGTTTTATTAGCTCTCTGAAAAGTGCCTGGCAGACACTGAATGAGTTTGCCCGTGCTCATACATCTTCGACTCAGTTGCAAGAAGAATTGGAGAAAGTTGCCAATCAAATCAAAGAGGAAGAAGAAAAGCAAGTAGTTGAAGGTAAATTTGATGTTTGAGTAATTTTCCAGTACAGATGTTATGTATGAATATAACAAATGTTAATTATTTAATGAAGCTTTTCTAGTCTTTTTTTGTGAAATTGTGTAAGTTCTGCCTGTAAAGGAGAGTCTGTCCTGATAGATTATAATTTTAGATACACTTCAAAATCTGTGTCATCTTTTGTTAACTAGGTTTTTTCCCTGATAGTTACTAAACTTTTTACTCTGCTATTTTAAAATTTCACCATGATTATTAAGACCTGAGTGAAATATCAAAGTTGAGAACTATGTTTGTATTTGGGCATTTTAAAGACCATGAAAAATTACTGACCTGTTACTGTTTACCTGTGTCCATATAGACTTCATGTACCATGATTGTTTCACTTTCAAATTCTAATTCTAGTTCCTTTCTTTCTGCAATGCTGTCTCACCCCTTATCTTCATAACTTCTGTCAGCTGTTGGCTCTTTCTCCTCTCTCTCTCAGAGAACCAGTCCCTTTTCCCCTGTTCTTTGGAGGAATGGGGATGAGCCTGGTAGCTCGCCACTTGCTGCGTGTGTCAAGCGATATTCTGATTGAGCCCAGAAAGTCAGCTAAAATCAAAGGATAATGATTAAATGATTGACTTTGATATTGAAATGGTTTAAATTCTAGCAGAAAAGATTGTTGAAAGTCCAGATTTTTCCAAGGATGAGGACTACTTAGGAAAGGTTGGAATGTTAAATGGAGGCCGCCGAATTGATTACGTTCTTCAAGAAAAGCCAATAGAGAGCTTTAATGAATATCTTTTCGCTCTTCAGAGTCACTTATGCTATTGGTAAGTATTTTTCACTTTGATAATATTTGAGGGCCCCGGGGATTTAGCTTACTAGTGATGCCGCCTGCCTCGTAAGTGCAAGGTCCTGAGTTTGATCCCTAGTACCAAAAAATAAATACGTAAGATAATATTTGAGTGGGCTTTAGGTGTGAGTACACGCAACATTCAAGTTTTAATGATTCAGCATTTGTTAGGGATTACTAATAATTTGAACTCTTATATATTAAAATATCATTATTTTTCCCTTAGCTTTAAAAAAAAATCAGAATAGAGATAGGAAGGAAATTAGTTTGTGATATATATTTCTGATTTGTTATAATCTTTGTAAGTGTACACGCAACATGAATTATCCACAAGATGGCAGTATGTTATCTGCCTTTGACCAAGACCCTTGGTACTTGCACACTGTGTGGGCATGTCTTTCACAGTGGAAGTGGCAGGGACTTTGAGAAGCCATTCTTCTGTATGTCCTTGTCACAAAGAATTGCAGTGCTATTTTGCAGTTTATCAGTTTGTGTTTGTGCAGATTTTAAGGACAGCTCTGAGATCATAGTACTCTGCCATCGTTTGCCATTCTTCGAATTGACTAGAACAGCACATTTGCATTTACCAGCTTTGTGCATAGAGCTTAATTTCTACTAAATGTTTCTTATATAAATATGCTTTTCTTAACAGGGAATCTGAAGATACTGCCCTATTACTACTTAAAGAAATTTATCGAACGATGAACATTAGTCCAGAGCAGCCCCAGCATTGATCAGACTTCCCCTTAACTGTGTGAGTTTATTCTCATTATATGTGTAAATTCTCAATGTTTGCATGCTGAAGTCATTTGTATAGAGTTGATGTTGAATACAATTTTCTGTTTCCTCTGAGGTATTTTTCTTAGTTGTTTAAATTCAAAATAGAGACCATAAGAAAGAGAGTTGGGCGGGACGTGGTGGCGCATGCCTGTAATCCTAGCATTCCTGAGGCTGAGGCAGGAGGATCGCTGTGAGTTCAAGACCAGCCTGGACTACATAGTGAGTTCCAGGTCCATCTCAACTACATAGTGAAACCCTGTTTCAAAAAACAAACAAACAAAAAAAGAACAAAACAAAAAACCAAGAAAGGGAGTTGGTTTGCAGTATATATTTCTGACTTATTACCTTGTTTCCAAAACTGTAGAATTTGATTTCTTTCATTTTTAGCATCTTTGAAAAATAGGTATTCCGAGAAATACCACTTAGGAATTCATTTGGCTGTAGATCCCAGAATGCATTTCATAATACCTTAACAAATAGAGGCTCACTTTTCTTCTGTAACAGGAAAGGTTTTTCTCTGTTGAATAACATCACCAAACACCCAGACTTACCGTATCTTTCTGCCTCTATGTTGGCTCTTGCTCCCTCATAGTTACAGGATTCTTCTGTAGTTCCAGACATCAAGTCTATATTCACAGCATGAATAAAGTGTGGGAAAGGGAAGTATGTGTTATACCCATTCCTTTAAATTAGAGAAGCAAAAGCATGTCCAGAAGTTCACTCATAGCTATTGAGTAGGCCTATGTTCCCTTCCCCACGAGTCTGTATGACGTATTCCAAAGGTGATATTGTCTGTGTTCCTAATCCTCACAAAGGGAAGGAATAGAGAAAGGGGTTAAGTCTGTGATCAGGTAGCCAACCTGCAAAGTGGCCATGCTGTGTATTCTAACTCTCCTCCTGAGATAGTAGATACCTGTTTTTCCTCAGTACATTATGTATTACTTTAAAAATTTGCAATATGTATTTTTTAAATTAGAAATTTTAAAGCCTTCGAAAAAGTAAAATACAGAGTACTGAGTTCTAAATTGCAAAATAAAAGTGCCTAGCACATTTTGGTTTTCTTATGGTTAATGATAAGTAAAGATTTCCTTCAGCTTGTACCTTCTCATTTTAGAGAAGTAACTGCTTTCAGTGGGGTTCCCTTAGAGCAGTTTTTTTATGCATATTCAAGCAAATAGTCATCCAGGGGACATCTCTGGTGAGTTTGACAGAAGCTGTTTTAATGTCATAGCAGGAGTCAGAGTGGTTGAGGGGAAGTGAGTGATCACTGGAGAAGCAGCTTTACTTGTTAAGTCACTGAGTTGCTCAAGCTGGTCTTGAATTGTGATCCTCCTGCTTTAAACTCTCAGAATGCTGGGATTATAGGCATGTGCCATCGCACCCAGCTTGTTTTCTATTTTGTAGCCTATTTTTTCCCCTTAACTTATGATATAATTTTCCCATATCAGCCTATGTTGTGTATGTGTGTGGGTATTGACAATTCTTGTTTGTTTTTATGGATGGATTAACATATACTTGGCTCAACTTTTTAAAGTGGTAGAGTGAAAGATATCTTCCATGCCTCTTCCTCAGCTTCCCTGTTCAGAGGTAACCAGTATCCAAGTTTTGTGTATGCTTCCAGACATGTGCTTACACATACTACAGGCACATAAACACACATTTTTTTCATTTCTAAAAGACATGTGATATAAAAATTAATGAACTGTTCTTTGTGTCCTGGAGATTGTTTCATGTCCGTCCATCTATCCATCCTTGCATGAATGCATGCTTCCATCTTGCTATCCATGCATCCACTCATCCATCCATCCAGTATTTTTTTTGGTTTTTTGAGACAGGGTCTCACTATGTAGTTGAGACTGACCTGGAACTCACTATGTAGTCCAGGCTGGTCTCAAACTCATAGCAATCCTCCTGCCTCAGCCTCCTGAGTGCTGGGATTACAGGTGTGAGCCACCATACCCGGCCCATCTAGTATTTTTTTTGAGGGCCTCACTAAATGCCAGTGCTATTCTAGGTGCTGGGTTCATAGCAGTGAACCAAAAATCTCTGCCCTCAAGGGTCCTACTTTTTCTAGGGAAGATGGACAGTAAAAAAACAGTTGAAGTGAGGAACACTGTCCCTGGTAAAGTGCCACTTCAGCAAGTGAGCCAGATGAGTATCTTCTCAGGTAGAGAGAATGTATATCAGAACATAAAAGCTGCCTCATTCCTTTTAGTGTTTTCCTTTGCTTGTTGTACTCTAATTTGTTTAAACAGTCTCCTATTAGAATTTAGGTTATTCTAATCTTTTATTGGTACAAATAATGCTTCCACAATACATTTGAATAGTTGCATTACATTGCATATTAGAGTTTTACTGTTTATTCCTTGTTGTTTGGTATTAGACGATTTTCCAGATTTTCATTATCATACCATAATTTTGACATGTGGTCTTGCATACTACTTGCATATCTGTTTGCTTGGGATGAATTCCTAGAGGTAGCATTTTTAGATCTAAGAATATTGTACATACTGTTTTTTAAAAAATTTTATTCATTAAGTTTATTGGTACCTTTTAGGTATATAATATGATGACATTCATCATTGGGAATTTGTATCTTACAGGATATATCTTGGTTCTTATTTTTGTCACCATGCCCCTGCCCTCCCTTTATCCCTTCCACCCCTCCCTATTTACAAAGATTTTATTTGTTTTTTCCCTTTCCCCATATTTTGTCCTTTCTCTATTATCCTTTCCCCTACTCTCCCTTCCCTTCTGGACCTTTTTCTTCCTATTTCACATTATCCATTATAACATTTTGGTCCTCATATTTTCAGTTTCTCACACCAGAGAAACTATTTGATATTTACACATGTGTCCTATTTATTTCACTTAAGCTTACTTTTTTTTTTTTGGTACTGGGAATCAAACTCAGGCCCTTGTGCGTACCAGGCAGGCATTGTGCCGCTTAGCTAAATAAATCCCCAGCCCTTACTCTCGTTTTTTGAGCTGGTCTCATTATGTAGCCCAGGCTGGTCTTGATCTTGCCTTAGCCTTTCCAGTGCTGAGATTACAGCATGTACTTCTGTTCCTGGCAGAACATTGCACACTTTGAAAGGTGTTTTATGCATAGTTATTGCTAAATTGCATTCCAGAAAAGTTGTTGAATTTTCGTATCTGTTGTCAATATGCCTGTTTTTCTGCACCCTTGCCAACACTGAGTATTGCTACTATATTTTTTTAATGTTGCCTATTTGAAAGAAATTATTATATCATTTTTATTTATATTTCCATCACTAGTGAAATTGAAAATTTTCGCTGTATTTAACTGTCTGATTTTATTTCCTCTTCTTGCCTGTTCTTGACTTGTACAGTTTTCTGGAGGTGTGAGGTACGGTCCTCTCATTTCTCAGAGATTTATAATACTCATTTTTAAGGACAGTAACTCTCAGTCCTTGCAAATTCATTTTCCATTTTGATATTTGCCTTTTATTTTTGTTCATGCTTTAAATGCTTTTTGGGATAGGTGCATGTGGTGGGTAGCATGTCTTAAAATATATAATATATATACTTTTAATTTTAATTATTTAGATAGTTAGATATTTATTTATTTAGGTACTGGGACTTGAACTCCAGACCTTGTGCTTGCAAGGCAGGTGGTGGCACCACTGAGCTAAATCCCAGCCCTAGATATTTATATTTGTTTTAGTTCTTACATGATTTTTTTCATTTACTTTATAGTGTAAGAGTTTGGGGCTGGGAATGTAGCTCAGTGGCACAGCACCTGCCTGGCAAGTGCGAGATCCTGACTTCGATCCTTGGTATCCCCCCTCCCAAAACGTATTGTCTTGAGAAGGATTTAACCATTTCTCTTAAAGAATTAATTGTTTTTGCCTGTGCCATATATTAAATAGTTACCCTTTTGTCATTGATTTGATGTTTCTGTCTTACACTCTGGGTTTTCCTTTTTTCTTTCTTCTCCTGCTAAGTATCAACTTCAGGACCACATACCTGTGGAACCATTGAACTAGACCCCATCCTGTTTTGTTGGGCTTTCTGTTCTCTTCCATGAACTTATCTATTGTATTTCATTTAAAGTCATGTGTTTTTCATGTTTTAGCCTGAGTTTGGAAAGTCTTTAACCTCAGGGGTTGCCTGGAAGTTGAACTCCAAAGAACTGGCATTGTCTTCTGCCAGCCACTAGGGGGCACTACCTACTTGTGTCTGCTTAAGCTAATTTCTCTGCTGGACTGTTCTTGGACATGCTGAGTATGAACTCAGACCACAAAAGCTGAGCGGACTGAGTGTACCATTTGGTTAGGAAATTTTTTTCCCCATTCTGCCTATTGCAGGTTTCTTCACCATCCTTTCTGCATATATGGTTTTTCCCTCTACCCTCATTAAGGCCGCAGCCATTTTGATGTCCCCTCCTCTTTGAGGAGGGCCTTTGATTCTTTTTGTGATCCCTTTTCTGAGCGTCTTTCTTTTACATGGTACATAAAATAGTGACGTGTCCTGTGTATTTTAATAATTGTAACTTTATATTTTTTCATGCCTGGCAGTACAAATTGTTAGTATACAATAGTTTTGGCTATTATCGCAAATTAATTTTCAAATGATATAAGTTCCCAAGACTGTTCCCCCCACACAACAAAACAAAACCCAACAATGGCAATCCTAGGATTTTGATGTTACATAATATGAAAAATTTTCACATGTGATTTGTTCACCATAATAGTTTTTTGTTTTGTTTTGTTTTTGGCTGGGAATCAAACTCGGGCCCTTGCGTTTGCAAGGCAGGTGGCAGAACCACTGAGCCAAATCCCTGGCCCCACCATAATAGTTTTATTTTCTCTTACTCTTTAAAATTTTGGCTAGAATTTAAACTTCTAATATAATACTAATACCACAAAATAATTAGTTAAAATATACTTAGATGAGTTTGGCTAAATTATACTGTTATGCTTTTTAGAATTATTCTTTAGAAATTAACCTGGCAGATAATTAACTTAAAATTTTATCTTTCATTTCCCATACTTGATTCATTACAGATTGTTGGGCTCCTTAATTTTACTGAATGCACCCTGGTGCCCTCTCATTCCAGGAGGCCTGTACTCACACACTGCAGTATTTGTTTGTAAGGTTGGGCACTTGACTGACTGTATGTTCTTTTGCTGAAACAGCAGTGCATTATATTACTACTGTAAGTTCATAAAATTTACTGAGAATTTTTTTCTTTTTAAGATTGTCTTCACAGAAAGTCCCAGTATAAATTACATCACTGAGAATCCTCAAAGGATTTGAATTTGTTCCTGTGATGGATGACAGAAAAGCAATTCATCAACAGTTGCGCAGATACAAATCTCAGATGTAGGGAATCATTTACAAGGAAATATACAGAACAAACGATAATGGAAAAAAATCAGTTTCACATTTCGACAGTACAGATGAAAAGATGCAATTATAAAAATAATGCAGTGAAAAATTCCTCAGATTTGTTTGGTTATACAGTTGTCAAAGTTAAATGTGACCTCGATGAAGAAATATTTGTAGCATGCAAATAGTTATCTTTGTTTAAGAACTGTTGTCAGTAGACAATTAAACTTACATTTTTCTTTTTATTAATGCAAGTATGTTCTTATTTCTGTATTGATTTCTTGAGATGCTATCAATAACATGATTTTTAGAAACTTATGTTATACTTTAAATGTGAATTGTAGTTCTGAGTTGCCTTGGTGTAGGGTCGTTTCTGTTTGTGAAGAAGAAGGAGCGTGGATCACTTAAGTTCCAAGCTGGATATGAGGTTCTATAAAGCCTTAGCACCACTGCTGGGAGCCTAGCTGTGCTCCTTCCTTTCCAGAGGCCTGAAGAGCTCTCCTGGCATGCCCACCTCCACCAGGAGAAGGAGCACATTATGGGTTTTCATCTTGTCACCTATGGTAGTTGTGCAGTTGCCTTGTTGCTGATGTTCCAGTTAATGTGAGAACCAAAAAAGATTTTGTTTTTTGGCTTGCATTAATTTCATTTAAACCAAAGTGCTAGAAAGTATGAAATGTACTGCTTCTGGGATGTAAAACTACTTCATGAAAAGATGGTCTGCAGTGTTTCACTTTGTTTTACTTAAATTCAAATTATCTAAATGTTTTCCTAATACTACATGGGGATTCTGATTTTCTTTGTTATGTAGCAGAAACATTTTACATTGTTTATATAGTTCTCATGGAACATGGAATTTTTTGAAAGCAACATGATACACAATTTTTTTGTGTATATATTCTAGTTGGTGTGAATAAAACAGTAAATCAATGCATTTTGGAAGTAACAAACTTCTTTATTACTCATGTCTTCCTTAAAAGTATTTGTATGAATTCAGTGTTCATTCCCTTTTCATTGTAGCTGCCATGTACTTAATACATAACATCAGCATTTGCTGCTATTCATAGAAGAGTAAGATTTTAGAACTGCAGTTGATCCCAGACAGCATATATTTGAATCACCTCATTCTGTGGCAAAGGACACAATACAAAAGGCCTTTTCTAGACTGGTAAGTGGTAGATCTGGTCTGGAAGATGGGTTTTTTTATTCTCTTTTGGCCTTCATTTCTCTGTACCGGGACAGTTACTTTTTACTTAATTTCGCAATTCTAATGAAATGAAAAATGATGGTTACTTATGTATATTTTAATAAAACTCTAGTGATTTTTCAACTTATAATGAGTTTTTTTTTTTTTTTTTATGGTTCTGCCTATGTCTTCTGAGTAAGGGGCAATAGAGAAGGGATACTTGGACCAATGTCCAAGAAGAAATATATAACAGCTAAATGTCTAGATGCTTGCCATTTCACTTTAATACTTGTGGACACATAAAATAGAATTTTTTGGTGACTGTCTGTGAACATATTTTTCCATCACTATTGTGTTCTTTTTTTTTTTTTCCTTGCAGTACTAGGAATTGAACTCAGACTACATGCCCCTGACCCTTTTCATTTTTTATTACAAGAAGGGTCTTGCTAAGTTGCCCAGACTGTCCTTAAGCTTGGAATTCTCATAAATATCTTGGCAACTTAGGGAAACTTTATTTGGGCTGGGGATATAGTTCAGTGCAGAGGTTGTGGGTTCAGTTGCAATCACCCACCCCACCCCGTATGTCCCTTATGGGCAGAGTCTATTGACATCCTGTTCACCGCTGTTACTCCCATGCCTAGCACAAGTCTTGCCACAGAGTAAGTTACTTTCCAAATATTGGTTGAATAAGGAAGTTTAAAGAGTTAAAACCATACTGTCAACATATATGAAAATTGTTTTTAAGAAGTTAAAACCATAACACTTGGAAGAAACCTCACAGGACCGTGTTGATCAGTGGTTTGCTAAGTCTTAAAAAGTAGCAGAATCCTTTCTCAAATGCAGGTATTTTCGAATTTCAGTCCATAGATGAGACTGCAGCTGCTAAGTAAAGCTTGCATCTTTTTCTCAAGAAAAGCTCATCTCCTCCTGGAGACCTTCCACCCTACCACCTACTCTGGATTAATGCCCTCATCTTCCCCAGTGAGGAAAGTCAAGACTCGAGTTGTTTTGGAAGTGTTCCATGTGTAGAGTTTGGGACAAAAACTTTAAAAAGTCAACTTCTAGGGCTGGGGATTTAGCTCAGTGGTTCCACTGCCTGCCTTGCAAGCTCAAGGTCCCAAGTTCCATCCCTGGTACCAAAAAAAAAAAGCAAAAACTCAGCTTCTGAACTTGAAGGTAAAAAAGTCATCATAAAACTGATGACATCCCAGGCCTGCCCAGGATACACAATAGGTACCCAACAAGAAATGACTTTCCGAGTCTGCCAGGCACGATTGCTTCTTGAATCCATCCAGATACATGTGATGATTAAAACCAGAGTTTAATTACAAGGAAATGAAACAACACTGATTAGAGTACAGTATAGTAATTTTTTGACGTTAAGTATGTTACTTGAAAGATGTGACCCACATAGACTGATAACACTAGAGAACGGATGTACAGGGCTAGCCCAGCAAGGTGATTATATATTTGAATTGTAACCTGTTTGATTATAAGAAGAGTACTGGAGATCTGGACTGTCCCAGAAAAACCAGATGGGTGGTGTTTGCAATCATGTTACCATTTCAGGTATCTGACATCAGCCCTCTAGCCTAGGCTTGTGCCTTAGTGCTCTTCAAGCACTTGTCTGGTGGAAACTTGGTTGCCCTTATAAATTTTGCCACTTGGGAGGAGGGTGAATTGATCTGCAGACCCTGAGTGATTTTCTTCCAAGTTAGGGTTCTCATTGTTACTTAAGTTAGCATTCTGGCTGAGAATGAGTCCCTCAGACACCAAGATTGCTGACGTTTTCCTACTATTGGCCATCTCCGTGATGAGTCATCAGCTGACTGAGTCCTCGATGTTTCTATGCTACTTTCACCTGGTGTACTTTTCACTCATGTCCTGGAATTTGTCTTGTGAATTGAGTTTACTGAACACTTCATAGCATAGGAAGACATCTGGTATTTATCTGCCCTTATTTGTTGCAAGCGCTGCCTCTTAGCTGTGTATCTTTGTGCGTGATTTTTTCCCCTAACCTCTCAGCAAAGTGTTTTTGTTATTTTTGTTTTGATCTTTTTTTTGTTGTTTGGTTTTTTTGAGGCAGGGTGTTACTATGTAGTTGAGACTGACCTGGAACTCACTGTATAGTCCAGGCTGGTCTCAAACTCACAGCAATACTCCTGCCTCATCCTCCTGAGTGCTGGGATTACAGGCATGTGCCACCACACCCGGCTTGATCATTTTTCTTTGTCATGAAATTCCTTGGTTTCATAAAGGGAATTACATCTAATGGTGCTCACAGGTGGTAAGCACTCAAAACATTAGCTACATATTGCTGTTACTTTTCTTTTGCCATTAGCACTAAGATGCTAGGAAGACCTAGATCTTCATTGCCAAGTCATAGCCACTTCCTCTCCTCTCTGGGTGGTGCTTTGGCAAGGTTTCTGGTAGTTGAGTTTTTTTTGGTACCAGGAATTGAACTTGGGACCTTACACTTAGGAGGCAGGCAGCAGAACCACTGAGTTAAATCCCCGGCCCTTGGTAGTTGAGTTTTGCCAGAGAGAAGCTTAGTCTGTTCAGAGATCTGTGAGGAACAAGGGCAGGTGTGTGGGGTGTGGCAGCCCGGAGAGGTACAGTCATGAGAAGGAGGTGGGGTGGGTGGGAGGAGGTAAGCAGTGGTGATGATATTTTTCTGTCTTGCTGCCAGTCTCTGGGGCTCTTACGAAGTACCTGTGGAGTGTATCAGCATGCCTGATTCTCTACATTCATTTGGGTTAAGGATCAGGAAAACACTTTTCTTCCTGATACTTCTGTTGTAAAACTTCAGCTTTATTGCAGGGGTCCAAACATATGCATGCCACATAGCACTTTGAAAATAACTTTATGTTGTTAACATTAGTGAGAGTGCATGAACAAATATAGGATCTTGGTATAATACTTGCTTCTTTAAGCTTCATGTGGAGTTTCTTGTGGCGCCCCATGCAGCCAAATCTGCACAGGTCGACTTGGTGCAGAAGATTGCTGACCCTGAGGATTTGGAACTTCTTGAAAACAAGGTGTTCTGTCAGCTTGGGCAGAGACAAGCCATGCTGGTAAAACAAGGAGGAACATCCTGGGGAAAATTTGATAAAGTTAACAATTCACATAACTCGTCATGCCTTTCTAATCTTAACCTTTGTTTCTCAGTAAAACTGGGAGTTTAAGTCAGTTCAGTGGAGTCCTGACATTCCCGTGAAGATATTCTCTGTCTCTCATGTCTTCATTCTTGTGAGATGAGTTTGGGCAGTGTACATGTTTAATAGTAAATGATATAGTAAGTATTAAATAATCACAGCATACCCTTAATATATGATGTATAAAATAATTTAGGGATAATCAGGAACATAGCCATGAGGTAGTAAGCAAATGACACATATTCATTAGTGAGTTGCAGTTCAGGTTTATGGACAGGTGGGAACTGGTTCACTTGGGATGAGCTACCATGGTTTTCTTTCATTTCTTGTATTAATAACTTCTTTTGTACTGGAGATTGAACCCAGGAAATGCTAATCTACTTCCTCAGCTCTTTGTTTTGAGACAGGTCCTTGGTAAATTGCTTGGCCTCGCCTCAGACTTGTGGTCCTCCAGCCTTGGCCCCTCTACCCCATACAGTGACTTTTTTCTTTTTCTCTTCTTTTCTTTTTTCTTTCTTTTTCTGTTTTGCAGTTTGGGGATTGAACCTTGGTCTTTTGCACTGAGCAATATCCCCAGCCCTTTTTCTTTTGAGGCAATGTCTTGCTAAATTGCTTGGATGGGCTCCAACTTGGGATCCCCTTCTCCTTCTTGGTGCCTGCAGTTCAGTTCTGCTCTGTTCCCCTCAACCTCTCACCTTCTTCCTCTGTCAAGATGTGAATGGTAGAAGGCCAGGGATTTAGCTCAGTGGTGGTGCTACTGCCTGGCAAGTGTAAAGTCCTGAGTTTGATTCCTGATACAAAATAAAAAAGTGAATGGTAGAGTGCATTTGTCACCATGACACCAGGGCCCACGTGAACGTTATCCATAAGGTGCAGAGTGCAAATCCAAAAAAGCTTGAAAGTGGTCACTTTTTATTTTTATGTCTGGAAGAAATTGCTTGGAAGTCCAAGTCCATTTACGTCCGTCTTTCTTCTGAAACTGATAAAATATCTTTTACAGATTTTCTTATAGTGAACTTTTAACAACTTACAAAATATGAAAAGAGTATGAACAGACAGTTTGGTTAAAAAGCCTGAAAGAAAATGTTAATTCTCATTACTTATCTCAAAATATAAATTAATATTTAAAAAGAAATATTTTCTTTAGCCCCCCCCCACACACCTTCTCTTGATCTCACTATGTTGACTAGGCTGGTCTAAAAAGTGATTTCCTTCCTCATCTCTCAAGTGTGGGACTGTAGGTGTGTGCCGCCATACTGGTTTAACTGCTCCTACTGGCAAATGAAAAAGAGTGGCTAGTAGGGGAGTTAGCTGGTATATCTTCTCCAGAAAACAGTTTGATGTAATAATGTGTTGAGCCATAAAGTGATCTGTACCTTTTAGCCCAGTCATCTTGCCATGTGTGGCAGCACACACCTGTAACCTCAGCTACATATGCTGCTGGGTCAGGAGGATCACAGGTGTGAGGCCAGCCTGGGCAACTTAGAGAGACCTGTCTCAAAAAAAAAAAAAAAAAAATGGTTGGGAACATATCTCAGTGATAGAGCACTTTCCTAGAGTGGGTAAGTCCCTGGGATCAATCCCCAGTACCAACCACCAAAAAAAGCAAGTCTTAAAAATGGATAGAGATGAATATTATTTATCCTAATAGAATAGAAACCTGGAAACAAATGTTCAGTGGCTAAACAAAATAAGATGGTCAGTTTGGAAAGAAATTGGAGGAAGGAGAGGAAGAGTGTCCCAAATTTCTGGTCTCAATCACAGGTGTTTTTCAGGCAATAAAAACCCATGGACTGGTCATCATAGGGCAGGTGTCACCTGAAATAATAGGCAGTCTGGGAGAACTAGGGGCATGCTCAGCAGGAAGTCTGTTAGGGTGGGGCTCAGGAATCTTCCTCACCAGCGCATGGCATCTGAGAGGGGAGCGGGTGTGTCACAGTGTAGGTAACACCGACCCAGGCCTAAAGCAACAGTGTGCTGAGCGCAGCTCCCTTCATTCCCTCAGCCTTGAGTCCAGAGCTGATTAGCAGCTTCATACTTCACTTTGATGTTGGGCGCAGAAGAGGCCCAGGCCCATTCTGAGGCCGAGTAAGTGGATCAGAAAGCAGAGTGACTTGTCCCTGATCATAAAATGATTAAGTGGTGAAACCGTGGACAGAAAAGAGAGAGCAAAAATTTTGAAGATTCAAATTCAGATTCATTCTGACTTACAGTTTATGTTCTCCCAAAATTTGGACAAAATCTCACAACGTCTTGATCAAGTTTCTGTTTTTAGTGGATTTGGAAGAGTATATGGATGTTGTAAAAAGATGGTCCCATCCTTCCTACCTTAGTGTGTCTTGCACAGTGTTCTTTGCCTTTTACTGCCTCTGGTCAGTGGGGATAATGTACACCAGGACTTGGGCAGCTGTTTCTTCACTGTAGTGTGTTTTTAACTTTTATCAGTACATGTTTATAGTACATAATGATTACATTCATCGTGGGGAATTGATACCTGTTCCATCTTCATTCTTTTTACATCTCTTTTCCTCCTTTCTTCCTGCTCGCACCATCTCTTGGTCCCCTTCCCATCTGCAAATGATCTATCTCCCTGTTTCCTATTATCTATCTTTTATTTTGGTCTTTAATTTTTTATGCTTTAGGTTTTCTTTCCATATAAGAAAAACCACATGAATTTAAGCTTGTGTGTTTGATTTATTTCACCTAACATGATGGGCTCAAGGTACATCCATTTTTCTACAAATGACTCAACTTTATCCTGCCTTATGGCAGACCTGTATTCTTCTTTATCCAATTATCTGTTAATGGAGATATAGGCTGCTTCCGAGATTTAGCTGTTATGAATTGTGCTGCTATAAACATGGGTATGCATGGATCAATCTAATATGTTGAGTTTAACTCTTTTGGGAAGACACCTAGGAAAGGAATAGCTGGGTTGCATGGAATTTCTAGTTTTAGTTTTTTGAGGAATCTCCATACTAATTTCTGTAATGGTTGTATCAGTTTACATTCCTATCACCAATGTAGAAGGAATCCTTTTTTTCCCAAAAGCCTCATGAGCATTGGCTATTATTTGATTTCGTGTAGATAACCATTCTTTTTGGAATAAGATGGAATCTTACTATTTTAATTTCCATTTCTCTAGTGGCCAGAGATGTTGAACATTTTTTCATGTATTTATTGGTCATTTGTACTTCTTATGAGAACTCTTCATTTCAGTTGCCCATTTTTTGACTGGGTCTTTTACATTGGTGGAGTCTAATTTTTTTTGAGTTCTTTATATATTCTAGATGTTAGTCTTCTGTCTGAGGAATGGCTAGCAAAAATTTTTTTCCCATTCAATAGATTGTCTCTTCACTCTGTTGGTTGATTCCTTTGCTGTGCAGAAGATTTTAATTTAATGTGATCCCATTTGTTGATTCTTGATGTTGTTATTTTGACCCTTATTTACTCTTTTAGTTTATCACACCAGAGAAGCTATACAGTGTTTACAAATGTGTGTTCTGTTAATTTCTCTTAAGTGTGTCCTCCATGTGCATCTACTTAGCTATAAATGTCTCTAGTTTCTTGTTCTTAATGGCTGAGTAGTACTCCATTTTGTAAAAAACCCCGCATCTTCTTTATCCAGTCTCCAGTTGATGGGCACCATTTGTTGATTCTTGATGTTGTTACTTCTGTAGATTGTTTATTCACTCTTTTGGTTAATTCCTTTGCTGTGCAGAAGATTTTAATTTGATATGATCCCATTTGTTGATTCTTGATGTTGTTACTTGTGCAGTTGGGGTTTGGTTCAGAAAGTCCTTGCTTATGCCCATTTCTTCAAGGGTTTTACCTATTTTATGTTTCATCCATTTTGATTTTATTTTAGTAATCTTATTTTATTTTATTTTTTTTTGTTCCAGGGATTGAACTCGGGTCCTTGCACTTGCGAGGCAGGCAGCAAAACCACTGAGCTAAATACCTGGCTGATTTTATTTTAGTACGTGGTGAGAGATAGGGGTTTAGATTCAATCTTTTGCTTGTGCATAACCAGTTTTCTCAGCACTATTTGCTAAAGAGGCTATTTTTTTTTCTATTGTATGTTTTTGGCTCCTTTGTCAAATATCAGATGACTTAATTTTATTTTTATTTATTTTAAAAATTTTATTTATTTTTATTTTTTGGTACTGGGGATCAAACTTGGGACCTAGCAGGCAGGCAGCGGAACCACTGAGCTAAATCACCAGACTAAGCACTCTTTTTCTTTTTTTCTGGTACCAAGGATTGAATTCAGGTCCTTGCACTTGCGAGGCAGGCAGTGGAACCACTGAGCTAAATCCTGGCCCTCAGATGACTTAATGTTGCTGGAGTTGTTTCTTCACCTTATAACCTGTTCCACTGTTCCCTCTTTTTTTGTGCCAGTACCATGCTGGGCCTCATCACTGTAGCTTTGTAATATAGCTTGAAGTTGGGTATTTTGATGCCTGCTGCTTTGCTCTTGTTGCCCAGCATTGCCTTTGCTATTCTGGGTCTCTTTTGGCTACATGTGAATTTTAGAATTGTTTCTGCTAGCTCTTTGAGGAATGTTGTTGGTATTTTATTGGGATTGTATTAAATATATCAGTTTAGGGAGTATGGCTGTTTTAACAATATTGGCTCTGCCTATCCAGGAACAGGGGATATCTTTCTATTTTTTGATTCTTTTTAAATTTCCTTTTCCAGAGTACTGTAGTTTTTGTTGTAGAGGTCTTTCATGAGCTTGATTAGGTTAATTCCTAAGTATTTAACTTTTCTTCATGCTGTTGTTTTCTAAATTTCTTGGTGAGTTTATTATTGGTGATCTGGAACACTATTGAAATTTGTGTGTTGATTTTGTATCATGTACTGCAGTGGTTTTCATAATATCCTGCTCTTTGTAAAAAATATTTTCTAAATTTATTTGCTTACATTTTTATTACATTTTGCAGTACTGAATGATCACATTCATTGTGGGGAGTTAGTACATGTACATAACATTTTTTTTTTTTTTTGGTTTTTTGAGACAAGAACTGTCTATGTAACAACCCAGGGTGACCTTCAACTCATGGTCATTTTCCTAATTCTGCCTCCTGAGTGCTGGGATCACAGGTGTGCACCACCACCCCTGGCCCATAACATACCTTAATTCCTCTTTTTAAAAATCCCCTTTCACTCCCACCTTCTCTTTTCCCTCTATCTCTTGATCCCCTTCCCATCTGAGCAAGACTGATTTCCCCTCCCTGTCCAGTGCTCCTGCTGGTGCTCTCTTTGCAGGGTCCCAGCCTGTGCTCACATCTGGGAAGCTGGTATGTGGTGAGGACATGTGTCTTATCTGATGTAAAAGACAGAGTCTTTCCTTTTAGAAATTGAACTCATAGCTGCAGAAGAACTTAACATCTTTAACTCTGAGAAGCTGAGGTAGCAAGTTCACAAATTTAAGCCTAGCCTGGGCAATTTAGTGAGATCCTGTCTTGAAATACAATGGACCCTTGACTTATGAACTTGCTAAGTTCCCAAGGGCTAGTTGTAATCAAGTTGGTTGTAAGTCAGTACATCTGAGATCTGGATGTTTACCTGGGCATATGCTATAGATAACAAGAGGCAGATGAATCTTCCACTAACCTAGTTAACCTAAGTTCTGTGTGTGTCAGGCTGGTTGTAAGTTGAGGGTTCATTGTATAAAATAAAAAAGGCCTTGGGATGTAGTTTATTGCAAAGGCCCTGGGTTCTATCCCCAATACTGCCAAAACAAAGAAAAAACAAAAAACAAACCCCAAACCAAAACAAACCAAAAAACCCCTAAAAAACAAAATGGAAGCCCAAACAAACAAAAATCTAATAGTTACTGATTATTATTTTGTTGAATTGTACTTCCTCATTGCAGACTGGTTGAATGGACTTTATTTCATTTGCTCTTTATAGTAGTTAAGGGAGGAAGAGAGGACAGAGATGATGACCCTCCTGCCAGGGCCCATGTGGCTGAAGGGTTCAGGAAGAAACGAGATGGTGAGAGATTAAGAAACTTAAGAATAAGCAATGAAGACAAAGAGGACAGCGAAGTTTTCAAAGCCCAGGCCAGGTGGAAACTCCTTGTCCCGCGCCACCATGCCAGGCTGTGTCTTACTTCAGTATTTGGTCTGATTCTCATAGCTAATGTTAGCAATGTTTTAAATTCCTTTTGTTTCATTTCTTTACTCTTATAAAGAAAATGTCCCTTGAACACTAAAATTTACTTCTAGTAAATCTAATTATTGACTATAGGTATTATTTCCCCATAAACCTATTCTGATCCTCTAATTTACCTTCTAGAACTTCTTAAATCCAAATTATGTGTATGAGAGGAGAATGGAGAGCTCCGGATAGCCCCTCCAGTGTTTCTTCTTGTGAAAAACATCTTGTTGTCTAGCTTAGACATGCTCCCTCCATGGATTTTTCCTGTCTAATTCTGTACCCACTCTCCACATTTTCCCACCACAATGCCATGGGCAGAATTTCCACTTTCAGCACTGGTGAACTAACTTATTATACCCTAGCCCTCCCACTAAAAACAACTAGAAAGTATATATATAGAAAAAATCTGAAGGTCCTCCTTCTGCCCCTCGGCAGTTGAAACTATGAGGTGCCACCAAGATGCCTGTGGAAGAAAGAGGACCTGACAAAGTTAGGTCTGTCATCGCCACCCCTTCTTGTGAAGTAGCTGCCAAGGCAGAAAATGGCAGCTGAGGCTGAGAATGTGACAGGACAGTTTCTGGCTCTTCTAGAGCCAGGGGGACACAAATTATATTTTAGGTCCCACCAAGAAGGAAAGAGTCTGGTAAATACCCCAACATTTTCCAGTTTGGAGTTCTAACAGTCTGTCCTTCTGATGGGCATGAGCCGGCAGTAGGAGCCAGAGGCCCTCCCAAAGATAGGCCTAGACTTAAATCTGCTTAATCTTTGTTTGTAATAAAGAAACCTACACCTGTCCAAACCACCCACAGGAAGTATGAAAAATCCTTTTGGGAGGAAGATCGTATCAGCCAGAACTTCAAATTATCTCCATAGTTTTTCATGTATAATATCTGTTCTACCTGACTGAAAACCAAAACAAAAAACACAGTAAAACCAGACCTACATTGCAAGCATTAGATTTTTAAAATAAAGGAGGTGTAGTGGATTGACTAATGGTCAACTTGTAACGCCCAGCTGGACTGAATCAGCGTGGCCTGGGCGTGGAGGATCCACCTGAAGATTGTTACCAATAGCCATAAAAAGAGAACTGGGGACGAAGATCTCGGCCTGCTGATTTTCTAGGAGAAGCTTGCTGTGGATGGTTTTCCTGATGTGAACTAGGCTGTTCTCATTGGAGGAGGAGCTCGGGAGCTCGCTGTTTCTGGGACTGGCTGCTGCTTTCATCAGGGGAGCTCTGATCTTTACTGTGAGTATAACTTCCTGGCTCCAATGTGGATCCCTCAGCTTGGTGGCACAAATCCTTTCTCTCACCAGTGTAGATTTTCTGGCTTCCACCACTGGCCTTTGGGCCTTCCAGGTGCAGGTCCTCAATACAGATGAGCACGAGACATTGTCGTGGGCTCTAGGCCACTGATTGGACTCTAGGAGGGCATTGCCTGGAACTCTAAGCCTTTAGCTGGACTTGTGTGGGAAACTGCTGGGATCTAGGGCCTCAGTCGAATGTTTTGGGCTTCTAGTGTACAGTTAATTTTTTGTACTCCTTGCATTTGACACTTCGTGTAATTATCGTAAAATAACCTTATAAGTTATGTGTCCTGTATTTAGTGTATTCCTTTGCCCAATCCTGCTGTCTACAACAGGAAGCAAAGACTAAAGTAACTGATTAGTAACATCAAAAAATTAGATGAAAGTTTAAGGTCTTCTAAAGAACTAAAGATAGGGTCGGGATTTAGCTGAGTGGTGTGCTGCCTGCCTTGAAAGCACAAGGTCCTGGATTCGATCCCTGGTACCAAAAAAATCAAACAAACAAAAAAACCTGAAGATATGAAAATAATTGGATGGAAGTTCTATGATTGAAAAACATAATATCATAAGGATCCAGCAGTGGGTTTCACAACAGAAATGGCATTGTCAGAGAAATAGTGAATTGGAAGGTATGGCAGAAAAAAATGGACTGAAACATAGAGAAGAAAAGGATTAAATAAAAGAAAAAGTACAAGGGACATAGACTATAGCAACAGTCATGAAATTGGAGCCCTTGGAGACTCTTAGGGAAGGAGAAAAGGGCAGGAACAGTATTCAAAAAGAGGGCTAATTGTCCAAAACTCACGAATGGTTTCAAGAAGCAGCTGTATAAGATAAATGTACAGACAAACACCACACAGTCAGGCCCATGATGGCAAAATGCTGGGTGGCTGTAAAATCACCAATTAGACCACTACTTGACAAGAATGCTTTCTACTAAGCAAACATTCAGCTAAATCAGAGATGGTGAAATCTGGAGAGCTTTCAGTGATGATAAATAACCCGCAGGGGCACACGTGTACTAGGGTTGTCACCACTGACCTAAGTGGATTGAGTGTCCCCCAGGGGTTCATGTATTGAAATTTAATTCCCATTGTGAGGTATTAAGAGGGCTTCGCACATCTTGCACAATGGTGGGCAAGGACTCTATCACTGAACTACACTGCCAGCACGTCTAAACGCCTAATCCCTGGTGGTGTTTAGAGATGGGGCCTTTGGGAAGTGGTTAGGATTAGATAAGGTCATGGGCTGGGGTCTTCAGCATGGAATCCTTGTGGCTTTATAAGGAGAGAGCCAGGTATGGTGGCACACATGTATAGTCCCGGCACTCAGAAGGCTGAGGCAGGAGGATCGCTGTGAGTTCTTGGGCAGCCTGGGCTACATCGTGAGTTCAAGGCCAGCTTGAACTGCAGAGTGAGATGGGGGTGGGGGTGGGTGCCTTGTGATGCCCTACTCCACCGTGCGACATTTCCAGAAAAACCATTACCAGATGTGAGTCCTCGACCTTGAGTCAGAACCAAGAGCCAAAGTAAGCCTTTTCTTTATAATTTACCCAGTTGGTGGTATTGTGTTATTGGCAACAGAAGAAAGACTAATACAATGGGCAGCAGACACTGTGGCTGTGATGTCCATAACTGCTCCCACAACTTTGCCTTTACAGTTCTTCCAGTGTTGTCTCTTGGGGCCCGGGGGAAGCACCCCAAAGAGTAGCTTTTGTGGTACGGTTTACCCAGTACTGCCTTCCGCCCGCAGTAAGGGGGTTAGCAGTCTTTGTGGACCTTTGTCTGTAATCCCAGGAGGGAAACACCCAGCGCCTGCGCCTTAGCCACCCCAGGGCATCTCCTGTGGTCATGTCATGCAAGGCTCTGCTACGCTGTGGGGTGGAGATGACACAGGCAGCCTATGTTGGCTCCAGGGCTTGTCCCAGCGCTCTCTCCTCACGCAGTCTTCCACTGTTTCCCTCACTGTACGAGGAGGCTCCACTGCCTGAAGCTGTACAGGAAGGATTATAACTGCTACGTACTCTTCAGATAGCTAGGAGACTTCAGTGAGGCCGCAGATACGGCGTTTAACATACAGAAGCCTTTTAATAGGTGGATTTATTTTTAAATCTTCTTGACACATTTCTTCAGGGTGATCAGCAGCCACAAATTTCTTCCTTAATAATAGTGGAGTTTTCTCCAAATGTTTTCTGTGCCTGGTTGGCTCAAGTGGGAACTAGACATGCAAGAAGAGAGATGGTATACATTTTATATCAGAGGAAAAAGCTTCAAAATTAATCTCTTCAGGTGTGTACCAGAGTTGGCAAACTTCACCCTTCAAAGGAAGAAGTAAATATGAAGTTTGAAAAGTTCCCAAAGAGAAAGAGAAAAAGGATCAACTCTATCACCCGAATGGTTAAAGAATTTTTTTTCTCCTGACAGTGAAAGTTAACTACTTAGAGTTGATGCATAAAATTCTCCATTTTCTCTATTAGAAAATTCTTTCATAACAATTTCCATTAATTTAATATTATGTTACTGATCCAGTTGCCCATTATCCTGACTAATGTTACTTCCTTGTCAATGAATTTTTTTCATATATTCATGAATTTTTATGTATAAACCATTTATCTTTATAGCATTTACATTTATGAGGTATTTTACTATCAGTGTATTCTTTTTCTTAAGTAAACATATTTGAAATTGTAATTATAAGGTAACTACATCATAGAAAATTGGAAAATACAATAAATTTCACTTACTATCAAAACCCAATCATCAAACTTTTGACCATCCTGCCTCAGCCTCCTGAGTAGCTAGGTTTATAGTTGTGCACCACCACATTTGGCCAGAATTATACTTTAACATGTGGGTAAATCTGGGGGCTGAAATAAGTGGCAATCTTCACTGATAAGGTCAATTTCCATTTTAAGGTAGATGGCCTCACATATACTTATGTGGTGGTATAAAAATTATTATGGAGGACATAGAGACTTATGCCTCTTCCCCAGACTGGCAGAGAGAAATCTGATGTCCTTTTAGGGCAAACAGGATATTGATATATCTTAAGAACTAATATTGTACTACCCTTAATCTTGGAAATTTAGTATTATAAACCCTAAGACTAACCAAATCATACAACAGATATCTACTAAGTGCAATAACTGTACTTCCACTGATGATAGAAAAGAATTCAACAGCAGTAACATAGTTAACTATCTAAAGATTAATGAAGCTTAATGATTATATCATTAAAGACACAGTGGGTTGGGAACAGGAGGATGCGAAGGGAAAATTTTGGAAAATAATGCGAGATTAGAAGGAAGAGAGAAAAGTGAGACAAAAGATTTATTATAGTATAGAAGGATATTTATATAATTAGATAAAGTTAACAGGAAAAAAAAAACCAGTGAGAAACAGAAGATAAAGGAAGAAGGAAATATGTGGAGAATAAAAATAGGAAAAATTAAAAGAAAAAAGTAATAAAAAATAGAAAGAAAATGAGTCTAAAAATAGAGAAAACAAACTTTAATCTGTATTTTTGAAAAAGTAGTTTCCTTCTAGGATCTGCAGTCTTGGAGTCAAGCAGGTCTCAGTTTTCTCCTCGGAGACCCATGGCCTGTGGGTTTGAGAAGTACGCCCCCTACTGCGGAGGGCCGGTGATTACCCCAGGCTGGGCAGTGTCGGCGTTCACACTGCGGGGTAGGGAAGGCAGTGAGACCTCAGATGTGTGCTGGATGTAGGCGGCAGGGCAAGGGCTCCAGTACTTCGTGCTGGCAGGCATTTTTCACCTGTTTCTGAGGGCTGTGCCTGGCTTCCCAGACTGAGTTTGAACTTCTCAGGGGAAACTTTTCTCTTTCTAGCCCACCCCCAGCTCCCAGCCCTCCAGTGGCTGTGTCTCGCCCAGTCACGGTGTGCGCGGGTAACACCGGGAGCTCTGAAGTGAAGTTGTGTTTTACTTGTTCTGATTTACATAATCCACCCTTTCCTGAAATGGCACCTGATCAAGCACTCCTCTGGCGAAATGGCAAATTGCCCCTGAATCCCTCTTTGGCTGTTTCCTGCTGTGTGGAAATGATACAGGGGAAAGTGTAACTCCGGACCTGCAGACGTCAGATATGCTACGTTCCTGTTCCCTGAATTGAACGAATTCCAGAGGACAATGGAGACTGAGTGGAGAGATTTATTAGGGAACAGGAATAGCTCCTGAGAGACAGGAGGGGTCCTGAGAGGTTGCTGAGGTCCTTTGTCAGGGTAATTTATACAGCAGAGTCACAATGAGGCTACAACACGGGTCAGACTGCCATCAACCTATAGGAGTACAAGTATAGCTGCTTAGCTGACATTGGTCCAATAGGGAAGCGGGTCACATAGCAAGCGTACAGGGAAAGAACAATGACTTTGGGGGATGGAATGGGTCGGGATGCTCTGGTCACCCACCTGGGTGACTGAGACCTATCTGGACTTCCTGGACCAGGTAGTACTACTTACAGTGTAACCCCAGGTTACTGCTTAACCCTAAGGGAGGCATATAGGCCTGGACATTGCATTTTCATCTTGAGGCCTGGCCTTGTTCAGATCGCCTCCAGCCATAATCTGGATGTCTTTTGTTTTTTCTGCTGACTTCCTTGAGAGCCCAGTCCCTCTCTTGATTGTGTATTAATTTCTATCTGACTTAGCTACCTGTAATAGCAGGAGTCCCCTCAGAGCAGAACTCCACCCTGTTGTTTATTGAAGTTCACTGAGGCCGTGGGTTCTGCTGTGTTTTTTCCCTGGGTTTCCCAGCTTGGATACTGAGGAGCCCAGTTCTCCTCCCTGTGAGCCACGACCATCCTTCTTTTTTATTTTCCTTCTCTTCCTGTGCATTATGGGCCATCTTTCTAACTTCTCTGTTCTTTCTAACTCTGCTTTTTCAGTTCCTTCCTGGTTTTCAGGGATCTGCTTCTCCATTTTCCTTCCACAAGGTGTTATTGTCCAGGGTCTGGATTCTGGATCTTGGAGAGGCTGAATTTTGCTTCCAGTCACTACTCGGCCACTCTCTTTCACCTCCATCTCACTTACTTCTAATAACATTCCCGTGTCTGGGCATTGTTGTCTCATTTCACAAGAAAAGATTGGGAGTAGGGGATGTCAGGGGACTTTCTAGTAAGAAAAATTATATACAAAGCCTTCGGGAAGGACACAGAGGAGAACCCCCATAGATGGAATGAATCCGCGTAGCACAGGGACTTCGCAGTTTCAGGGAAAACTATTGGGTCAGTGCTCAGACTCAGGTGCTTTTGAATTCATTTTTGGTTTTTTATGGTTTTTCTATTTCCCTCTTCATCATGTGTTGTCATTTGTAATTACCATCACCATGTCCATCTGAGTCACTGTGTAAGGCGACTTTGAAGGCTTTGGAATACCAGCTGTGTCCCATCCTAGCTGCGTGACCTTAGGAAAGTTAACAGCAGCATCTTCATTTGTAAAACAGATTTAACACAGTGCATGTTATCTTGAACACAGCACTCAAGAATGCTAGGCATCATTACTGCTACGACTGTGCGAATGGCCATTCTGAGCAGATCTCATGTCTGCTCTTTCTTTCTTTTGGTACCAGGTATTGAACTGGGGACCTTGTACTTGTGAGGCAAGTGAGGGCACCACAGAGCGAAACCCCCAGCTCTCATATCTGATTTTTCTTTTCTTTTTTTTTTTTGGTACCGGGGATTGAACTCCAGTCCTTGTGCTTGCAAGGCAGGCCACCGAACCGCTGAGCTAAATCCCCGGCCCTTATCTGATTTTTCTGAGAGGACCTAATATAATAAAGCAAGATGTGCAGGGCTGATGGCCAGTGATTGGTATCAATGATTATATGGAGGAATCTGCTATACAGGAAAAAAAAATGCATAGCTGGGCGTGGCGGTGTATGTCTATAATCCCAGCTATCCAGGAGGCTGAGACAGGAGGATTGAGAATTTGTGGCCAGCTTGGGAAATTTTGTGAGACCTGCTCTCAAAAAAGAAAAAGGATCGAGGATGTAGCTCAGTGAAGTGCACCCCTGGGTTCTAGCTCCAGTATGACCAACCAAACAAACAAAAAAACCAAAACTGGAACACACATGCATTCAACGATGTACGTGCTGAATTGCTGAATGGGCTGGAAATCTGGGTGTTGTTTTCTGGGACAGGACATGGTTAGCTGTTGGGCCTGTAAAAAGCTGGAAATCTGGGAAGATAGAAGCAGTAGAATGAGAACAATTTTTCCAGAGAAGCAAGCAAGGGATTTTTTGTTTTTCTGGAAAACTCTAAAGAAACTGCCTGGAGACTTCTCTTGAGAAAGTGGAGGTCTAAAGCTCTGATCCTGGCTGGGAGGTCCAAAGTCCCAAGGCTCAATAGGGGAAGGAAACAAAGGGTCATCCCCACGGGTGGTGGTCTACAGTGCAAATGAACAGTTCAAGTCAAAGATCAGTACTGGGGGACAACAGCATGAAGGAGGACACAGGGAAAACTGGAAGGACAGCTGTGTCGAGTTGTGGCCCAGGGGACACCACTCCCCCAGAATACAATCCTGCCAGCCTCACTCCTGAGGGGCCGTGTGGTGGCCTGGCAGAAAGTCTCTGTCACTGAAACCCCTAGCAACAGTGGTCCCTGGAGTAGGAATGTTGCATGCCGGTGGACACTGGTGAGAATTTTGGGCTTTTTAGTTTTAATTTTAATGGTGCTTAAAAAAAACCCTCTCCCACAAAAACTAACGAAGACCCGTGCCCTGGTGTCTTTTCTCTATTGAAGCTACAATCAAGCCTTTTCCAGTTGGCTTGATAATGTGTGAATGTCCTTCTGCTGAGGATAAAACATGTCCTCAGCTGCTGGCTCTGGGTGCATCCTAGCATGGTAGATCATAAAGGAAAGGCCTTTCGATTCAGACTGATTTGCTGTCAAATCTTGTCTCTGAACAGTTTTTTTAAACCTCACTTTTGCGTTATTTTTAAAATTATTGTTACAAAAAACTTTTTTATAAAAATTCGCCCGATATGGAGATATTCCAGATAAAAGGTGAATCTTCTCACTCCCTTCCATCCTCATTGCTCTCCTAGTTATAGCTGGTCAGTAGATTTCTGCAGCCTTTCCCCCCAGTATTTGATCGCTTCCCTTCTTGCAAAACTCTTTAAAGAACTGGTTATTGTTAGTGCCTAGAAAGATATGGATTACTTCTCCTTAGATATATCCATCTGCATTCTCCCTCTATCTTGGTGCCAGAAGTTTTCAGCTATTTTTCTTGGGTTTGTTGAACATCGCTTTTCTAAACTGTAAGGTACAGATAATGTCTACCTTGCAGAGCATTTAGTTAGGATCCAGTGAGATAAAGAAAGGCGCCTTGCTTTACCTCACCCAGAGCGGTTGAATATATTTTTGTTGCTGTTGTTGCTTTGAGCCAGGGTCTGGAATTTGAGGCAATCTTCCTGCCTCAGCCTCCCAGCTCGCTGGGATTACAGGCATGTGCCATCATGCCCAGCTCTCAGTGGGGTTGAGTATTAATTTGCGTTTTCACTAACATCAGCCTTGTGATGAGATCTTTCCTGTACCAGTAACTCTCTTCACTGATTATAGAAAAATGGGTCATTGAAAAAAATAATTTGGTCTGATAGGCTCTGGTTAAACAGAAAGAGTGAAATGACATAAAATTTACCATCTAAACCATTTTTCAGTGTCCAGCTAAGTGGCCTCAAGTACGTGCTAGGATGTAAGAGTGATCTGGCTGTGACATATGTCACTCATGATCGCTAGGCTTGATCTGATTGATCAGGCTGACCAGGCGGGTATCCCCTACCTCCTCTGTGCTCCATGTGTGACCTCTCAAGCTATGTGCTCTGTCTTGGTTTCTTTCTAGTTGTGGAAACAAAAATACCTGACAACCCACCAAGGAAAGGAGGAAAGATTTATTCAGTTTGTAGAGGTTTCAGTCCAGAGTTGGCTGACTCCAAGGCAGGGAGGCATGGCAATTTCATGTAAGTGGTCACTCATAAGCACGCAGAGCATTTGCCCTGCTGTGACTGGCTTGTTTCACTTAGCATGAAGTCCTCAGATGCATGTTGTAGCCTGTGTCAGGATTTCCCTTTTTCTAAGGCTCCACAATGCTTGGTTTGTTAATGTGTCACTGATCGGTGGGCAGGGGGTTGTTTTCATTCCTTGACTATTGTGAAAAATGCTGTTAAGAACAAGGATACACAAGATCTCTTTGAGGCCCTGCTTTTAGTTCTTTTAGGTGAGGGAAAAATTCCTGTGTCCTTTGTGGTAGCAGGAGCTCTGGGGAGAGTGGCCTGCCTGGCCTACCTTGTGCTGTGACAGAAAGGAGGTGCCTGTGTTTGAGTGTCTCACAGTGTAGTGTTTCTTTTTTGGGGGGCAGGGTTTTGCTAGGTATTTCCAGGCTGGCCTTGAACTCGCAGCGATCCTCCTGTCTCAGTGCTGGATGATAGGCATAGGCTTCCGTTGCTGTGTATTGAGCTTGCAGAACCCCTGAGGCCTGCTGCTGTCTCAGCACCTGGGGTGGCTGAGGGCTCTGAACAAATGGGAGATTTGTCCTTGTTATTGTTAACTTTCGGGACTTCCATGAACACACATTTTTCTATTTTATTGTGCAATTTCGACTGCTAAAATGACCTCATGCAATAAACCATCAACATTTAGCTTCCAGGAAATAAAAATGCAGGAGGAAGAAATAGCAGCATGGGAAAGAAATGACTGGGAAACACTTCCATAATGAAATGTCTTGGCTGGTTTTTATATCCCACCCTTCCCTCTTTAAATTCCCTGTATTACTCAATGCCACGTTGGTTTGTATTGGCAGAAGACTGTAAACAACCTCCGTGTCTATCAAAGGGAAATGCTTAGGTGAATTACAGTCCCCTCTTGCCATGCAATCCCACATAGCTGTAGAAAAGAATGTTCAACCTCTTTGTTGAGAAAGATCGACCAGACATTTAAAGTGAAGCAACAAAGGCAAAACACTGAGTAAGTTGTACAGTAAGCTGTCCTCGATGGACACATGTAAAGGCATGTGTGTTCACATATGTGCATCCATTGTGCATTGTTATGCTTACTTGTATGTCTAGTGAGACTCTGGAAAGATGGGTAAGAAACCAGTATCAGTGGTTATGCATGAAGGTAGGAGAGATATTTCACAGTATCTTTTTAAAAAATATTTTTTATTTTCAAGCCATGTGGACATATCACTCATCAAGAAGAAAGAAAAGACTTCTGTTTTTTTACCAGCCTGATCATAGGTGAGACTCAAAATTTAAATTAGGTTGATTTATAGGCAACAAACAATTTATTGTAAGAAAAACAAATGTCCCTTATAGGGTATTCAGAATTTATCTTCTGGTGCAGAAAGTAAAAAAAAAAAAAAAACTTCTGATCTCAACTGTTGATCAAAAATGGGCTCCAGAGCCTCACATGCCCACAGGTGATTGGAAGGGGATTGGCTCATGGGGGCTTACAGTTAACTTGCTATTGGGAAGTGGCGGTCTGGTCAGAAAAGGAGGGTCATGGTGGCGTGGCCTAGAAGGGGTTCTCTTCCCTGGGCTCCTCCCTTCACTCTCTCAGCTTCCTGAGCAGATCTGAGCAGCTTCTCCTCCTGCCTCGCCCCTCTGCCATGTGGTCCTGCCTTGGAGCCACCCTGCTGGATGTAACCAAGAACCAAAATAAAACTTCCCTTTGTTAAATTGCAGGTGTGAGGTACCTTGTCCCAGTGATGAGGAATATAACTGAGACACCAACCCTGTAGATGCCAAAAAAGAGGAGGGAGGTGATGGTGCCCAAAGTCCATCTCAGCAACTAACCCTCAGCTCTTTGGGTAGGGGGAGTATGAAGCCAAGATGGACTAGGACTTGTTTTTATTCAGGGCTCTGGGTGTGGAGATGGCAGACAGAAGCTGCTCCCCAGTACCGAAACCAACATTGGCCTATATGGTTGAAACCAGAACTTTGCTTGCTCAAGACCTTAAAGTCTGCAGTGGCTCATAAACCAGCAGGTAAACTGGCAGACTAGCAAATACACATCGACTGAGTGAGTGCCCATCTCCACAAGGTCAGAACCTTTACTGCTGCAACTCTTGAGGGTTCCCAGGCAGGCTGTACACGAACCCAAAAAGCCTAGGTAGAGTCTGTCTCTTTACCCTGAGCTCACCCAGAGAAGCACAGGGTAGAATCTAGGCTCCTTTGTCTTTACCCTAGAGCAGTGGTGGTGAACCTTTGGTGCATGTGCCCCGGCAGGCAAATAGAGCCCTCTCTGTGAGCCAAGCTGTCCCAGGCTTGGAACTGGGAAGCTGAAATATTTTCCAAATCTAAAGTTGCATTTAGAAAATTCTAGAACATTTGTAGACAATGTTACAAGCTATCAGGAAATCTACAGGGAATTTTCTAGTATTCTAGCAGCTGAACAGGAGAGTGTTAATAATAGATTTTTACAGATCCGTACGATGGAGACCATCCTGTGTTTTCTTCTCCAGATAAAGTCAAATTTGGAGAATTAGATCTTTCCTGCTTACACTGGTTAGAGTTTGGAAATCTGAAAATGGAGCTATTAGAATTTCAAGAAAGCTCATGCCACACTTGTTAGAGTATAAGAGATGACAAAAAAGACAGCACAGTGGATAGTTCTGAAAATGAAATCCTTAAAGTGTGGAATTCTCTGCCAAATAATTGAAGTCACTGAAAGCACTTGGGGTTGCTTTTCTTACTTTGTTTGAATCATTTTATGCTTGTGTGCAGCTGTTTGTGAAATCTGATGCAAGAAATAGACTAGTAATACTCAGGTTTAATTTCAGTGCTGGCAACTTTTGATAAATAAGTGGGTTTTGGGTTGCAGTTTGGGTCCTGGGTCTCTAAAAGGGTCACCATCACTGCCCCAGAGCCACCATAACTAAGGAATAGTTGGCCTTAGAATCCAGGTGAACTCAGGAACAATTAGACATCTGAGCAACAGGCACTCCGTGCAAGATGACTGTCAAATGTCACAGACTCTTTGACACATTAAAAAGTAAATCTTGAGACCCAGCAGTACATTCTCTCGCAAGTTACACTAAAAACAGAGGGCAAATTGAAAATGAAAAGAGATACACCCAGTAGATATAAACCCCCAAAGCTCGCTAGCTTAGTTTCAGACAAAACATTTACAGCAAAACAACAAAACCAAAGAAAAAGTTACTGCATGCTGACAAAAGAAACAATGAACCAAGTGTCATAAATATAGGCCCCTAACATCATACCCTTGACATACATAATTCCACTTGTGGTGGAATTAAGATGAGGGAAAGAGAAATCAAGAATTGCTGTTGGAGATTTTAACATATATTCAAAAGCTGATAAATTAAGCAGAAAAAAACCCACAAGGATCCAGAGGCGTTTAATAACATGATTGTTTTAATTCAGATTATCAAAGATAAATCTAACTCAGAACGTAGATATATTCTTTTGACCACACCCAGGACATGTACAAAACTATTCATGTATGACACCACAAAGAAAATTGTAAACTGTATATTGTGCGTGAAACATGATAAAAGTCATAAATCATTACTGGAAGATGTAGAAAGAAAAATAATGGCCCTGCAAAGCGTCCCTGCTTAAATCCCCATATCTGTAAAAACATGACTCTGCAGATGTGATTAAGGTTAGGGGCCTTGAGCTGGTGAAAATTGCCTGGATTACCATGGTGGGCCCGCTTAAATCATGTGGGCCCTTAAAAGGGGAGACCCTCTCCCCGCCATAGGTAGAAAGAGGCATGGTTAGGGAATTGTCGGTGAGACTCAACCTGCTATTGCTGGCTTTGCAACTGGAGGAAGCAGGGGCCATAAACCAAAGAGGCTAAGTGGCTTCCAGAAACTGGGAATGGTCCTCAGATGGCAGCCAGAAGGAAACGGGGTTCTCTGTTCCAACAAGGAGCTGAATTCTGCCAGCACCCTGAATGTGAACCGACATGAATCACGCTCTACAGCTTTGTGCCCCGCTGACCCTTGGACTTAACCCAACTGAGATCTGTGTCTGACTTCTGACCTCCAAGATTGTAAGAATAAAGCCACTGGGCTTGTGGTAATTTGTTACAGAAGCAAGAGAAAAACCAAATGCAGAAGAGACTAAAGACTTCCATACCACTAAATAATTTCTGGGTTAAAGAAGATATAAGGGATTATATTAATCATATATTGCTATAAGTGACACATTATCTTTCAGTTTAGTGGCATAAGGCATAACATACATTTACTTTGCAGTTCCAGGGGGTTAGGATTTCAGGTATGGCTCAGTTCAGTTGTGTGCTCAGGTTCAAGGTCATGGTGGTGGCTGAGACTGGTCGGCTTAAAATTTAACGGGGGAAAGTTCTTTCTCCACGTTTGCTCATGGATTGTGGGTGGGATTCAGACTCTTGCAGGCTGCTGGCCAGAGGCTGCCAACTCGTTGCCCTGTAGATATGTTCAGTGTGACGGCTCGCTCCGTCCAGGTAAGCAAGACGGAGAGCCCTGCTGGCAAGAGGAACCGAATAATCTTATGTACCCTCATCTCTGAAGTGATACCCTATCACTTTTGTCCGATTCTAGGAGCAAAATTTCCAGGACTCGGGCAGGAGTCCCAGGAGGCAGACATCTTTGGAGCCAAGTTAGAAGCTGTCTATCACCAGGGGCAAATAGAAAATTCTTCGGGTTAGTGACAAAGTGGGACATGGTGATATGTGTGTGATGCAACTAAGAGGCAGATGCATAGTTTTGAATGCAAATGGAAGTAAGAAAGGTAGAAAATAAATTAACTTAGCTTTTTTTTTCAAAGAGAGACTTTAATTTTATTGCATGTCTATCTGCTGTTTTGAATTTTCAAACATGAGCACGTGTCCTTTACATGCCCATGGTGTTGTTTTGATTTTTCTGGTACTGGAGATCAAACCAAAGGTCTCACTTGAGCTACATCTCCAGCCCCCTCTTTTATTAATTATATTGGTACAAATAAAAAAATATATATAACAATCACATTCATCAAAGGAAGTTTGTACCTATATATGATATAGCTTGGTTCCTCTTTTCCTGGCTTAGCTTCCAATTTAAGCAAATAGAAACTAGAAAATTAGAGTAAATTTGAAAGAAATAATGGTAAAAGCAGAAATTCATGAAGTAGTGAAATAAAGTAAACAAATGGTAGATAATTTTTCATCATTCAGGTTTTGGCTACTGGGTTGCAGGGGCTGTATTTTCAGCTGCTTAGCTCTTTTCTCTGTCCTGCTATGTGGAACACGGACTGTGTCAGGTGTGGCATCTTGTAACACAAGGGTGAGGAGTGCATCTCAAGGCTGGTGGACTTCTGGGGTCCTAGGTGCTGCAGAGCTATTGTGTCAGACCTGAAATCCCTACATCCTGACATTTACCCAGGACAAAGATGAATTTCTAGCTTTTTAAAGCCATGGTTATTTTGGGTCTCTGTTACATGCAGGTGAATTCTATATTATAACTAATATAAAACTGAAGAGAAAAGGTCATTACTTTTTAGATGATATGAGGATTTATATAATAAACCTAAGAAAGTAAACAAAGTGTTAGAACTAATAAGAGAATTTAAAGTTCAGCAAGATATGGGGGTATAAAATCAATCTGAATTGTACCTTCTACTCTACAAATAACTCATTATAAAAGAAAATAAGGTAGCAATTAAAACAGCAAGAAACCTCCCACACTCCATAACACATAAAATTTTCTGGGAATTAGCATAATAAAAACCTCAAGATTTTTATGAAGGAAAAATCTAAACTGTATTAAATGATATAAAATAAGATGTAAAATAAATAAAGTTATGGATAAGATGACAATATTATAACACTGTTGATACTTACCTAATTAATCTATAAATTCAATGCAACCCCAATTAAAAATTTTAATATATTTTTAGTGGACTTAATAAATGATTTCTACAAATTAAGTGAATGAATAAAGCTCCATGAATAACTAGAACTTTTTGGAATAAAGGAGACTCACATACCAGATATTAACCTGTATCATAAATCCAGCACAGAAACAGACCCTGTATATGGGAATTCAGTCTTTTATAAAGTTAGGGAAAAGGTGGCATGTTTTGTTAATAATCTAGTGAAAATGGAGCCATTATCTGGAGAAAAAGTTAGATCCTTATTCCATATCCTGGTGAAGGAAAGACCTAGTTACTTTGTTGTGTTAGTTACTTTTCTCTCCTTGCTGAGACAAAATACTCAGCACCCAGAGTTAAAGGGGAAGGGTTTATTTAGCTTACTGTTTGTAGAGGTTTCAGTCCATAATTGCTAGCTCCAAAGAAGGGTGGCAGAGGGGCAAGAGTTCATGGAGGACAGACAGCAAAGCAACAAGAGAGCTTAACAGAGTCTTTTTGCCCCTTTTATCTTATTCAGAATACTTAGGGAAGGTAGCATTCATGCCCTGAATCCTAGGGCCCATGGGCTTAGCCCCACCACTAGCAATCACACACTCTAGGTTCAGCCACCTCCAAACTAGCCTATGACCACATGGGGCTTTGGGGGACATCTAGACACAAACCATAATACTGAAATTTAAAGATAGAGCACAATGCTAGTAAAAAAAAGTGTAGACTAAGTGGGGAAATACTTCTTAATAGGTGCTAAGGTTTAGGCTTTTTTTTTTTTTTTTTTTTGTGGTACTTGGAGAGTTTTCTATCACCAAACCACACTGCTTGCTGTTTGGGATTTTAAATATCCCAGAAATGCTGATGTGTTAAAGGCTTGGTTGCCTGCAACACTATGGGTAGTTGATGAAACGTTTAGGAAGGAAGTTGGGCTACTGTGGATGTGCCCTTGAAGGGGCCATTGAGTCCTTGCCTCTTCCTCTCTGCTTTCTGGCTGCTGTGAGGTGAACGGGATTCCTGTATCCATGCTCCCACTGTGACATATTGTGTTGCCACAGGCCCAAAATAACAGGGCCAAGTGACTATGAACTGAGGCCTCTGAAACTGAGCCAAGAATAAATATTTTCCCTTATTAAATAGGTTATCTCAGGTATTTTATTACAGTGACACGAAGCTGACACAATGGGATCCTCAAAGTATATGTTCTGATGGGAAAAAAATAGATTTTAATACATTAAAAGTGTCTTTCTAGGGCCGGGGATTTAGCTCAGTGGTTCGGTGGCCTGCCTTGCAAGTGCAAGGACCCGAGTTCAATCCCCGGTACCAAAAAAAAAAGTGTCTTTCTGGGGATTGCTGTTGAAAGGTGAACACTATCATCAGAGTAAATAAGTGTCAGCTGGAAAGATGCCTTTGCAACATCTGTGACTGAAAAAAATTAGTTTGCAGAATGTAGAGAAAAACACCTAAAAGTCAGCATGGGAAAGAGCAGGAAGCACATTAGGAATGCAAGAAGTTATGAGAGGCGGTAACTTGCTGACATCCCCGGCCTACAGCTCCACTTTGACCTCCAGAGATCCCAAGACAGGGTCACTCAGTTCAGCTGCTCCAGACCTTTGGAAACTGTGTGAGGTAGTATTGTCAGCTCCTAAGTTTTGGGTTGGTTTGCTGTTCAGTAACAAATAACTAATGCAAGAAGTAAGCTACAAATAGGGACTGTTGTGTTACTATGGACTGTACTTAGGTATTATGAGTTCTTGAAAATTCAGTGATAGGAAAATAGACCCTTGCTAAGCATGGGGGCACATGCCTGTAATACCAGCCCCTGGGAGGCTGAAGCAGGAGGGTCAAAAGCTTGAGTCTTGGCTGGGCAATTTAGCAAGATCCTGTCTCAAAATATAAAAGGGTTGGGGATGTGGCTCCATATGAAGGTCCTTGATTTAATTCCTAGTAACTAACTCTCCCTCTCTCTCTCCTTCTCCTTATTTTGGAATATATATAAAGATTATAAAAATATAAAGATTATATATATATATATATAAAGTTTTAAAAGATTGTAGGATTGTAGAGAGGGTTTCCAAACACCCTCACCCTGCTTCTTTCATTGTTAACATCTCACATAACCCTGGATATTTGTCAAAAGTAGGAAACTGACATGGTGTAGTTTTATAAACTGAACTTCCTAGTCTGGTAACCAGACTCAAAACTTTATTTGAAGTTTTTAGTTTTTCCATTAATATCCTCTTTCTATTCTAGGACTCAATCCAGGGTATGCCCCAACATTTAGTTTTCATATTTTTCTAGTCTCCCGGATCATGACAATTTCTCAGTTTTTTCTTGTTTTTCATGACCTCAATAGACATCTTAGCTATAGTGAAATCACTTTTGTTTGTTGGATCGGATTTCTTTTCTTTTTTGGTACCAGGGATCGAACTCAGGTCCTTGTGCCTGCAAGGCAGGCACCAGAACCACTGAGCTAAATCCCCAGCCTTGGATCATATTTCTTTGTGACAGATTTAGGAGAGTGAACTACAGAGACTCAGGGATTATACAGATCACAATTAGTTTTACAATCATTTGTGGAAGTATTCAGTTGTCTGCCCTCCCCAATAGCCTGTAAGATTCATTAAGGTAGAGACCATGTTTGCTTCTGCAAAGTTTGCGCAATCCCTAAGACACAGTAGTTTTTCCATAAATACATGTAGAATGAATGAAAATATAGTTAATGATCCAAAGGATTTTGTGTGTGTGTGTGTGTGTGTGTGGTACTGGGAATTGAACTCAGGGGTGTTCTACCATTCAGCTACTTGCCCAGATCTTAACTTTTTTTTTTTTTTTTAATTTGAGACAGGGTCTTCTGAGTTGCCCAGGCTGACCTTGAACTTGCAATCCTCCTGCCTCCGTCTCTGGAGTAGGTGGGATTACAGGCACAGGCAAGTGCTATCATGCTCGGGTGAATGATTTTTAATGAAACAGTGAGCTACAGGATTCAGAGGATTTAGAATTGTGCCTGTATCACAGTGAGTCTTAAATAAATAGTAACTATTTTCTAGGTGCCGTACACATTACATTTTACTCACCGTAGCCGAATAAATGTGTGTTCAGTTCCGTTACATAAAATAAGGGCTGTGAAATTCTTTCCAAAGGACTCTCTCCTCTAGGTGGACAAGTCTTATTTGGTTCCTGGGAATTAATTATTCCTTTCGGTTAAGCCAAGTGCAGTTAAAGAGAAAAAAATATGCCAAAATGTTCTAGAAACAGCACATAGTGGAAGTACAGTGTGTCTGTATGCCAGGGAGAGAAAGCAAAATCAAGACAAGGTTTTCAGGAGCAAGGTAGGCAGAGCAAAACAACACAAGTTAACAAACGGGGGAAGAAAATACCAATTTCTTACTCATCCCTGCCTCTTTGAAACCTGAAGCCTAAGTTCTGAAAGCTTTATTCTAATTGAATGCAACCTCATTTTTATGCAGGGTAAAAACTCTCACCATCTCTTAACCTTTGTATTTAAAATTTTCACCCTTGAACATTACTCTTCATATTGCCATTGGCATTTTACTTAGAATGCTAAGTGCAAATCATCTGTTGGACTTTTTCAATGGCGAGGAGAGGCAGAGGCAGTGACAGCACATCTGGGAAGAGAGTGGAAATAAATCTTAATGGAATTTGGGACATGAGAAAGGCTGAGCTGGTGTCTGTGGCGGAGGCGATGATGCATTCTGGGCCAGCTCAGTGGATGTGATTATTAAAGGTTCGATTTGGAGATTTATATATAATTGAGAAATAATAATAAATTGGATTTGGACTTTTGGCTCCTCTCCCAGATTAAATCCTTTGAGTGTTTCATCTTTTAGAAGACACAAAAGGATCCCATTTTGAGTCTTACATATCTAAATGCAGCAAGGGACTTCTTTTGTTTTGTTTTGTGTAGGGAAAAAATAAAAATGTGTTTCAGAGTAAAAATACCAAAAAGTCATTACAGTAAGAACTTAGGAATGAGCCTCTGTATATTATATTATATTATTAGCAAATATATTTTGCTAGTGACAATATATCCTGATAAACCAGGGCTGATTATTTACTTTCTAATTTATTTTCCAATTTTTTCTTTCTTAGCTAGCTGTAGAAAATTCAGGTTTAAATGTCTTTTTTAAGATCAATGACCTTCTATGGAAGAAATTACTTGTGTCCGTGTCCATATTTAGATTATTTGCTTTCCTCATATTTTCATTGCTTTACTTCTAGATTGCTATTTCATAAAAAGGGCTCATTCATGTAGTCACTCACTGTTTATGGAAACCTTGTATTGGATTCTTAATGATTAGCTCAGTATCTGAAATATGGTTATATATTAAATTTATTTCTATAAATATTTGTTGAATGAAGAAACATTGTATTGCATGCACATAACAATGTTTTGAATGCATTTCCTAAGACATGGCAATTATTTTTCGTTATATGTTCCCCTTTTCATGAATTTTATTTATAAAATATTTATTCATTTATTTTTCCTCTTTCCTCCCTTTTCCTTACTCTCTCCAGCCACTGATAAACACCATTCTATTCTAATTTCTATAAAGTCCACAATTTTAGATTTCACATTTCAGCGAGATCATGAGGTCCTTGTCTTTCGGTGCCTGGCTTGTTTCACTTAACATAATGGTCTCCTGTTCCATTTGTGTTGTCACAATGACAAGATTTCATCCTTTTTATGGCTGAGTGCTAGTCCATTGTGTATGTGTACCACATTTTCTTTTTGTTTTTGTTGGCTTTTTTGAGACAGGGTCTCACTCTGTAGCCCAGGCTGGCCTTGAACTCATGGTAATCCTCCTGCTTCAGCTTCCTGCATGCTGGGATTAACAAGCCTGTGGCGTCATGCCCAGCTACCACATTTTTCTTATTTATCAGCTACTGGACACTTATGTTATTTCTATTTCTTGGCTATTGTGAATAGTGCTGTAGTAAGCATGGGAGTGCAGATGTCTCTGACGTACTGATTTGAACTTGTTCTACTTTCAGGTTTTTGAGAAACTGCTGTCCTGTTTTCCATAGTGGTGACAGTAGTTTACATTTCCACCAGCAGTGTGCGAGGGTGTCTTCCTCTCCACATCCTTCCCAGCAGTTGCTATCTTTTGTCTTTTTGGTTTTGATTTACATTTCCCTGGTGATTAGTGATGTTGTGGACCATTTGTATGTCTCAGTAGTAATAGAATTTTTAACTTGGTTCTATCTTTAAAATCAGGGGCCTGGCCTCTCCTTGCCACCTCTCCTCTTTTTATGGCTGGAGCGTGGTCAAGGTGTTGAGTTGTTGCTGAGCCACAGACAGAAGATGCTTAGAACCCTGCCTGACATGTGGCACACTGCTTCCCTACAGCCCCACACTCTGCATCTGGATCATTATCTATGTGAGGGAGAAACAAACTTCCGTCTCGTTTGAGCCATTGTCATTGGAGGCGCCTCTTGCAAAATGGGGGCAAATCTATCTTTGAACCGTGTAGTTCTCAAGGCACTTAGCTCTAGGAGGAGTGAGAGGAGCTGGCCTCCAGTAACCATGCTATAAGTCAAAATATGAGAAGTTCCATGAAGAAGAACAATAATTGCCCTCAGGGTTTGAAGGAGCAAGAGATCACATGCACCCGGAGTGCAAATTAGGTTTAGAAACGAAAATATCTGCATTTTGAGAGCCATATGGCTCTAGACTCTCCTAGGTGTGTATATTATTGTTCAAAGAACCCTATTTGCTCAGCTGTCTGGCTGTTGTAGTGTTGCTACTTGCAGTCTATGGAAGGAGCCCTACGGTTTTGGGATCAGTGTAGGCTCGGCTTGCACCAGAACAGAGGTGGACTGAGCTTTCGCTAAATGAGTGAACTGTGGCCTTCACAGATGCTCAAGGTGGTCAAGAGCACAGACTTAGCAGGCGTGGTGGTGTACAGCTGTAATCCTAGCCCTCTGGGAGGCTGAGGCAGAAGGATCACAAATGTGAACCTAGGCTGGGCAACTTAGCAGCTGTGGGAGACCCTGTGTCAAAATAAAAAGGAAAAAAGGCTCAAGGACGTAACTCTGGTTCAATCCTCAGTAACAAAAGGCCCTGGGTTAAGGCCCTGGGTTCAATCCCCAGTATCAAAATTTAAACCAAAGCGTTGGCTTTGGAGTCAGGCAGATGTGGTGTGATTTCAAATTCTGCTTCTACCACCTACCATCTGTGAGGGGCTGAGCAGATCACTGCGGTCGTTGAAATTAGGGTCCATGAGTACAAATCTCTGTTTTACCATTTAGGAATTATGTGACTAAGACAATTTGTCTAGCCTCTCTGTGAACTGATTGCCTCCTGAGTTAAGTGAAAGTACCTTACAATATTAAGTCAACAAGTATAATGCTTAGTATAGGACATGCTAACACTCATTTATATTCTTATTTAAGATATGGAAACAAATAATGCCTGATATATGATAAACAGTTAATATGCCTATTGTTATTAATGACATAATTTCCTAGTGGCTTACTTTACTAATGTAAAAGAGGTAATGATATTTGTTTTTTGTCCTCATCTGTAAAATAATGTCTACCTTTTAAGTTTTTATGTAAGGTCTATAAAGCACTTGCACAATGCTTGGTACACAGTAGGTCAATAAATTACTGCAAAAATTTTGAAGTTGCCTAATGCTCTATTGTGTTGCTATCTCCATAAGGGTGCCAAGGTAGAGATCTGGAGAATTCAGATCTAGTGGTGGAGAGGAAATGGGAACATCAGCCATGTGCTAAGCCCTTTATGTGATTCACCAAAGTCCGGGAAGGTATATCCCTTCCGACAGTTGAGGAAAGTGAAGTTCAGAGAAAGTAACACCAGAATTTCACTGGTGTTTGCGAAGGTCCCCACAAAGAGGAGATAGGGATATCAGCTTGGTCCACAGAATAGGTTCTTGACTCATCTTCATAGGAAAAAACACTTCAGGATGCATCAGTGAGAGGCATAAGCTGGTTTACTAAGCAGAGTTAGAAAGTAAGAGAAAATAGTAGAGGGACCTTTAGCTTGAAGAACTGAAAGGGGCATAGCTCTGATGGAGAAGATCAGACTGGCCTGTTAGCAAAGAAACAGACCAGTTTTTATGGAGTGGCTGAGGTGGGCCAGGGCCTGGTTAATCATTATCTCAGTTCTAGTTTTGTAAGGTGGTTCTGGAGAAGTCCCTTTCTCTCCAGGGGACGATTCAATTTCCATGAGTTGACTGTGCTTGGGCCAGTCTCAGTTCTGTAGCTATTCTGCTTAGATACAAGGTGACCAAAGGTTTTGGGCAAAGACTAGAGATATCTGCATGCCTACTGGTAGTTTTATGCTCCTGTAAATTTCTTCTCCTCATTCTTGAAAGGGGATGAGATAGCTTATATAAATTTAAGGCTAATCAACCTTGTCAGCTTTTAGACAGACTCAAACATACCCCCAAAAGACTCATACACGTTTCTTTATGAAAAATGCATTTAGACTGTCTCTAAGGGACACCAAAATCTTAACAGTTTCAGGATTATTGAAAAGTCGAAGTTCAAAATCTGAGACTCAAGGCAAACTTTTACCTGTGATCCCCTGTAAAAAAATGTTAAACACTGCTGATATACAGTGGTACAGGGTAAATATTATTTCAAAATAGAAGAATTGGGGGATAGAAAGAAATTTTACCAAAACAAGACTGAAATCTAACAGGGAAAACATTAAATACTGTAGCTTTGTGTCCAACAAAACAGGGGCATGTTGTGACTTTGAGATGTGAACTCCAAAGGGTTTGGGTACCTTGCACCTGCAGCTTTGCTGGTTGTCCACTTGACCTCTTTCTTGGAGTAACTTTGTTTCTGCTTGTGACTTCACTCAGGAGCTGTGCCATGTTACTGGCTTCTCTAACTTCTGATGTCTCCGCTGCACCTGTGGTTTCACTATTACAGCTTCAAGCACTACCCTCAGGGAAACACTGCCTGGCCTCCCAGGCCTTCCTTTGAAATCTGTGAAGACTCCCTGACCCTACAACTCTTGGATTCTGCATGCCTGTAAAATTAGCACCATGTGGATAATGCCAAGGTCTTCTATAAGCTACATCAGTAGCTAGGCCACTTGGATTATGGTTGCAGAGGACTTTTTCGGGTCTGGATTACTGAGCACTGTAAACTGAATCCCAAGGAGCCAATTCTCTAGGTAGTCTTCCTGGAGAAGGCTGTCCTGGAGCTCTCTCCTTAAAGTAATGTTTTTCTGTTTTGTGTCCTTGACCCTTCTAAGGACTGGGTCATGATGATGCCCTCAAGGAATCTTTCCTCTTGTCCTGATGCAAAGTACTTGGCTTTTTTTTTTTTTTTTAAATATTTGGAGATACTGTAAAGGGGATTTCTTTTTTTTCTCTCTCATTGAGTTTATTGGTACATTTTAGGTATACAGTACAGTTACATTCATCATTGGGATCTTGTATCTTTACATGACAGGTCTTGG
>NW_022900920.1:17803357-17826222 GCF_012274545.1 Fukomys damarensis | reverse complement strand
TTTTTTGAGACAGAGTCTCACTATGTAGTTGAGACTGACCTGGAACTCACTATGTAGTTCAGGCTGGTCTCGAACTCACAACGATCCTCCTGCCTCAGCCTCCCGAGTGCTGGGATTACAGGCATGAGCCACCACACCTGGCCCCAGGCTTCTTTTTAATGCTAATATCTTTAGCAACCAATCTCTCCTCTGCTTAAACTTTGCAGGTGCTTTTTCCCCCCCATGTACACAAGGAAAACTTTCTTTTTTTAAAATCTAAACAAAAAAAAACTTTATTAAGCCACATTTGATCTGTGAGTTGAAAACATTCTGGTGTAATAACAGATTATTTTTCTCCCCAAAACACATGAGCACCAAAACTGTCCAAGAACACTTAATATTTTAGTAAAACTGGAATGTGAAAATTAAGGAGGGGGAAAGGTATTTTCAAAAGGACATCTTTGGAGATCAGTGTACTGCAAAGAAAACATACTACACACCTGGTACACATAAATACTAGTACAGGTACTCAAAATAGGCAGAGCTCTAAACCATGGATATTAAATAAGTTAAAGGTATTTCAGATACAAAGGATAAAACAAAACAGCAATTAAAGAATCGAGTAACTGTCTCCACCAACAACACAGAAAGATGAAGTGAATAAAGTCAAGTGTGTTTCCCCAATGTTTTCATTAGGGTGTTTTTGTTTGTTTAGCTTGCATACATTAGGATTATTACAATACTTTTTTCATTCTAAATATTAATATTTACCCTCTAAAGAGAAGGGTCAGGAAGAGAGGGAAAAGCTCAACCCTTCTTGGAACTTACACCAGGTCTGTTGGGGCCAAAGAACCTTTAGGAAGAGCCACCCTGAGCTTGCTGTGGTTTCCTCAAACCCCTTGCTCAGACGCCTACTTGATCCTGACAGGTAGAGCATGGTTTAGGGGAAAGAATCAGAAGATGAGGATACAACTGTTATCACTTCTTTTTTACAAGTGGAATGCAAATAGGCTTTTTAAAAAATAAGTCGTTGTTAAAAATAAAACAAACCAAGCTGGGGATTTAGCTTAGTGGCTCCACTGCCTGCCTCAGAAGCGCAAGGATCTGAGTTCGATCCCATGTACCAAGAAACAAAACAAAACGAAGAACAAAAACAACCTAAAGGCAGAATCTGCAAGGTTAACAGTCACAACAGAACATTTACCAGAGTTACAGTGTTTTTGTTAAAATAATACTTTGTAGGATTTGTGACATTTTCTGCCACGGGACTGTAGAGAGTCTGGAAAAAATGTAAAAAAGCGTAAAAGTTTTGTTCATCAGGTATATTTAAAATCAGACCTTAACAGATCTGCTACATAATGTTCAGCAAGAAGATGGGTTCAAAGGCAAACATTGATCACATTTTTTGTTCAAAAAGCTCAATCTTAAAGGAGTCCTATATAAGAAAACCACTTGGAAAATATATCCTTGTATGGATTTCAAAAACTGATCATACAAAAAATTTTTGAAAAATAAATTAGATAATTAAAAATGTCTTTTCCAGCAGAGCCGGACACTAGACTGTCCTCATAGAGCCATTATTTCTGCTGCTTTTACTGTAACTTGGATTTTTTTTTTCTAGCCACATTTCAGCCAACTGCTGTGTAGACCCATATGTTTGGAACCCAAGCACATTTTGTACTGTTTGGGATCCAGATTGGGGTCACAGAAGACCAGGTGTTGGGTGTGGACTACTCCTACTTCTTGGCTCCTGAACGTCTTCAAACCTGCCTGGACAGCCTTGCTGAAGAGGTCCACATCCTCCAGCCCCCACCCCTGGATGGAAACATCAAAGCCACCTACTTGGACAAGGTCTCCTTTATAAATATAAGTAATGCCAAACCCATAGTTTCTCCAGAAGCCAGTTTTCTGAGTAAAGGCAAAATGGTTGTCACTGGGAACTTTCCCACTATAAACAATCTTTGGATCACCGCTAAAGATGATGGGGAAATATATTTGTTGGCCCAGAACTGTATTTGCTCCATAGCATGACAGGAACTCTGTAGTGAACACCAGGTCAACATCACAGAAGAAGAGTGGAGATTCATTATTAAATTGTGAAGATCCTACTTCAAGGGCCAGAGCTCTTGAAAACTCTCCAGACGCAGGCAAAATCTGCATGTCAGCTTTTGGATACTTGACACGATAATCTCTCATCAGTTCAACCTGCTTGGCCTTGTCGGGGTTGGAGTCAGAACTGAAAAATAGAACGATAAGCCGAACATTCTGATTTGGAATGAGACATGTCTTCTCACAGATTCCCATAAATCTCACCAATATGTCAAAACGTCTGGACAATGGAATCAGGATGTTTATCTTTTTCTCTTTGGGCTCTCTGTGCTCCTTCTTGGACCTGGGGAGCTGAAAGGGAACTAACTTCTTCAGGGACTTGGAGAGGAAGGGCAAGGAGCCGGAGTCCTGGTTGATCCTGTCGGCCAGCTCCTCCTGTTCCCTGAACTGGATCTTGCTGAAGGTCTGCTGCAGGTCCGCGTCTCCTCACCTGCACCATCATCTTCTTTCCTTTGTGCTTCTTGTACAGAGCAGCAGGTCCAGGATGTACTCCACCACGCACACGGGGTTCGCACCGCTATCCCTACTGCTTCTCCGTGAAGTCAGTGATGCGCCCTTGGGTCTTGGCACTGATCATCTCCATCACCTGCACCATGACGTCGTCCAAGGCTTCCCTCTGCGCAGAGTCCATTCCTCTGGCTGGCCGTCGGCGTCTGAATACAAGTACTTTCCGGTCAGAAGCTCCCACTCCAGAATCTCCTCCCGGGGACACTTGCCAACGCGCGGGACCGTCCCCCGAAGCACCTCCCGGCTCATGATCACACCAGGGCCCCCATGCAGAAGTCCTCACCGGGCTCAAGGGCCAATTTCCCCATTGCTTCTGTGGTGCCCAGTCCAGTCTGCCCAAGAAAGAGGGGCTCACTGCTACGCAAACGCCTCAGGAAACTCTCCAGACAATCTCCTTTGATGTAAACATCATCCTCTGCTCTCATAAACCATTCATACTTGTCCGAGGAGTGGTCATGCGTGTACTTGAGCAGCGACACTATCGGGATCGGTATAGAAGTATCTGAACCCTCACTAGAGAACTCAATTTTCCCAGGAATTGTCTTGGACTGCCTTCATCGTTCATCTCCAGAACTTTTTCCATCTTGCAAAGCTGAAAATCTGAATCATGGTATTGCTTCTGTAACCTATGTACGGCCGAGGAGCGGGTCGTGACTCCCACGAAGACCAAGTTTTCAAGTTTCTGCCGCTGTGGCCTGCGCCTTTAAAAGGGGACCTCGCAAGGTCGAGGGGCCAGCGAGATGGCACAGGCACTGGCAGCTGAGCCCTGGCTCTGGTGCAGCCCTGCTCCTCTGCTGGGGCTGCTCCTGCCCCGTTGTCTTCGTGGGTGGCCTGAGCCTCCCTGCAGCTGCAAATCCTCCGGCTTAGCTCTCCATTGCAATAGGAGTCCAAAATGGAAAACTTTTTAAATGGACTTTTCTCTCCTGTTTCTCAGTGTAAATGTCACTAAGAGGAGCAAGCAGTACCTCTGCCACAGCCTGCATGCTGTTCTGCCGTGAAATTTTCTTGACCGGATTAATTAGTCTGCTGCCCTTAATCTTAGTCTCTCACAGAGTCTCAGGACATGAATAAAATGTAGACACATTTTCTGCCAGAGTGATCTCAAGTTCAGCTGCCAGTAGAGTCCCTCTTCCCAACTGGAAACATCCGAGCCTGGTCTTTACTGTCTGCATTTGTCAGCATTCTGGTGTCTGAGCTCTGACCAATATGGCCCATCAAACTCAGTTTACAGCATCCTAGGGCTCCTCTAGCTGGCGTCTCCACATCTTTTAGAACTCCTGAAAACTGCTTCCAAAGGCTTCTTAACCACATGGTCAGGTAGTCGCAGCAGCAACCTCACTTCTGGTACTAAATCTGTCTTAGTCACTTTCCTCATTGCTTGGACAAAATACCCCATATCCAGTTCTTAAAGGAGGAGAGGTTTGCTATGGAACACAATTACATTTCATGGTCAGTTGTCTCCAAGGCAGAAAATGGCATAGTAGAGAGGCATAATGGAGGAAAAGCTGCCCACATCTCAGCAGCCAGGGAGCACAGAGAGAAATGAAGAACCAGGAAGGAAGATACATTCTTTCATGTACACACCAAGCGACCTGCCTCTTCTGACTACCCCCACCTTCTAATAGCAAGTCAGCTACATCACTTGCATGATTCAGTCATCTTCCTGAAGTCCCACCTACAAGTGCATGAGGCCTTTGGGGACATTCTTGATTTAAATTATAACATTTAGTCTCCCACCCCAGGTTCTCTCATTTCCATAGCACCTGATCTCATCCTCTGGTTCTTAATGGCGTCATCTGGAGTGTCCTTGCACACACTATGCAAGTATTCTGTTACTGAGCTGTGTCTCCAGCTACTCTACTCTCTTTACCCAGAATATAAAGATTTTTGAAGTTCTGACAATGAGGACTGGGAGATGTCACAATATAAACTTCTTTGAGGGTTTTACCTGATTGATCTGTAGTCACTTTCAGAAGGACATTTGCTTTCCCGTATAGGTCTTTTGAACATAGTGAGTATGAATATTTAAGGCACAAAGAAAACCTGATAAACATTACATTCAGAACCACCTGCCTCTGACGGTTTAATTTTTGTTTCATGTGTTGTCATTTACTGGTCACTACAACAGATGTCACAAGACAGATAGCTGTGAGTGATTAAATGTAGCAGGGAGGCATAGACTATAAAAAATCGGAGGGGAAGACACAAGTGACTTTTTTTTCAGTTAAAATTTTTAAAGTGAAAGGAAGAGTTGAAATACTATTCAAGATACAATAAGGTCATCTTAAAATTTCCTATTAACTGTCATTGTTTTTCTCAGATTATAAAAGCAGGAAATTTAGAAGATATAATTTTGAAGGAGATAACTACTAATTCTACCACTCTGAAATAATCTATGCATAAATGCATTCCTATATAGCATATTTTTAAAGAATTTTTTGTATTTAATACTTTATAAATATTCTACTCGAACCGTTTTTATAATTATGAAAATAACTCCTGTTTGCTTCAGAAAACTCAAGCGGAGCAAACTGAGCCAACGGGCTTTCATCCACAGGGCTTCCTGCTTACCTCCCCGAGGGTCAGTGTTGACATACGAGTGCATCCTTCTGGACATCTTCACACGTATACCTTCTGCAAATCGTCTTTTTCATTTAACTTTTTTTTTCCCCACAGCCACTAGGCCATAAATTCCAATATCTCCTACTTGTTCTCTCTCCCCTTGCTCAACCAGCTGAATTAATGCGCTCACAGCACCAAAACGGCCCATGGCCACTGGTTGAATCCCCAGGTAGCACCCACTTACGTCATTGTGCCAGTGGTGTGGGGTGGTTACCAGGACAAAAGGTGAGAGCAAAAGCCCACTCCCTTTCTGGGGGAGAGACCTTTTCCCATTGTTGTCTGTAGAGCACTCAGGAGAAAGGTTGGTCTTTGGAGTCCTCCCTGAGGGTTGACACCATGTGATACTGTGTGTGGTGACTGTGGCTTGTTTAGCAAGTGCCACCTGCATTTAAGTCAATTTAAAGAAATCAAAGATGCAAAATGCCTTGCAGCTCAACATTTGTAGTTTCAATTTGTATGTTTTCCAAACTTGCCCTTGAACAGCCTCTCAGAAACTCTGGAAACACATTTTTGAGTTGGCTTCTTATTTGTTTGAAAACTTTTAGCAGTATCTAGAAGCATGGAAGAGCTAGACAATCTAATTTTAGCATTGTTTGCAAATGCAATCTGCCTCCTGAAAGGGATGGTGGCAGGTGTTAACCCTGGCTCCACCACTAACAGAAGAACTTGCGATGAATTCCTAATTTTGTCACCAGCTGGGCTTTGAGCTTTGAGCTTGTATTCATATTTCGCTCTCCCTCCTGCCGGTCCTCTCTCTCTCTCTCTCTCTGCCTCCCCTACTCTTTCCCCTGAATTCCCAGCAGGGGGTGCAAATTCAAATACTTGCAGGACTGGCATCATGACATCCTCAGTGAAGTGGGCAAATTCGGGGCTGTTCTACCTATCGCTGACACACTGGAGAGTGGACTTAGTGTTGCCAGAAGTTGTGTTTTCAGTGTAGTTGTAAACGCACACTTTAAAATGTGAAATCCTCCAACTTCTTTTGATTCAGGCAGTTAAGTCAATTTTCAAAACCTCATGCTGGTAGGAAGAACGCAAATCTATGAGTTATGTCCAGGTCCTGTAGATAAGGGCAAAATTTGAACTGCTGATCATGTTACATAGTCTTTTCATAGATTAAAAAACAACCATCACTGAAATACCAAAGCCCCTATTTTATTTACATTTATGATTTATGGGCCAATCAGAAAATTCTTATATTAAACTCCCCATAGTCTGCCCTCTAATAGGACTGGTAGATTAACTTTAAAATCTTTTAAAGTTAAGCAAAAATTTACCTGTTCTTCTGGATGTATATTTACCATATGCTAGTGAGACTTTGGTTAAGGAATGGATTTGGTGATATTGTAAAGAAGCTGAATGAAAATTAAGTTTATTATGGAAATATCGATGGTCATGTTTACCTTCCCAACACTAATTCAAGCCTAAATTGACTTGAGTGCTCTGATGTCATTCATTTCTATGATCAGGGTGAAATGGTAGCATAAGTTACAGAACTAGAAGGTCAGGGAGTGCTTTTTGCCATTATTAGAGTCCACTGCTCTTTGTTTATGAAATGAAAGATGACAGTTCTGGGGAAGATGAGATAATATACTTTCCCTGTACTTCCCTCATCTTTTTTTTGGCACGGGTGGCGGGGTGGGGTTGAACTTGGGACCTTGCACTTGGGAAGCAGGCGGTGGAACCACTGAGCCAAATCCCTGGCCCCCTCCCTCATGTTCTAATCCCTATCATCCCTTGGCTTCCTCAGTGCGATCTAAGACTGTTGATGCAGTCAGCAGGAAATGTGTGGTGGCCTCAGGGCTGTCTCTACTACTGGTGATTCATTCGTTTTCTGACTCATCATTACTTTCTCTTGGGGGATTCTGTGAGAGCTGTGAATAAGCCTGATTCTATACAAGATGATAAGAAAAAAACGAGGAAATGGAATCTGGCCGTAGTTGGTGCCTTTGCTGTCTTATGTTCTAGTCATCAGGTGGCACACTATAATAAAGCTATTTTTTTGTGTGTTTGTTTTTTTTTTTTTTAATTTTTTTCTCATTGAGTCTATTGGTACATTTTAGGTATACAGTAGTTACATTCATCATTGAGATCTTGTACCTTTACATGACAGGTCTTGGTTCTCATTTTTTCCCCCTTGTCCCTGCCCTCCCTTCATGCCCTCCTCCCCTCCCCATTTACTAACACTTTATTTCCATTTTTTAATTTTCTCATATTTTTTTCTTCTCCCTTATTGCCCTTCCCCTACCCTTCCATGTTTGTTTTTTTAAAATTTCTTTTCACTGGAGTCTAGCAGCTCCAAGTGACAGAAACTTAGTCCCCAGACTAGTGGAGACCTTAAAGTTCTTGAGCAGAGTGAAGATTTCCCTCTCATTCATATATCGTACCATTGTGAAGAATTGCAATCTTTAGGAGACAAAAGAATTTAACAAGATCTAATTCTAATGATATGCTGCACTGTTTGTCTTTAGAAGTTTTAATTTTTGTTTCATTAGTACATATTTGCAGTACATGAAGCTTACAGTCATCCTGGGAGCAGGTACATGTACATATTACATCTCACTTCCCTTTTTAATCTCTCTTTCATTCCTACTCATTTTCCTCCCTCCATCTTTAAATTCCCTCTTCCCATTTTTTTCTTGTTGCTGTTATTATTATTATTAGCTCATGTTTATGACATATCTTTACATTCATTATGGGTATTTGATAACTGTTCATGGCATAGCATTGATATTCTTTCCATTCTCCTCACTCTCTCTTAGGCCTTGGGCTCCTGGCCCTCTTCCCATTTGAACATTTTTTTCCCTTTTCCCAATATCTATTATACATTTTAGTCCTTATTTCCACTTTCAGTTTTCCACACCAGAGAAGTAATGTGGTATTTAAATATATGTTTCTGATTTATTTCACTTAAGAGTATGGTCTCAAGGTGAATCCATTAAGGTATAAATGATTGAAGCTCATCCTTATGGCAGAGTAGCACTCCACTGTATAAAATTTTTTTTTGTCTTGTTCGTTACGAGTCTTGCTTGCATTAGTTTCCATAGAAACTGCACAACTATGCAACCTAGCATGTTGTTCCACCCTCACATGTAGCTAGCCTTTACCCCAAGTGATTACTAATCAAAATCAGTGGCTTAGTGTAACAGCCTCTTGTCTTTTTAGTGAATACCTGCAAGCTGATATCCAATTTGTGTCATTACAATTAAATTTCTTGTAGCTTTTTTTGTTATTATGGAGAAGAAAAATATATTTGCTTATTTTTCTGACATTTCCCTTAAAGCATAATGCCCTCTCTGTTTTGCTTGAGTTGTAAAGAAGAGGGAATACATGGTAAAGTAAGTGGTTTGATTTCTCTTGTATACCGCTTCTGAACATCTAATTATTTTTAGTTGTCTCAAATAAAATAAATCAGTGGCTTGGGTGGACCAGCACCTTTTGCTTAAGTAGCATTGGCTGTCCTGGATCCCTGCTTTCTATGTCTCTTAGCTCCGTCTTTTAATTTTTTTCCCCTCATTGTACACTGAGTAGGAGACTAGAGCCAACTACAGAGGTTTCTGCTAATATTTCACATGTTTTCAGTATATGGTGAAAGATGTGGGTCAGCTGGGAAAATTGTTTGCCATTCTGAAGTGATGTATTACATTTAATATGAGGACAGATTGTGTGTGTATGTGTGTGTGTATTTTTTGTACTGGGGATTGAACTCAGGACCTCGTGCTTGTGAGGCAGGTATGGTGCCACTGACTAAATCCTAGTCCAACAGATTGTGTATTGAGAGTTACTGAAACTTTCTTGTGACTACATTTCTTAATGATTCTTCCTGGTAATTGATTTGGGTTCAAAGTCAGATAGCTGAATTGAACTTGTTCTTGCATTTGATTTATATCCCCTGAAAGTATTAAGTAAATAATAATTTGTGTGACACATGGAGTTGATTTGGGTCTGTTGGAGTAATAATTTTTTTTTAACTTTAAAATTTCATTGGGTCTATGATTAAATGGATCTCAAAGGTCAACATAGATAATCTCAATTATTTAACTTCTTGAGGATCCTGAAAAACATGCCAAACCAGACAGAGACTTTAGTTTTCCCTCTTCTCAGCTGTTCCTTAGGCCTTATTCTTACAGAAGACCTCATGTTATATACTAGTGTAGGCTCCAGGGTCAGACTGTCTCTGCCTGACCTCACCACTTAACTGTGAATTCAGAAAACAGACTCTCTCTGCACCTTATTTTTCTCATCTATAAAATGGGAAAAAATAATATTTAGCTTATGACGTTCTTCCTCAGACTAGTGATTAAAAAAATATATCAAAGACTTAGATCTGTTACCTCCTGAAGCACTGAATAAATTTAATTATTGTTTTGTGTTTCTCAAGGAGTGCAACAATAATGGTTAATTTAAAAGAAAAAGCTATGAGTCCCATTGAGAAGTGAGTGGCAGGATCATTTTACAGTAATAGTTTACAGATGCACTGCTTTAAAAAAAATCTATGGTTTTGAATAAGATGGGTTAAAGGGGAAGCTATGCTTAGAAATTTTGAAGTTCATCAAATTTGAAATGCATTTTTTTGCATTCACTTGGCATAAACAAAGTTACTTTGAAAGGTATGATAAATTAGCTCAAGATCTTTCTTCTTTCTTTTTGTGGTTCTGAGGTTTGATCTCAGGCCCTTGCACTTGCTAGGAAAGTGCTCTACCAATGAACTATACCCCAAGGCCTGGAAGAGTTTTTTGATTGTTAAGTAGTTAGGTGGAGCTATAGTTAGAATCATAGAATTCTTAGAGCTGGAACAAATGCTTTTACTGAAGCCAAACACACTTTATTTATAAAGGGCTTTAAACGATATTTTTAGTGAGTTATTCTTTTTCTGTCCTCCCTCCTGCTAGTGAATCATGTTTTAATGTATCTTGAAATCTTTTAACATTATAATCTTCTAGAGTCTGTTAAAAATGTAGATCCAATCCTAGACTCATGGAGCCATCTTGGGATTTGTATGTGGACTCTTCTTGGATGCTATCAATACTCACCACAACCTGAGACCACTGTATTAGTGAGTCCCTCCCTTGATCCCTTCCTCCCTCCCTTCCTTCCTGTAGTGATGGGGATGAAACTCAGGGCCTTGAGAATGTGAGGCAAGTGCTTTATAACTAAGTTACACTCCTGAGCTCTGGTGATTTTTTAGAGTATTTTATAGCATCATTTAAAATAATTTAGAATTATGTATCCACAGAACAGATTTTAAGAAGGTTACATCTAGTCTGTTTAGATTACTGTAACAACATACCATTTGCTGGGTAATTTATAACAGCAGAAATTTATCACTTATAGTTCTGTAGGCTGGGAAGTCCAAGATCAAGCTGCCAGCAGATTCACTGTCTTCTGGGGGCCCTTCCTTCATAGACAGTGCCTTCCCTATGTCTTCACATGCAGAAGGAATAAATAAATGAGCTCTCATGGGCCTTGTTGATAGAGGCACTCAGGTCATTTGTAACACCAGAGCCCTCCTTATCTGACCTCCTCCCCAAGGCTCCATCTCTAATACCTTCCCTTTGGGGGGTGAATTTCAACACATGAATTTGGGAGAGGGCATAAATATTGAGACCATAGCAGGCACTTTGATACCTTATTTTTTAATAAGAAGAAATTTTAAATACATGTTTTTGGGTCACAGTGTTTTTTTTCCCCCAAATTAAGAGGATGACAACACATTGGGTTTTATTTCATTCAAATCACATTTTCTTTTCCAGCTGCTGCAAAGTGCATCTACAATTTTCTATTACAGATCCACTTTTAAAAGGTTTCCTGTGACATTACGGCAAGCCTTTTTCAAACAGAGGGATAGCCCCAAATAATTCTTCAAAATAAATAAAAACTGCGTTCCAGCAAATGGTAGATGCATGATGTCACAGTGAGGCAGACACTGAAAAGGACAGCCGAAGTCTTCCAACAGTTTATGAGAAAGAATTTAGACATTTAAAAAATCCCCACTGTCATGAACATAAAGTGAGGTTTTTCAACTAGTGTAAAAGCTGAATCAAAAACAGAAATAAAAAATCCAACAGTGTATAACACCTTTTCATTCATCTGCCACACTGACAGTGCAAATACAAATCTGGCCTCAATGTACAGACCCCCAATCAACAATGTACAGCTTTCTTTGTCCTCTATGCTAAGAGCTTAAGGGCCAAACAGTACCAAATGTATAGGCTTCAGAAACCACCTAAGTTAAGGGTGTTCACTTATTTTAGCTGAGTTACATCCAGAACACTGACAGGTGATCACTTACAATAATATGAAGTTAAATTTTTTGAAAAATAAACTTTAGTGGAACAATCCTGAAAGGTACACCAGAAGAATAGCAGGTTACCAGTCTAAGGTGTCAGCCAGTTTGTTTCAGCCACTTTGAGTCCATGTCTAAAATCTAAAATTTAGTTGGCTTTCCCTATGTTGAGAACTTCCTGTCGTGTCAGTAACTATGCTATGAAATAGAGACTAAGGTGAAAAAATTTTGTTTAAAATCATAACTGCTGGGCCAGGGATTTAGCTCAGCGGTTTGGTGGCTTGCCTTGCAAGCACAAGGACCCGAGTTTGATCCCTGGTACCAAAGGAAAAAAAAAATCATAACTGCTGTATCTGTTGCCTACAACCTCAACAGCTTGTGAAAGTCTGGGAAATGTTCATGCATAATGATAACGCCTCTGGGGACAAAATTGCCCCATACAATGGTACATTATCAATCCTTAGTGAAAACCTTTTAAAAACACAACAGGTTGGAAAAATGGGCTAAAAGAGGCAAATACAGTATCTGCCTTTAGAGCTATTGACTCAGGGATTCTCTCAATTAGAAAATCTTGCAGAGAAGTTATTTTCTTTTTCAAAATTCAGTTGATGACATTGTGTATTCTAGATCTGGCATTTTTTTCATCGTCGCTGTCTTGTGAATCATCATCTGTTCCATCTACTTCTGGTGAATCTACATCCTCATCTCCACCCATGTTGTTCATCATTTTGGAGAAATGATCAAAATTAGACCTGTCTTCATCAGAATCATCCTCCCAGTCTTTCCAATTATTGAAGTCCACATTAAGCCAACTAAGCTTTGCCCTTTCTTTTGTTAACCTAGGCCATGACTGGCCAGATTCTCCTTTTGGTAAACAACGTAAAATTGATCTGTCTGTTCATTCATGCTTGGAATCACTTGGATCACTGCAGTGAAAAAGATCAATTTCATTCAAATATTTAAAATTATCACTTCCTCCAAGACAACTAAAAGTGAGTTCGGATTTTTCAAAATTTGCTTAACATCTTTACTGTCTTTAACACAAAATTCAATGAAGACATAGTCCCTTTGATCATACCACTTTGCAGAAGCAGGCTGCCTGGATCCAAAATATACTAGAAGCAACCTATAGTATTTTCCTGAGTATTGTGAGTCTGTTTCTTTTTCATACTGTTAACTCCTGGAACGCAACTATCTTTTTATTTTATTTTATTTGAGACCAGGTCTTTGTAGTTCAGGCTGGCCCTTGTATGGTTCACAATGTTTACATTCATCTTAGGGAATAGGTACAGATACTTAACATAGCTTAATTCTTTTTATTCCCCCTTTTTTCTACTCACTTTCACTTCCCTCAGTTTCTAGATTTTCCCATTTGCAAATGATCTATCTCTGTTTCTTATCATCTATCTTTTATTTTGTTTTTTGAAATTATTTATACTTTGGGTTTCTTATATAAGAGAATTTATGCAATATTTAAGCTTGTGTGTCTAATTTATTTCACTTAACATTATGATCTCAAGATGCATCCATTTTCCTATAAATGGTTCATGTTTATCCTTCTTTATGGCAGAGTAGTACACCATTGTGCATAAACATGTTTTCTTTATCCACTCATTTGTTGATGGATATATAGGTTACTTCTAAGATTTACCTGTTATAAATTGTGCTGCCATATACATATATATGCATGCATCACCATGGTATGATGCCTTTAATTCTTTTAATAAGCTACCTAAGAAGGAAATGGTTAGGTCAAATGGAATTTCTATTTTTAGTTTTTCTTTGGAGTTGGGGTCTTGCTATATAGTTCAGGCTGGACTTGAACTTGGAGTGATCTTCATGCCTCAGCATCCTGAGTGCTAGTATTACAGGTGTGTGCCACCACCACACTTGACTTTATTTTTAGCTTTTTGAGGAAATGTCAAAAAATTCTGTAGTGGTTGTAGTATTTTATATTCCTACCAACATTGCAGAAGGGTGCCTTTTTCACTGGAGTCTCCTCAGCATTTGTTATTGATTCTTAAAAATAATAGTCTTCTTTTTCTGGAGTAAGAGGACTCTTGATGTTGTTCTAATTTGCATTTCTCTGATGGCTAGAGATACTGAACATTTTTCTTGCATTTCTTGACTGTTCGTACTCAATCTAAGAGGTGTCTATTCATTTCAGTTGCCCATTTTTTGATTGGGTCTTTTTTATTTGGGGCCATCTGGTTTTTTGAGCTCTTTGTAAATTCTAGATACTAATACTCTGTCTGAGTCGTAGCTGCCACATTTTTTCCATTCTGTAGGTTGTCTCTTCACTCTGTTGCTTGTTTTCTTTGCAGTACAGAAGCTTTTGAATTTGATATAATCCCATTTGTTGATTCTTGATGTTATTTCTTGTGCAATTTGGGCTCTGTTTAGAAAGTCCTTTCCTGTCCCCATGTCCAGTTTTTAGTATGTATGTCGCCACAGCGAGCACTCCTCTGCTTGTGTCTACAAGTGTTACCTATTTTCTCTTCCAGGAGATTAGGTATTTCTGGTTTAGTATCATGTGTTTGATCCATTTTGAAACATGGAGACAGATATGAGTCTAGATTCAACCTTCTGCATGTGGATAACCAGTTTTTCCAGCACCCTGTTTTAAAGAGGCTATCTTTTCCCTAGCAAGTTGGGCCATTAACACAGGGAGATAGTAAAATGTGACTGGGATTTAAAAAAATATTTTATTCTGTTCCACTGATCTACATTATTATTTGTTTGTGCTAATGCCATGATGTTTTTTAAAACTTGCTATAGCTTTGTAATGTGAACTAAAATCCAAGACTGTGATGCCACCTGTTTTGTTTTTGCTTCTCACGATTGCTTTTGCTGTTCTGTCTCTTCTGGTTCCTTTAAATCTTGGGATCATTTTCTCCAGTATCATGAGGAATGCTGTTGGTATTTTGACTGGCATTGTATTAAATCTGTATATCAGTTTTGGTAGTAAGGTCACTATTTGACAATATTGCTCTGTGTATTCAGGAACAGGAGATATCTTTGTATTTTCTGCTCCCCTCTTTGATCTTCCTTTTCAGAGTAGTGTAGTCTTCATTGTAGAGGTCTTTTACTTCCTTGGTTAGGTTAATTCCTATGTACTTAATTTTTCTTGATGCTATTGTGAATGGCATTGTTTTTATAATTTCTTTATCAGAGAGTTCATTATTAGTGTACAGGAATACTATTGATTTTTCTGAGTTGATTTTTGTATCTTGCTATAGCTAAATTTGCTTATTAATTATCTGATTCTTTTGGTGGAAATTTGGTCTTCTCTGTAAAGGATCACCTTAAAATAATGATTATTTGACTTCTACCTTTCCTATACGTATACTTTTAAATTTCTTTCTTTTGCTTGATTGCTGTGGCTAACTTTTTGAATACTGTATTGAACAGGAGTGGTGACAGTGGACATCTTATTCCTGATTTCAGTGGGAAATTATTTCCCCATTTAATATGATGTTGGCAGTAGGTTTATCATAAAATTTTAAAAATCAAGTTGAGGTAAAATTCTTCTATACCTATTTTCTTTAAGGTTTTCAGGAATGTATGTTGGATTTTTGTCAAAAGTTTTTCTGCATCTATTGAGATGATCATGTGATTTTGTTTTTGCTTCTTTTTATGTGATGTATTACATTTACTGATTTGCATATATTGAATCACCCTTGTATTCTTGGGATGAAGCCTATGTGGTCATAATGAACAAAATTTTTAAAGATTTCTTGCATTCTGTTTGCCAGCATCTTGTTGAGGATTTTGCATCTATGTTCATTAAAGAAATTGGCCTATAGTAGGGTTTTTTTTTTCGTAATTGTTGTTAGGTCCTTGTCTGGTCTTAGAATCAGGTTAATGCTAGCTTCCAGGAATATGTTTGGAAGAATTTTTTCCCTTTCAATTTCATTAAAGAATTTGAGGAATAGTAATATTATATCTTCCCTGATGCTTTTGTGGTATTCAGGAGTGAATCCATCAGATCCTGGACTTTTCTTAGTTGTTAGATCGTTTTAAAATTATTGCTTCAATTTCATTGCCTGTCATTGGATTATTCAGGTTTTTTTTTCCTCTATCTGTGGCCCTATGTCCTTGTAACAAGGGGAACTCTATGTGAAGGCCATGAGCTGGGAGGGCTGTGCTGCTGCCTATGTTGGACCTGCTTGGGAATGTAAGGTTTATTTGAGCAGCAGAGTACAGTTCAAGAAAAATCAATTTAGTTAATTTATCTTTAATTAACTTGCAATAGATTTTTGCATAAAGAGTTATTGTTTCATAGTGGTGCCAAATGTCCATTTTCTTGCTTCCAATTCCTGGCTCCAGAGGTCCTCATAAATTAATACAATATTTGTAGTAGTTACACATGGCATGGAAGCTTAGAAATTATTTGTAATATTAAAACTGTGCATTTCATTCTTAAATTTGTAATTAAGTAGGTCTAGATACAATCTAAAGTGTGATACCTATTCTTTATACAGGCAACTAGGTAGAAATTAACTGCTAAGCACTAAGAATAGTTTCACTTCAATAAAATATATTTAATAAGCTTTGATTATACTTTCAAAAGATTATATAGAATTCTAGTTTCAAAGACACTTGACTTAGCTGGGCATGGTGGTGCAGGCCTGTAATTCTGGCCCTCTGGGAGGCTGAGGCTAGAGCATTGCAAGTCCAGGATTTGAGTCCAGGCTGGCAACTTAGGAGCTTAGTGAAACCTTGTCTCAAAAGATTAAAAAGGGCTGGGGATATTGTTCAATGAGAAGGCCCTGAGTTCATTTCCAGTACTGCAAAAAAAACCCCCTCCAGAAACTATTGATTTGAAACTTTGATATCATCAATTAAAATTTATGTTTTGTATATATACATACTTTGGAACATTTTAGAAAAATGACCTATTTATTTATTTATTTATTTATTTATTGGAACTGGGGATTGGACTCAGGACCTTACGCTTGCAAGGCAGGCAGCAGAGCCACTCAGCTAAATCCCTGGCCTAATAACCTATTTTAGAAGCATAAAATAATTTTAATGTTCAAAACCAAACATCTTAATTTATATTTTTGATAAAAATTCACTTTATGCAACACAGACTGATAATCCAAATACATTATTAGTTTGATATGATCTTCAAACATTATATGTTCTTTCTCATTTTCTTTTTGTATAATATTTTTGAAATAATGTATTTACAAATAAAACAAAGTTACATATTTATTATAGTTGAGAAACTGCCCTCAAAATTTTATGATTTATAAACTCCTTGGTTTAATTTGATAAATATCATATATTTATTCACAGAAAAGAAAAGAATATACTTATATTTGAAATCCAAAAACGACTAAGAGTTCATATTTTTAAGATCAGTCTTTGTCTGTTTCTATTTTATTATATCCCATACTTATTTTTATTATATTTTTATAAGCATAATGATAGAATTTAATACCAATACATATGTAATATTCTTCCCAAATGACTATGAATTAAATCAAGCATGTAATTTAGAGAAATCATAAGGTTGGCAGAGAAACTATCAATATGCCAAATGTGTAAAATCCTACCACATTCATGACCATGGTTCTCATTTAATAGTGTACACATATGTGTAAAACCATAACCCCACACATATACACAATGCATGTTTTCTACAATACAATATATACTTTGGTATAATAAAACAGTGCAGTGATGTGTGGAATGTTGGTGATTTGTGTGATTTGAGAAAAACAAATATCATCTTTGAGGCAACTGGAGAATTTGTAATATGTACCAGATACTGAATGATATTAATGATTTATTCATTTATGTAAGTATAATTATGATAAAATTTACTTAAAAATTAATATTCGTTAGCACTAGAAAATAGGTACAAAGATATACTGATAACAAAATTTGTCTTAACAAATTTCCAACCAAACAAGCTGTAGTGACAGAAAAGGAAGTTTGCAGAAGGCAGAGATGAGAGAGGAGAATGATGGATGGACCTTAATACTTTTCATACTACTCATATATGCAGATTTCATAAATTCTCAAATAAAAAAGCAAAGAAAATGAGAATGAAAATAACTCACCAATTTGGTAGACCAACCTATAAAGACAAAGATTAATGTGTTGATAAAGTTTAAAAATATGAAATGGAAAGCCTGAGATTTAGCTCAGTAGTGCTGCACCCCTTGTTCCCACTCTCCCTTCACCCCCTCCTCCCCTCCCCATTTTAGTTGTGCATTTAGAGTACACCAAATCATACTGACAATTCCACGTGCAGCGAAGAGGATTTCTTTTGAGATCAAATCTTTAATTGTCTCTATAAAGTTGCTTCAGAGAATGCTGTAAGACCTCCAAACTCAGGTATATGTCTGTATTTAAGGAAACCTAAAATAAACCACATCTCAGATATTTACACTGAACCTGAAGCTATGAAATGACAAAAAATTAGTTTTTGCTGCCCACCAGAGATGGCATGTTAGGGCTTAATTTGCAATCTCTCTGCAGAAATGGTGCCTATTGAGTCAGAAAGGATGAGGTACCGCTCTTGCTGATATGAAAAGTAAAACTATTTATTGCTCAGGCTAAACTAAAGAGGAGGCTCAGGGGCAGAGCACTTGCCTAGCAGGCACAAGGCCCTGGGTTTGATTCTTAGCGCTGTGTGGGAGGGCAGGGAGATGGGAAAGGATGGGAGGAAAAATACTGCTTTATTTACCGTGTGGCTAGGATCTGATTTTTCTGTCTTTGTGTGACCTTTGCTGTGAATCACTTACTGCAACACATCCTCGCCTCAGTGGAAAGACAACGTAGTTGTGCTTTCATTTGCCGCTTGCCTTCCGTGTAAGTGAGTTGAAGCTAGGAGCCGAGTAGAATGCTGAGTCAGATCAGAAGGGCAACTGGGTTCACGGTTTCAATCTGTTCCTAGAGTGTGCGGTCTACTTCAGGAAACAAAGACACGATTAACAACACTGGCTTTGTGTTCCTTTGGAATCACAGAGCGAGAGAGCTGTCTATAGCGGGGCACAGGAGAAGGATGAGTGGGCCACATGAGACATTATTCAGCAAGTCCTTTGACCCCAGGCTGCCTGTCCCTGTCTCAGGATGGAGAATGGAGAGTTCACAGCCGTTTGTGTTTTATTTATTAAAGTTGAGTCGAGTTAGAGTCGCTGAGCCATGGCTCCCTGGGGCCTATATGCTCAATAAATTTTTGTTGACTTCACATCGTTCGTTCTCCACTGCATTCCTTTAATTATCAATAAATTCTACCTTGGTCCTCACATAGTACTGTGGTTGCATGGTCCACAGGGGGCCTTGCTATTTGGAGCAGTAGAGCTCCTGCTTCCCTAGTTAGCCCTCCTCCCAAGGCCCCAGGCTACTGCTCATGAGAAATATCCTGTGCTTTTTATCAATTCAATTATTCTGAAGGCATTTCCTACCATTGCTAGTGAAATCAATTAAGACTGACTACGGTAAAATTAGGAAACATGTTAATGGGAAGAGGACCAGGAATCAGTGTGTGCAGGGGAAAGGAAAAGATTTAAGACGTGCACCAACTAGCCTCAATGAAAGTAATTTTTATAAATAAAAATAACTAATGAAAAAGAGGAAAGGGTATCTAGAAATAGAGGGAGGGATGTGAGTAAGGAGGGGAAGGGAATAAAAAGAATCAAGATACATTCAGTACATTTACCTACTCCCTAAGATGAATGTAAACATCATGTACTCCAAACATATGTGAATTAAAAAAAAAAAACTAGAAGAGTCATGGTAAAAAATATCCTGAAGGCTTACATTGATCTTACAGTATACCTCAAACTAATTCATATATTAAAGGAAAAATAATGTCTAACATGAATTTTTTCCCTAAATAAGACAAATTTGTATAGGTATGCATAGGTGTGTGTGTGTGTGTGTGTGTGTGTGTGTGTGTAGGATCAGGGCTCTTCTCTAACACTGATGTTAATGCATTAATAATATGTTGGTGACTACCAGTGTACTTGAGTTTAACTTAAAACCTTTAATTTTACTGGTAGGCAAAGTGGATTCAGAGTGATGAGGTGATTCCTGCAGGTCTTACAGCTTCTATCTGGCAGTGCTAGAGACACTCAGGTTCAATGGTTACAGTGATGATAGTCTTTTGAGGGATGTGTTAGATTTTGCAGAGAAGCAGAATGAATAGGAGATTTGTATTACGAGAAATGACACATGCAATTGTAGAGCCCAAGAAGTCCCATCATTTGTGAGCTGGAGAGCCGGAAAATCTGGTCTTGAAATCAAAGCCTTGAAAACAAGGGGAACCAATGGTATAAGTCCAAGTCCAAGTCGGAATGTCTAAGAATCAGGAACCTGATATTCAAAGGCACTAGAAGCTGAATGTTCTAGCTACAAAGAGGATATTCAATTTCCTCTATCTTTGGACTCTGTTTGGGCCTTCAGTAGATTAGATGATGTCACCCACATTGGTCATGAAGGTCTTCTTTACTCAGTCTACCGATTCTGGAAACACCTCACAGACACAGTTAAAAATAATGTTGTACCAGTTCTCTGGGCATCCCCTAGCCCAGTCAAACTGATATACAAAATTAACCATCGTAAGGGTTCACTTTATATAGTTTAAATTTGCATAGCATAGGTTTTAAGATATTTCAAAAGAGATTTCCCTCTCCTGGGGCAAAGGAAGAAGGGATAAGAAAAAAAAAAAGAATAAAAGGCAAAAAAATGGAGACAAAACTTTTGTAAATAAGGAGGGAGGAGGGATTGAGGGGAAGGGAGGGGAGTGGGAAAGAAGAAACAAGATGGTGGGAGTGCAACTGGAAATCAGTATGGAGATTCCTCAAACAAGTAGGATTAGAAGTCCCATTTGACACAGTTGTTCTTCTGCTGGGAATCTTCCCAAAATAATTAAAGAATCATACCACAGTGGTATATGCACACTCATGTTTATAGTGGCACAGTTTGTAATAGCTAAAATTTGGAAACAGCCCAAATGCCCATCAACTGGAGATTGGATAAAGATGTATTTTTTTTCTATAAAATGAAGTACTACTCAGCCATAAAGAATGAGAAACTAGAGATATTTATAGCTAAGTGGATGCACACTGAGGCCATACTCTTACGTGAAATTAGTAAGTCACACATGTTTAACAGTTTTTCTGGTGTGAAAAAGTTAAAGTATAAATAAGGATCAAAATGTATAATTGATATGTAATGGGAAGAAAAGGTCTAAAAATGTAGAGGAAGTGGGAGCAATAGGGGAAAGGTAAAAGGGAAAAGAAAAAATATGTGAAAAGGAAAAACATGGAGACAATGTCTTTGTAAATTGAAGGGAGGGCTGGGGAATGGGGAAAAAATGAGAACCAAGACCTGTCATGTAAAGGTACAAGATCCCAATGATGAATGTAACTGTACTGTATACCTAAAATGTACCAATAAACTTAAAAAAGATAAAAAAAGAAGGAGCAAGATATATTATGTATAGGTACAAATTCCCTATGATGAATGTTATTACATGTAAAATATACAATAAAACAGATTTATACATAAAAATATCAGTTATGCTTCTGAACACCAACAATGAACCCACTGAGAAAGAAATCAGAACAACAATTCCATCCACAATAGCTTAAAAAATTAAATACACAGGATTAAGCTAACCGAGGAAATTAAAGACCTCAATAATGATAATCACAGAAGAAAGAAATTAATAATGTGAAGAAAGAAATTAAAGAGGTTATTAGAAAAATGGAAAGACATCTCTTTTAAAATATCTATTGAGTTTACTGGTACATTTTAGGTTTTCACTATGATCACATTCATATTGGGAATTTGTGTCTGTATATGATATATCTTGGTTCTTATTTTTTCCCATTCCTCTGCCTTCCCTCCAAGCCCTGCGCTCCTACCTATATACACAAACTTTGTTTCTGTTTTTCCTTCTTTTTGCTTTTTTTCTTCCTTTCTTGGAAAGACATTTCTTGTTCTTGGATCTGCATAATCTTGCTGAGAGTGGAGAGTATGGGGAAGGGGGATTGAAATTAAGATATGTTAAACACATGTGCCAACTCCCATAATAAACTCCAATATTATGTAATATTAACACGCCTGTTATGGCTTTGGAAGGTGCCCGGATCATGGGGATTTATAGCTGACTTGCTGTTCGGAGGTGGACTAGGTGCGTCAACCGGCGCGTGGCCTGGGAGGGTTTATCTCTCTCCCCAGCTCCTCCCCTCACTCTTGTTTCCCGCCTGCCGTTCCTCCCCGGCTTGCAGTAAGTACTGCCTTGGAGCCAGCCAACTGCAGACTGAAATGTGAAGCAAATAAACCTCTCCTTCTTCAAGGCAAGGGTGTTGGGTTCTGTGGCTCCGCGATGAGAAAGTATATTAAAGTATATTAATAAAGACAGTATATTAATAAAAACTTTTTTTTTTTTTGTACCAGGGATCAAACTCAGGACCTTGGGTTTAAGGGGCGGTGGCACCACTGAGCTAAATCCCCGGCTCAATAAAAACAATTAAAAAAGCAAAAGATTTCCCTCTCCTGTTTGAATTTAACAAGTAGGCTGAGTAACCTTGTTTTTCCCAGGATTCAAAGGGTTCCCAGACTCAGGTTTTGGTGCAGAAATTGAAAAGACCAGGCTGTTTGTCCACCCTAGTTGAAAGAGTTTGCAGTTTTTCATCCACGTGGTTTTGTCATGCATCTCCCGGTGACCTGTGGGTTCTCTCCAACCTGTGTGAACGGAAACAGATGACTCTATTCTGTCAGAGGAGAGAGTGTGACCCTGTGGGTTGCGAACGTGTGGGTTGTGCTCACTCTGAACTTTCAGGGTGGCCCCTCTTCTCCTCTACTATGCCCCCTGACATTATGGTAGGCATCCAGCGCCTTGCTGATTGCCCGGCTGATTTCTTCGTTGCACTGCATGACAGCAAACCCTGTTGGCTATCATTTCATGTAGAAAGGTTTTTATCTCATCAAAGAGGGATTCTGTCTCGTCTTTGTGTCTGCCTCGGGCAGGTTGAGGGTGTGGGCTCTCCAAGTGGAAGGCCTAGGCTAGAACCCTTGCAATGTCACCTACTTAGCTAGGAATCTGGGCAAGCATCATCATTTCTATTTCTCAGTTTACCTCTGAAAGATTGGGGATAATTATACCCACCCCATGGGGTATTTACAAAATTAACTTAGCGCTGGTATAGAGGGAGGGCACAAAGCAGCGCTTTGGCTGTTAGGAGTAGGGTCCAGAAGTGCTTTGTTGGCTGGCTGTTCTGAGCGCATATGCGTGAGCTTCGTTTCTTTACCTTTACCTTTCACTCGCAGGGTCTGTGCTTCAAAAGGTGGCCTGCCTTGCAAGCACAAGGACTGGAGTTCAATCCCCGGTACC
>NW_022900920.1:17783000-17803179 GCF_012274545.1 Fukomys damarensis | reverse complement strand
GAAAAAAAAAAAAAAAAAAAAAAAAAAAAAGAAAAGTGAATATGGCTGTGCAGAAGGTTCTGCCCCAATGTTAGAGAATTCTGTGTGGCTCATTAGAATTCTAACTGCAGTGGGGCTTGCCATGAAATAGAATCTTTAAGCACAAGGCCGTCTGATGGTGTCTGCTTGAAGATTGCTCTTTGTGAGTAACTCTTTTCCATCTTCGAACTGGCTATTTAACATGAGCATGTTAGCAATTAAAAGTAATTTAAAAACACGTTAAAATGGCAACTAATTGCAATTCGTTAGAATAGATCTTTATCATATTTGATGCATAATCTGAATCTTATTGCTGACATAAAAGGTTAAATCTGATAGGTACCTGGCATGCCATATATGCTTCATGGGAACTTTACTTTTAATTTCTTATATATCTTGGTATAATTAATAAAACATTTCTTATAGCCCAACTGCACCACTGGATGAATCCCATGAGCCTCCTGAGTGTCAGAGCAAATCAAGCTACTTCAGTCTTTATTTAAAAAATAAAACTGTTCAAATTGCAGTGACTTGTACATTCCTAAGTTTGGATGAAGGAATGCGTCACTATCATTGCAAGAAGGAATAAACATTTTCTGCAAGGCAAAAACATTCCTTTCTTTCTACAGATAAGCAATCTAGTCAAAGAGGGTGACTGTGTCTGTTGACAGTAGTGGCTTCTGCACTTGCCTGACCAGCACCATCTACCCTTTCTTCTAGTACGAGAGCTAATACAGCCCCTCTCTATTCTTTGGGGTACAGCTCTTCTCCAACTTCATATTGCTGGCTGTCATTCGTAACATTGCACTTCCCTGGCCAGTGCAGAGGCACCTGGACAACCTGGTGTCCTATCCCCTCTATATGAGTTTCCCAAGGCCGCTGTAACAAAACACTGTACCACAAACTGGGTAGCTTATTATAATAGAATTTTATTCTATCACAATTTTTAGGCTAGAGATCTGAAATCAAGGAAGGTTGGTTCTTTCCAGAGGTGCTGAAGGAGAATAATCTGTTTCTTGCTTTTCTCTAGCTTCTTGTAGTTGCTGGCAGTCCTTGGTGACCCGTGGCCTATGACTCCATCACTCCAGTCTCTGCTTTTGTCATCATATGGTGTCTCCTTGTGTTTGTATCCTTGTCCAAACCCCCTGTTTTTATGACAACAGTCATTGGATTAGATCCTACCCAAGGAGAGTGTAGCCTCATTTTGATTTGATCACTCTGCAAAGATCGTATTCCTGAACAGAGTCACATTTACTCATACCTGAAGGTAGGACTTGAACATATCTTGCTGAGGGACACAGTTCTATCCACAGCACCCTCCTTTTTAAATCATCCATTAATAAGTATGCTACCCTAATGGGGCCAGCCAGAGTTTCCCACTTGGAGTCTCATGTTGGAGCTGGCAGGGGACCCCTTGCCCTTCTTCCAGAGTGTTTGTGGGATCACTTCTGGGCTGCTGGCCATCCAGTTCGGTTTTCAGGAAGAAACATGCCTGAAAGAATGGAGCAGATGTGCATAGACAAGCAGGGAGGAGAAGACACAATTCCAATGGTGTCTAAACCCTCACAGCCACATAGCCTTTCCTTGATTTGTTCATGCGAACCATTAAGTTTGTGCACCTTCTTTCTGCTTTTTAAAACTATTCTGAGATGTTTCAGTTATTTGCAACCTCAGGATATTGAAGAATACAAATTAAAGATAGTGTTTAAAGATGTAGTGAGAAAGGGTCATAAAACAGAAATGTAATTTTCCAGAAAAGCCGGTGTTTAGCTAAGACTATGCCAGTGTGCCTGTGTGAACTTGGCTGGTTGTGGTGCCTGTGAAGGGATGGTTTTTCAGCTCCTAAATTGTGTGAGGTGCTTGCCTGCCATGTGGCTTTCCAGGAGACTGCTCTGGATCATCACCAGGGTAGGCGCAAGCTCTCACCTCACTTCATTTATTTTGGCTTTCCTCTTAAAGGCTCATTGTGACCATCTGCTGTTTTAGTATGACTTTACAAAAGAAGCTTTTCTTGAGTTCCTAAGAAAAAAGAATGATGAAGAATATTACATGTGGTAGAAATAAGGTGAACAAAGTATGATTTCATGACTGCCACTTTGTTGCCATACAACAAAGAGAGTTTTGTCAGGTTCACATACTTCAACAGGCGGGGAACGGTTGGGTATTGCGGCACACATTTAGAATCCCAGCTACGAGGGAGATTGAGGCAGGATGATTACAAGTTTGAAGTCAGCTTGGACAGTTTAGCAAGACCTTGTCTCAGAGTACAGCACAGTCCAATCCATTCCAATAAAATAAAATGAAGGGCTGGGGTTGTAGCTCAGTCGTAGAGCACTTACCTAGCATGCAAAATGCACTGGATTCAATCCTCAGTATTGCTTTAAAAAACTCTCAGGAAAGACACTCTACAGGGCAAGAGTATTAACCACAGAGTGACTGAGTTCTAAAATTATTAAAATTTAATCGCTCAATTAGGATGGAAGCCAGCCTCTGTGGCAAGAAAAGTCTAATAAAAGGTTGAGGGGTGCCTGCCTATGAGGGCTTCTTGGGGTGAGCTGGCTTGATCACCACAGAGGAGATCTGGGACAAGACATGGGGTCTTTCAATGCTAGAGAATGCTGCTGATGGCAGCCGGGGAGGCTTTGGAGGTTAGTGCCATGTCTAACAGGGCGTCACTTGCAGCTGACAGAGTGTGGTCTGTTGTAGCCTGCACTCTCAATCTCTTGAGTTTATATATATTGTGAAGTTCAGTAATTGAGATTAGTAACTTCCGGGCAATGAGGTGTGATGTCACATTCCCGAGGGGTGGTCCAGTTCAAGTTCTCACACGATCTAATAAGACGTTGCACTCTTAAAACATCAAAACCAAGCAAAAGCACAAACTCAGAAACATGTAACAAACTATGGCAGTATTTTGCCTTATTTCAAAGCTGTGTAATGTAGAACAATGTGGTCTTCCTAAGATGACATCAGCATTGATGCGAACACGTGTGTCTTTTCCTGTTGTCTGATTGATCCCAAGCATTTGAAGATCACATCTCAAAGCCACAGAAAAACTCTGACATCAAATCCATTTAGCAGTGGGGAGGCAGTGCCCGCAGGACATTGTCAGCTGTAGATAACAAGATCTGCAAAATGAAGTTCAACAGTGAGAGGCTTCTTATCTGACACGATGCAGATGCTGGCTGGAGCATCATCAATTCCCTGTTGCTTCTGAGCTTTTGGCTCTGTCGTTCTCAGTTTGTTGTAATGCATCTCCTAGGAGTTGTGGGATACTTTGGGAGGCCTGTGAAGTCAAAGGCACTCAATTGCTGAACAAAACTGGGAAACAGAAAAGTAAAGAAGGGAAAGGCAAGCAGTAGTGTCTGGCGTGGTACTTGGGGTTGGGGGGCACTGATAGACACCTCAGAGGGCCTATTGTCTGTCAGCCTTACCCAGCGAGATGTCCACAGCTCCTCCGGGTCAGTGGTACATGAAGTGCTGGTAAAATGTTAAGATGTGAAGGCTATTTCTTAGAAGGAAGTTGATAGTGTTAAATACTTAATACTCTATATTAACATGTAATATAGTATATCAATAATCCCCAGTTGGTTTTTACTGAGAATTTGTAGTGGGCATCTAAGAAATTTTTTAAAATCGCATTTTAATATAAATTATTCCAGAATATTGAATTAGAGACTAATCCTCAACTCATTTCTTGAGAGCTGGATAATGTTGATTTCACACTCTGACAAGGACTGAATAGCAAAGGAAAATCAGTTAAAAGTAATTACTAAAATCTTACAGAAAAAATTAGCAAGCCAAACCCTACCTCAATTAAATATGTACATCATGAACACATTAGGTTTAAAATGATAAAATCAACTAATGTACATGATTGCATTAACAGATTAAAGGAGAGAAGCCATGTGCCAAAAGCATTTGCGGAAACCCAGCACTTGTTCATGATAAAAAGCTTATGGCGAACCAAAGACTGCTTGACAAGGTCACTTTGGTTGCCCACTGGCTAAGGGACATTTTATCAGGTTGCTCCCTGATGTCTAATGAAAAGCAGATGCCACGACTTCCCTGGCCTTTGGGTCTCCTTTCCCAGTTTTCACTGTTGTGTGGTTTGGTGAACATTTCCTGTACATTTTTATATAAGGATCCTTTATTTAAAAAAATAAAATAGGCTCATATTAAATATCTAATTCTCATTCTTAGCTGCTATTTGACACTCTGACATATTTTCCCTTCAGCCTGCATAGATCTATTATCTTTAATAGCTATACAGAATTTCATTGTATATGAACCTTAACTCATGTTAAGAAAAAAAATAGTTTTCATCATCCTGAAGACTGAATGCATCTTTTACTATGTACAGAATCATAATCAGGTTAGGTGGAATTAAAACTGTGTCACATAGAAAACTGGGCACTCAGTAGGCTTCTGCTCCTTAAAGAAGCATTAGGGCTCTTCGTGATTATAAAATCATCATACATGAGTTGAGACTTGGATGAGTGTCAGCAGAGCACCCTTGGAAGGTCCTCTTTCTGCAGTGGCCCAACAGTGGGAGAAGAAAAGCTCACAAGTGCCTCTGGGGCTGTGATTTAGTGGAGAGAACGTGAGCCCAAAGTCCATGAAACATAAAGGGCTTTCATTTTAGAATGCCCCTGTACCAGCTCCCACTACCCCGTCTCATTCCCGCTGGGATATTTGTTGGAATGCTTATTTGATGTCACAAACAGGGTTTTTTTCCAGTTTGGTGTCCTGACTGTGGGACAGGAAGGGGCTGGGCCGGCGACTTTGGAGGTGAAGGGCACTTGGGATGATGGGGTGAGAACACAGGACCTCTAAGCATCACTGTGCTCTTTGGTAAGTGACCGATCTGTCCTGAGCTTCTTTTTCCCCCTCTTTAACATGGGAAAGATACTGTGCACTTAAAATTAAAAAAATAAAAAAATTATTAGTATATATTTGTAGTGCATGATTACATCGATCATGGGGAGCTGATACATGAACAAAACATATCAATTCTCTTTTCCTTCCGCTTTTCCTCCTCCGCCTCCCTCTCCCTTCATCTTTAGATCCCTTGCTTGCACTTTAAATGGTGTTTATAAAACTCAAATAAGACAAGCTTCTTTGTCCACAGAAGGATCAACTGAGCAAAGCATCAGGTAGCAAATATTTTTTGGGGGAATATGTAATTCCTGGGAATAGTTTTATATGGAATCTAGTGGTGGATTTCTTTACGCACATGCTCTGCAACCAGAGTGGTGGTTAGAAAAAACCCAACTTCTAGGCTTACCCAGTTGTCAGCTGTTCACTTTATTCTTTTCACTGGCTGTCCCACCAGGTCCCTCCGCAAGCGCCAAGGAGTAATGTGCAGTCACTGGAAAATACCCAGAGGAAACAAGAGGGAAAGGTTTAAACACCCAATTAGATGTTTCTGTCCTGTCTCCCCAAGTCTCTTCTCCTGTTCCTTCCCTGTGCTGGGCTTAGGATAACTTACTTAGTCAAATGCAAATCTGTAGTTAGAATCTGCCCTCTCCTGAAAGCAGTTCGGTAACTCTATAGTTTTACTGGAGCAGAATTTTTGTGGATCTTATCATAGCCAGTCACTTCAAATTCTTAGCAAAAAGTCTTCACAACAGAAGATGTCATTCCAGTTGCTAAGAGATAATATTTCCTCCCTATATCTTTGCGTCTATAACATTTGGTTGTGGGCACATGAATTTGGCAGGTGCCTCTTTTCTCCCTGCCAGATCAGATGATGTTGTCTCTGTTACCGTGGCCACTGCTGGCGGGCCTCAGTTGTGCACAGCTGCTACTGGGTATCTGCAGATCCCTCTGGGACCACGCGAGCTCCTTCACAAGCACCCCTCCCCAGCACCTGCCCTGGCTTTAGGGAATTCAGGGTGGAGGGCTGAGCACTTGTATGGGTGGATCACAATTTATCCTTTGCTGTAGTCATAGGACAGGCACAATCCCTACTCAGGGTAGGTACTCAAAACTCTTTGTGGACTGAATCCAGAATATTCGCAGACCTCTAAATGTTATATATTCTCTGTTACATAAATTGCCTATTCAGTACTTTCTTGCAGTGGAAGGGTATACTTATCAGTTTGCTAGGGCTGCTGTATCAAAGCAGCCCATACTGTGTGGTTTAAACAATAGAAACATATTCCCCTACAGTTCTGGAGCCTAGAAGTCCAAGATCAGCATATCAGCATGGTTGATTCATTTTGAGAGATGCAAGGGAAAATCTGTTTCAGGCCTCTCTACTAGTGGTTGCCAATAATCTTTGGGGTTCCTGGGCTTGTAAATAAAAGCCCTGAACTCTGCCTCCCTGTTCACACAGCATGCGGTCTGTATGCAAGCCTACGTCCAAATTCCCCCCTTTTACATGGCCACTGGTCCTGTTGGAATAGAAGTCCACTGTACTTTAGTATGATCTCATCTAACTTTAATTATAGTAGAATGATTCAAATTCAAATAAGGTCACAAACAGGTCCCAGGGACTAGGACTTCAACCTAAGAATGGGCGATTCAGCCTACAACAAGGGATCACCAAGCAGTCTAGCTCCTTTCCTGTGTTTTCAGTGCTCTCTCGCTCTTTCTCCATTTATGTTGGAAAAGGTTGAAAGTTAACATAGGTTTCTGTAAAGTCTGAATGATGTTGAGTAGTAGCAGTAAGCAGCCTTCCCAATCCACTTCCCCAAGTTGCTGTTATATTTACCCCTGCGTACAGAGACAGAGACCAACATGCAAAGAGCAGTTGTCAGATGACATTGGAGTGCATCCTGGCACCCAAAAGTTCTGGCCCAAGGCCAAGACACTCACAATTAGGTAGTTACCTAGTTACTGGGAGTACTAAGGGGTCCTCTGCAGGTGTGGCGTGGTTCTGACACTTCTCTCTCATCCTGGCCACTACCTGCATCCCGTGGAACTAAGTCCCTGGAGGAAGGTAGCCTTTGAAGAGCTGAGGCTGGGAGCAACAGTTCTTATACTAGGGTAACTTAGATGGTTGTCAATTGTTCCCACCTGCATTTCTGGCCCAGACGATGTCTTGATAAAATGTGAAACTTGGCATCCGGGGAGCCAAGGCAGGAGGATCACAAGTTTGAGACCAGCCTGTGTAGCTTAGTGACTTAGAAGCAGCCCTGTTGCCCCCAAAGGCTGGGGATGTAGCTCTGAGCATAGGCCTTTAGTCAGTCCCCCTTTTCCCAGGGGGGGAAAAGGTATTAAAATCGGCTATGTGCCTTTTAAGAGCACTGCTCCGAGAGTGGACGTGCAGAGCCACAGGGCATCAGGCAGCTGGGATGTTGGCTTTGCTGCACATGGCCTGGAAGTATCATCTCTCTGTCACCAGTATCTGTCCCTTTTAGAGGTTCTCCAGCTTTGTGGCCTCCACTGGCCTGTGGCTGCTGTTTTCTGGGCACTTCTCCATTCACTCACAGCTCCCTCAGGATTTGGAGCAGAGAAAGAAAAAGGAGCCAAAAAACCCAGCCTTGCATTTGGCAGAGGAAAGACTGGCAGGGGCGAGATGAAAATAAATGACCTAAATGCACAGAGAGGATTTACATTTGCCTGAGTCAAAGTCATTGCTGCCATTCCAGGAGCAGTCAAGACAGACTTTCATTCTGCTCCATGGGGAAACAAATATGAGGGCTTAGTCTCCAAAATCTACTGCTGAGATGTACATATTTTAGTTGGGGGCATATTACTCAGCTTTCCTTCACCTTAACGAAGTCCCTGAGGCAGTTAACTTGTAAAGTGATGAAGAGGTTTATTTTGGCTTATGGATGTGGAGGTTCTAGTCCAAGACCGAGTCCAGATTTGGGCCTCTGGGAGGGCAGCAGATCATGGTGGGAGCTCATTGTGGAGCAAACCACTCACCCCATGAGTCAGGGAACAGAGAATTAGGCAGGGATGTGGTCCTATAGTCCCCTTCTGGGGCACACACTCAGTGATTTAAGGACCTTCCACAAGACCCTACTTCCTAAATTGGTCCACAGAACCTCTCCATAGCTCCACCCTGGGGACCAAGCCTTTAACACAAGGAACTTTGGGAGATGCTACACATGTTGACACCATAGCATGGAGAGAGGGGGAAAAGGGCTGGGTGTGGAGGACACAGTGCTCCCCCCAGAAGTGACAGAGGACGTGCCCCCCGAGAAATCTGAGGCAGAGAAGCATCAAGGGGTGGGGCTGTTTCCAGGGTGGGGTGGGGGTGTGAGATGCTCATAGGATGTGCTCATAGCCAGTGGTGAACTGGTGGAGGGTGTGGGCTGGGGGAAGGAGGAAAAGGAGGGACTGGATGATGTGAAGGGAGGAAAAGCCAAAAGAGGTCACTGTCCTTGTCTTGCCTGGGGCTGATCTGGACAGTTTGCCCTAGAGCTGACCCAGGGTTATGGTTAATGGTCGGAGGTAGCTGACCAGTTCTTGGAGGAATAGGAGGAGCATTGACCTGTGAGTCGCTGAGGCACTTTATAGACCTAGAGATGCTTCTGTTTTCTCTTCTGTAAAGTGGGATATCATCTTCCCAGAATAAGTTAGGTATGTGAGCATGGGATCTGCAGCCACAGCACTGCTTCCCTTTCCACGAGGCATGCTGCTGTCTACATGTACGAATTTGAACATCTCTGGCCTAGACAGCTTCTCTGGGAATGAGAGAAACACGCTGGGGGAGGAGACAGCTCCAAGGAGCCTGCATTCTCCATGCTGGAATGAGACTTTTAAAATCAAGTGTCTATGTGAGTATGACATATGCTTTTTGGGCTTGTGTGGATGAGCCACATGAACTCCAGAATCTGTCAGCAAAGACTTGAGAGAACAGAATTGGTCCCAATGGAATCAAGACAAACAAATCAGTAGCAGGTGGTGAGAAAATTATAGCTAGGCCTGGAGTCTTGAGAAACCACAACATGTTATTGACTTAATTTGGTTTTGTTGTTATCTGCAGACATGTGATGGGAATTTAAATTGTAATCTTCTCTATCTGTGGGTGCAGAGCAAGGGAGGTAGGAAGGTTTAGGAGGTTTATTCCAACTTAAACTGATCTCAACTCAATTCTCAAGCGAGTCACTGATCCTACCTCATTGCTGACTTGGAACAAGCAGTCTTTGTAAAACACACCTGAATTGGTTTTGTATTGTGAATTCTCTCCCATTATGAATGTTTGCCTGATTTTCTGAGAACCCAATCTCAGAAGTCAGGTTCCATATTTTCCAGTGGCTCATGGCTCCATCCCATTTTGTTACATAGTAAGTACAATAGAAATTATTTTGACAGTTCAGTGGAGTAAAAATAGTTTTAGTTTCTGCAGACCTGACTCTGAATATGGTGAACATGCCAGCAACCTCAGGGCCATGTCAAAACCAGGTTTAGTCCTTTGATCTGTTGTGGGAATCTTTAAAAAATAATGAGTGTAGAGATTTTTGAGTCACAGATTCCACTGAGAGCCTGATGAAATTATTTTCCATCTCTAGATGATGCATGCAAATGCAGCATTTAACACAAAATTCCAGAGAGTACACAAACTCAGGTGGTTCATCTCTCATTAAGAATTTAACATAAACCTCTGTCTCCATGCTCCTGCGTATGAATTAAGCTGATGAAAGATGGGAATGCAGTGTTTCTGGACTGAGATAAGGAGAGGCAGCTGTGGGTATTTCATTATTTTGATTGGTTCCTTTCCTGCCCAGCAATGTGCGGAAAACTTGAGAGTGAAATGAGGAAGACAATAAGATCGGGCAGGTATGTTTATTGGCTTGCTATGTTTACTGATGTCCTAATCACTAGTTTGATTCAACATTGCTTTTATTTCCTTGGTTTATTTCTTCTCCTCAAGGCAGATGGTGGTAGAGATTTGGTCAGGAGTCTTGGCCAATCCCTAGTGTGCGTACTGCAGCATATTCTGTGTCTGCATGTGCTGGAATGAGTCCCATGGTAAGGTAGCTTTTAGAATAGTCATGTGTATTTTCCTGTCCAAATGGACAAATTGGAGGGTCCCCTGTCCCCACAAAGTCTCGAATTCCTAGATGAAGATGTTGCATAAGTCTATGCAACTCCTGATTCCAACTTTGCATCACTGCTGATGAGTTGCTTTCCGTGGGCAAATATTTAACCTGGGAAGAGTGTGTGTAAGGAAGGGGAATGTAGTCAGGTGCCTGCTACCCCATTATCTCATGTGGAAAGAATTGTTCTGGGAAAAACAAGCACTGTCTCTTCTTCCCATTCAGCCTTGAACCTGCTTAAGCTAATTTGATGCCATTCTTCTCTTGGACAGCGGAGTTATTTTAAAGTTCTGATAAGTTATTTTACAAGTCAAGCAGTTTTGAACTCTTAAGTCCCCCCCCTTGGGGGGGGATTTGAGAGTGTGGTCTGGAATCCATAATTATTGTGTCTCTCCTGTACAGTACATTTCCTTAGAGTGGGGCTTTGTGTAGGATGCTATAAAGCAAATATCATAAAGCCTGAGCCAACACAAAGTGAACTTCCTGGTGTTCTCAGACTCCTCAATATGGTTAAAGCTCTCTTATCTTTCTCTGCAGGGGGTGGGCCCTGAGTCTGGAGGCAGTTTTGTGTCCTTAGATGAGCTCAAGAGTGCTGTGGTGCCTGGTGCATCCACGAACCTGAGGAGCTATCTCTGATGGTGGGACATTGTGACCTTAGGACTCAAGACAAGGCCACAGCTTTAAAGAAGGAAATTTAGATTAAAAGAATCATACCACAGTGGTATATGTGCACCCATGTTTATAGCAGCACAGTTTGTAATAGCTAAAACTTGGAAACAGCCCATTTTCCCATCAGTTGGAGACTGGATAAAGAAGATGTGGTTTTTTTCTATAAAATGGAATACTACTCAGCCATAAAGAATGAGAAATTAGAGTCATTCATAGGAAAATGGATGCATATTGAGGATATACTCTTAAGTGAAATAAATAAGTCACACATGTAAATACCAAATAGTCTCTCTGGTGTGAAAAACTATAATCGTAACTAAGATCCTAATGGTATAATTGACAATGTGAATTAGGAAGAAAGGGGCTAAAGGTGTAGGGGAAGTGGGAAGGGTAGGGGAAAGGAAATAAGGGAAAAGAAAAAATATGAGAAAATGAAAAAATGGAAACAAAGTCTTTATAAATAGGGAAGGGTGGAGGGGGTGAAGGGAGGGCAGGGGAATGGGGAAAAAATAAGATCTTGTAAAGGTACAAGATCCCAATGATGAATGTAACTGTACTGTATACCTAAAATGTACTAATAAACGCAATGAAGAAAAGAATAAGGAACTTTAGGAGGTGTTGGTATTTGCATTTTTTCTCATGAGATGTATTAGTCAGTGCTTATAAGAGCTTGCAAGGCTGGGGCAAGGCTCCTCAAAAGATTGTACATGCTCTGAATCAGATTTAATGCTGGGCACAGACATTTACAAGATTGGCCTGTAATGGCTGTCCACAGAGTCAAATGCAGAAGAGAGCAAAAGATCTGTCTGTGTGCTAGAGCTCTGAAAGGCCTAGAGCCCACAACAATGTCCTGTAAGAGTCTATGGTCAGGAGGCTGAAGGATCTGCGACAGAAGACAGAGGGATTTGCATTGGGAGGTTAAAGGGTCAGTGCTACAAGCTAAAGAGTGTGTTGGCAGGCTGAAAGGCCAGTACTGTAAGCTGAAGAGTCTGTGCCCAAAGCCAGGAGATGATGCCCAAGGGGAAGGTGAAGGACTCTTACCTTACACCATGAACAGAAATTAATTTACAATGGATTAAAGACCTAAATGTAAGACCCAAAGCCATAAAATTCTCACAAGAAAGTAGGGAAGAGTCTCCTTGACACTGGTTGTGGCAATGATATTTTGGGGACATTATATCATAAATACAGGCAATCAAAGCAAAAACAAACAAGTGGAACTACATTCAATTAAAAATCTGTATAGATTAGAGATAGGAAAAATGGCCAGGGGAGAGGCTCAGTGGCAGAGTGCTTGCCTAGCATGTGAAATGCCCTAGGTTCCATTCCCAGCATCACAAAAAGGGGAAAGAAAGAGAAACTTTACAAACCATATATCTGACAATGGATTAATACCCTAAATGTATAAGTACTCATACAATTCAATAACAAAAGCAAAAGCCCCTCTTGGGTTAAAAAAATGAGCAGGGGACCCGAGGAATAGACATTTTCCCAGGGAAAATATACAAAGGACCAATAGGTGTATGAAAAAATTCTCAATACACTAATCACAGAGAAATCTAAATTAAAACTACCGTGAGGTATCTCCTCACATTTGTCAGGATGATTTTGATAAAAAGGCAAAAAAAAAAAAAATAACAAGAGTTGACAAGTATGTGGATCAGTTGCAACCTTCGTACTTTTTTGGTGGTAAAGTAAATTGAAACATTCTTTATGGAAAGCGTATGGAGATTCCTAAACAAACAAATAGAACTATCAGAATCCAGCAATCCTACTTTTGGGCACATATCTAGCGAATCCACTTTTTTTGGTTTAGTTTTGTTTTTCTGGTAGCGGGGATTGAACTCAGGACCTTGCACTTTGCAGGGCAGGCGGCGGCACCACTGAGCTAAATCCCTGGCTTGGGCACATATCTTAAGGAAAAGAAATCAGTATTTTATAGAACTCTCTGTACCTTCATTTTCATTGCAGCATTAGTCACAATAGCCAACACTAGGAAACAACCCAAGAGTCCATCAACAGATAAATGAATAAAGAAAATTTTATATATTTGTAAAATAGGACACTATCCAGCCATTAAAAAGAAGAAAATTCTGCCATTTGTGACGACATAAACCTGGAGGATATTATGCTAAGTGAAATAAGCCAGAATGATAAATAGCATGTGATTTTATTTATATGTAGAATAAAAAGTTGAACTTCTAGAAGCAGAGAATAGAATGGTGGTTGCCAGGGAAGAGATAAAGGAAGTCAGGAGATGTTATTCAAAGGGTATCAACTTGTAGTTATAAGTTGAGTTAGTTCTGGAAGTGTAATGTACAGCATGGTGACAATAATTAATACTGTGTTGCCTGCCTGAACTTTGCTGAGAGCAAATCTTGTGTCTTTGTTCTCCCTCCCAATGCTAACTCTGTGTGGCGATGGTTGTGTTAACTCCTTTGATGGTCACAGTCATTACACAAAGTATATTTGTATCAGATCATCATGCTGACCACCTTGAATACTACAGTTTTGTCAGTTACACCTGAGAGGAAAAGAAAAGTTATGACTATTAAAAAGGTGCAGTCATACAATATGTAATCTTTTGTGTCTGGCTTGTTTCACCTAGCATAACATTTTCAAGGTTTGTTCACAACGTAGCACAGGGATGGCGAACCTTTTGGAGACAAAGAGCCCAAACTGTCAGCCAAACCTACTCATCACAAAGTGTCAACACTGCGATCAAACCCAAATACTGAGGTTGCAGTTTAGAAAGAACAACCCATACATTATCGTATTTTGTCTTAAAAGAAAAATGCAATAACAGCTCTCAATGTTACGGACATCTTTTTATTGAAATGTAAAAGTTTGCATTTGGCGTGCTTTTATGTCACAGTTGTGAGCCTTACCCTTGTGAGCATACTGATAACTTGACAAACCTGGGCTCACCCTTCATTAGTTTGAAAGCAATACATGCAACACTCAGGTCTTCTTGTCTGTTTCTTCTATCAGTTTTGATGCAATTCAAAGCTGAAGGGTGAGGGATTTAGCTCAGTTGTTCCGCAGCCTGCCTCGCAAGTGCAAGGTCCTGAGTTTGATACCCAGTACCAAAAAAAAAAAAAAAAGAAAAAAAAAGCTGACAACAACTGCTCTCAAGCATAAAATGAGCGAACAAAGTAAGAAAAGCAATCCCAAGTGCTTTCACTGACTTAAAATTCTTTGGCAGAGAACTCCACACTTTAAAGATTTCATTTTGAGAGCTCCCAACTGTGCTGACGTGTGTCATCCCTTCATGCTATCAAGTGTTGTGTACAGGTCGTAGAGTTTATTTTTCTAGATAGAGCTTTCTTAAAATTCTAATAGCTCCATTTTCAGATTTCCAAAGTCCAACTGGTGTAAACAGGAAAGATCAAGTTCTTCAAATTTGGCTTTCTCTGGAGAGGTAAGAAAACGCAAGGTTGTCTCCATCTTATGAAAGTGTAAAAATATTTTAGTAAAATTCTCCTTGTTAGCTGCTACAATGCTAGAAAATTCCTTGTAGATTTCCTGATGGTCCATAGGATTGCTCCAAGTGGTGTAGAATTTTCTAACTGCATTTTTAGATTTGGAAAATATTTCAGCTGCCCCACGTTCAGGTTTCTTTCAAAACCATGCAGTTTTCTCTCAAATGTTTGGATATCACAAAACATCCTTTCTGCTATTTTTCCTACACCTTATGGTTTTTTTTGTTGTTGTTGTTCAGTACATTGAAGTGTAGTGTAAAGTCTGTTTAAAAAAAAAAAAGGTTGTTAAGCCAGGCCATATTAGTGAGCTGTGATATATTCCTGCCCTTTTTCATTCATAGACAGCCTACTGTCACCCAAGCAGGCTACAGATCTCTTGAGAAATGCCCTCCGCTCAGCCACCGGACATTACTGTACATAAGGAAAGCATTATACTGTGCTTGAGCCTCATCAAGAAGTGCTTGAAACTGTTGAAAATTAAGAGCATGATGTAATTCACCATTTTTGTGACATCTTTGAGGATATCTAATTTTTTTCTGTTTTCCCTGGCAAAGAGAGCGCCTTGATATATCATACAATGAAATGGAATGACTTGGTGTTTTGCTTCCTCAACAAAGAACTGTATGAAACCAGGTGTTACCCCCACCATGCAAGGTGCTCCATCACTAGTAATGGAAACCACTTTTTCTGGTCTTATATCTTGTGACAAAAAAAATCCTCCATCACAGCTGTGTAGATGTCTTTCCCGTGTTCTTCCAGTCAAAGACACCAGTTTCACCAGCTCTTCTATCCTGATGTCACCAACAGCGTAGCACAAAATAACTGCTAGCCTTGAGTGGTTATTTATATCTGTGCTCTCATCCAAGCAGTGGAGTAACTGGCTGCCTTTTGTAAGTCAGTGGTGAGCTGCTCACTAACACCACTCGCCATGCGCAGGACTCCGTCTGTAGCAGTATTTCTGCTAAGTGGCATCTCAGAGATGGGGTGGATAATTGTATCCTTGTCTTGGAAATGATGAAAAAGGGAATCACTCCCAGACAACATGGCCATTTTGACAAAATCCCCATCAGGGAGGAGCTTACCGTGTTTTGCTATGCAGCTTGAAATTTGAAAGCTATTAGCTGTCAGATGCTTTGTTTTAGAAAGATAGGTGCAAAAACAAAGATATGGAAAAGCAGTAGTTCCTAAATTCCTTCAAAAGATGCTTTCCTTTCAGTTTCCTCAAGTTCAGAACGCTGTTGTGGTTGGTGTCAAAGGGCCATCTGACCCTGATGTGCGACACACAACACTTTCGTTATGGAGAATACATAGCACTTTCTCACTGAGTTCAGTCACTCCAAGTGACTTTCGTCAGGCCTCTTGGAGTGGTCTTCCACTATCTGTTTTCAGTTTTGCTTTTTTTGTTGTACTCATTTTGTGGTGCTCAGGACTTAGAGTCTACAAAAACATAAAATTGAGACAAAATGAAGTGCCTGATACAAGTCTATACCAAAACAACAACAAAAAACAAAGCCAACACTGTTAATTAACACTAAAGAATTGGATATTCTTTGGATCAACAACCTATGGCAGAGAGTCTATGGGTTTCCTCTTGAATTTGCTGACTGATAGGATAAGGGGGCAGTGTTCCACTGAGCACCAGCATTTGGCCTGCTCTTAAAAAACATCTGAGTAGCGGGGTGTGGTGGCGCACGCCTATAATCCTAGCACTTGGAAGGCTGAGGCAGGAGGATGGCTGTGAGTTTGAGACCAGCCTGGGCTACATAATTCCAGGTCAGTCTCAACTACATAGTGAGACCCTGTCTCAAAAAAACAAAAAACAAACAAACAAGAAAAGACATCTGAGTGCATTTCCTACCGTGTGGGGCTTCTGCTAAAAATCACAGTCAGTTCAAGCAAATGTATATATCCTTGCTCTTGTTCTCATAAATTCTTCACAAACAATTAAATATGATTTTGTTATGCCAGGGGGACAGCACAACATTAAAAGAATCTCAGTCTCATAATTAGAGCATCTCTGCTAAATCTTAGTTATTAAATCTCGATTTTTCCTAGGAAAACTCAATGCTAAAACTGTATGTTAATAAAAATGAATGTATAAACTCACAGCCAGTCCAAGCAAATTGTTTGCGGTGAATTAATGCTTTATTTTAACCAGCTCATTTGGGGTTAGCAACATTCTCATAAGGAAAGTGATCCTGATCTAGGTTATTAGCACCTTAGAGAGATCTCAAATATGTATATAATTGTACTTCACGTTAACAATCATCAAGAAATACGTTCTTTTTGGCATATTTTTTGGTATTCAGTGTTCATGCCGATATAATATATATCTGTCCTTAGCAGTATACTGACCGGCCCTGTGAAGGCTCAGGTGAGTCGTGACGAATGAATGACAGCTTGTGATGTCAGTGCCTGGCCCCGCCCCCGAGGGTGCTGTTATCCAATGCTTGGCTCCTGGGGTGATGCGGGGTGACTTAGCTCACACGTCAACGGAGAGGGCGCTGAATGCCCTTCGCCGCATGCATGCCATGGGTTCATCACCACCAGTGCCTCAATCTTTACTGCTGACTGCTGTGTGTATAATAGAATTTTGCTTATCCATTCCTCCTTTGATGGACATTTGGGCCGTTTTGTTTGTTGAACGCCATGTTTAAAATCAGACACAAGAGGACAATGTGACGATGGATATGTGGATAGGGCTCTGTAGAGCACACAGCAAGGGGATGGTGGCCTTCTGTCTCATTTACAAGAGACGGAAAGAGAAGAAAGTTCCCTTAACTGGCAAGTCAAAGTGGCTTTGTTTTATCGCTCCCTTATTTCCCTGTTTCTTAAGATTTATGAGACAAGGCTTAATATTCACTAATTAGCAATATTTTCAACTTTGCCTTGCTTCACAGTTAGCATTTTTATCAATCCTTAGTAGTGCAGCAAAACTTGAACAGTTCTTTTCATTTGTATACTTTCCTTCCTTAAAACATTTGTCTCTATTTCGATAGATTTCTTTCAAGGCGACTTTCCTCAAGCAATTCACAGTGAAATTCTACAAATAAACCACACTTCCTGTCACTTAGGGAGACAGAAAGTCAAAGCTAGAGGAAACCCATAAGCCTCAGTTCCAATTTCTAACAGCAGTACATTCCAAGGCTGTGCCACCAAAACATTTTTCTTGATGAAAAATAGGAGCTGACCTCTTTTCCTCCATTAAAATTTGATATCTTCTTGTCATTAATTTAAAATATCTGGACTCAGATTTTTTTTTCATGGTCCAATGCAGAAATGGATCTTGGTAAGAGCCGGTGAAGCAGATTGTGAATACAGGCTGAGATGTGGTTGTTTTGACCAATCTATGCCAGCTGGTCTGAATGGAATTTTCACTGGACAGTTGTTAGGTCATTTTTGTCATTTTTAGGGTTAAGTCCATCAGGAAGTTGCACAGAAGAGTGGCCATATCTACTACAGCCGGAGCGAACCCCCAGGCAGCCTTCTTACCCTCATACTCCCTGGAGATGTGTGTTTGCGTTGTGGTCTCAGAATGCAATAGTCCTCCTGAGGTGCATTCATCCCAAGAGAGAGTGCCGACCTCAGCAACCTAGGGTTGCCTGCTTTGCTGCTGGCAACAAGTTTGCAAACTTGTGGCTTTCAAGAGATTACTAATGTGGCCTTAGATATAGGGATTTATGTCAAATTCCAGCTTAGAAGTGAGTAGAGATGCTTTCCCCTTAATTCCTAATTTCAGGTTCAAGTTTCCAGTTTTATGACAGACGACAAGAATGAGGAAAACGAATATTCTTACAGCAATAAAAATGTTGCACAGGAACATACTGAGACATGGTAATTTTTTTTTTTTTTTTTTTGAGACAGGGTCTCACTATGTAGTTGAGACTGACCTGGAACTCACTGTGTAGCCCAGGCTGGTCTTGAACTCACAGCAATCCTCCTACTTCAGCCTCCCCGAGTGCTGGGATTACAGGCTTGTGCCACCATGCCTGGCTCTTTCTTTTTACCATGCTTTGGGTCCATATCATGCCCATACTTAGCCTCTCCTTTTCTTTATTTGGGTTAGTGTGGTGTAATAGGCATTCTGTGATGCAGTCAATAGGTGATTTAGAATCTGGGCTTGGTCCTGGGCTCTCTCACTGCCTGTGGCATCATACTGACCAAGTCGCTTGACTGCCCTATATATTAATTACCTCATTTATAAAATGGCAGTGATAATTTCTGGTAATGGTGAGAATTAAGTGAAATCATACATGAAAAATTCTGTTACAGTAAAAGGTATTTATGATTGTTACTTAAATAAGTGCTAAGTGTTTGTTATGACTTGTGTCTAGATGTTCTTCCAAATCTTCATACAGTCACAGGCCATGCTTTCTCAGGGGCGGTTGGATCTAGAGAGTGTGATGCTGGGGTTGATTCATGGGGCAAAGCTAGGGTCTGCACTAGGATTAAGGGTGTGAGTGGTCCTGTCCTAAGTAGCCTGAATAACATAGAAGAGGTAGGAAGAGCTGTTGTTGATCCTTGTTGCTTTGCTACCTTCTGCCCACCATGAACTGTTTCTCCTCTGTGGTGCCTCTCTGCCAGGACACCCTGCCTTGGAGCCAGCTGATTATGGACGGAAACCTCTACAAACTGTGAGCTGAATAAACTTTTCCTCCTTTGACTTTCAATGTCAGGTCTTTTGTCTCAGCAATGAGAAAGGTAACTAAGACCGTGTTGTTAATTTTGTTTTTTTTTTTTTGAGATGATTCCTAAACTGTTTATGTCACCAGATAATGTGGAGTTCATAGTAATTCATGTGGTCTTAGCTTCCAGAGCAGCATAATGGTGATCAAGGGAGCAATCTCAAGTTCAAATGGGAATTCTGCTCTGCTGCAGGAGAGGTGCCACAGATTATGAGGCAGTCACAGCTTATGTGCAACTGGCTGTATTTGGATTCCAGTAACTGGAGCAAGGATGACTGTTTAGGAATTTAAGTGTTAACAATAATTACTATCCATTATGCTGGTTCCCAATAAGAATTTACCTTTTTAGTGATTTGTATTTGTGTCCAACAAACATTTTTGGAATTCTCAGAACCAACCATGGGAAATACTGACACTGGGGAATGCACTCCTCATCCCCTGGAGCACATGGTCTAACTAGTAAGAAGACAGCAAAAATACTGTCCAGAGTGCTATGTGAGCACAGAGGTGAGGCATTGAACCCAGCAGGGCCCAGACCATCTTCCATGAACTGAGGTTTAATGAAAGCACTAAGCAGGCGAATCAAGTCAGATGGCAGGGTCAGGCAGTATCCTTCCAACGAATTATCTGTTTCTTTCTTTTTTTTTTCTCATTGAGTTTATTGGTACATTTTAGATATACAGTACAGTTACATTCATTATTGGGATCTTGTACCTTTACATGACAGGTCTTGGTTCTCACTTTTTCCCCTTGTCTCTGCCCTCCCTTCACCCCCTCCTCCCCTCCCCATTTACAAATACTTTATCTCCATTTCTTCATTTTCTCATATTTTTTTCCCCTTAGTACCTTTCCCCTACCCTTCCCACTTTCCCTACACCTGTAGCCCCTTTCTTCCCATTTCACAATGTCAATTTGAATTCTCTGTTTCTTTTTTTTTTTTAATTGAGTTTATTGGTACAATCTAGATATACAATACAGTTACCTTCATCATTGGGATTCTGTACCTTTACATAATAGGTCTTGATTCTCATTTTTTCCCCTGGTACCTGCCCTCCCTTCACCCCCTCCTCCCCTCCCCATTTACAAACACTTTGTTTCCATCTTTTCAGTTTCTCATATTTTTTTCCTCTCCCTATTACCTTTCCCCCACCCTTCCCACTTGCCCTACACCTTTAGCCCTTTACTTCCTATTTCACATTATTAATTATCTCATTAGGATCCTGTGTACTATTATAGTTTTTCACACCAAAGAAACTATTCGGTATTTCATTTAAAGAAATCTCTGTATGAACATTAAAAATAGGGAATCCTAAAATAAAACTAAAAA
>NW_022900920.1:17773129-17782948 GCF_012274545.1 Fukomys damarensis | reverse complement strand
TCTGCTAAAAGGGCCTCACAACAGTGTTTCAATCTCTGCCAGGCAGACAGCTCTTTTCCAGGTTCTGCAGTCATCTGAACAAAATTATAGACATTCAGCACATTCCATTAAAAACAAAACAATATGGCCCGGGGATTTAGCTCAGCAGTTTGGTGGCGTGCCTTGCAAGCGCAAAGACCCTAGTTCAATCCCTGGTACCAAAAAACAACAGCAACAACAACAAACAAAGAAAAGAATATCCAGAAAACAGCAAAGTTCTAGGTTCTGCAGTCATCTGAACAAAATTATAGACATTCAGCACATTCCATTAAAAACAAAACAATATGGCCCGGGGATTTAGCTCAGCAGTTTGGTGGCGTGCCTTGCAAGCGCAAAGACCCTAGTTCAATCCCTGGTACCAAAAAACAACAGCAACAACAACAAACAAAGAAAAGAATATCCAGAAAACAGCAAAGTTCTGTTGCTGCTGTGGTACCTGGGACCATTTTTTTTTAATTAGCACCTTAATCATCATCTGGAAAGAGAACATTCTAGAGTAATATCATTAAATGTAGCTCTGATAAAGCACAGTCCCTACTATGTATCATAAAGCAGGTACAAGATATTTTACATTCATAGAGGTATGATACAGTACCATCCTACATCAATAATACTAGATTCAGTTTTGGTTTGAAATTTACTTTGTCTGCAAATAAGATTGCTACCCCTGTTTTTTTCTGGGCTCCTGTCACATGGAGAATTGTTTTCTATCTTTTCACTTTCAGTCTATGGGCTTCTTTTTGCACTAGGTGTGTTTCTTGTATACAACATATTGTTGGATTTTGCTTCTTATTCCATTTTGCCAGTCTATTTCTCTTGATTGGTGAGTTGAGGCCATTGACATTGCTGGTTATAACTGATATGTACTGACTTATTATTGACATGTTATTGGCCTTTTGTTGACTCTTTTTACTTTTTCACCTTCTCCTTTTAATTTCTTGCCTTGCCTATTTGATTTGCTCTGTTGGGCCTCATGGTGTTGTTGCCTTCATTGTCTTTTTCTAGGATCTTGTTTAGAATTGCTTGTAGTGCTGGTTTGGTATTCATGTAGTTTCTCAGGTGTTCTTTGTCGTGGAAGTGTCTTATTTCCCCATCCATTTTGAAAGAGAGTTTTGCTGGATACATCAGTCTAGGTTGGAGGTTGTTCTCTTTTAGTACTTGAAATATCTCATTCCAGGCTCTCCTTGCCCCAAGGGTTTGTGTTGAAAAGTCTGCTGTGATTCTGATGGGCTTTCCTTTGTATGTGATTTGTTTCTTTTCTCTTACTGCTTGTAGTATTTTGTTCTTCTGTTGGGTTTCTGGGATCTTGATTATTATATGTCTAGGTGTAGATTTTTTTTTATTGTAGCTAGTTGGGGTCCTATATGCCTCAGTTATCTGAATGTCAAATTCTTCCCCTCTGTTTGGGAAGTTTTCTGTCATTAATTCTGCAAACAGCTTTTTTAAGTCATTTGTATTTTCTCCTGCTACTTCATGTATTCCTATCAGTCTTATGTTATTCTTCTTTGCATCATCTAGGAGTTGTTGGATCGATTTCTCATGATCTCTTACTGTTTTTAAGAGACCTCTCTTTTCATGGTCACTGACTGCAATCTTATCTTCTATATCTGAGAGCCTATCTTCGCATTCTTTTATTCTGTTGCGTACATTTTCAATAGAGTGTTTAATCTCCTGGATATCTGTTTGAATCTGTTTTATGGATTCCATTTCTTTCCTATGTTGGGCGTTTATTTTTTCCATTTCTTTCTTATGCTGGGCCTTCATGGCTTCTACCATGGTCCTGAGCTCATCTATTTTTTTGTCAGTTTCTGCTCTAGAGTCTCGAATCACGACTTCCATTTTCCTCACTATCTCTATGGTTATCTGGGAAATTATTTGTGTTTTGAATTTTTCTAGAGCCTGAATGATCTGTTTTGTTACTTCCTGTGCTTTGAGTTCAGGGTGTCCTGGTGGTTCACTATTGGCCTTTTCATCCTCATTTGCCCTACTGTTTGCCATTGGTAAACTGGAAGTCTGTCCTTGTGTCTTGCTTGCGTGTTTTCTCATTTTTATTTTTGTTGTCAGACTGTCCTTGGTTTAATCTCTGGGTTATCACCCAAATCTTCCTGATATAGTTGCGCCCTAGCTTCTGTGTCTCTAATGACCCACAGACATTCTCATCTTCATAACATCAGAGAAAAGAGCTCATCAAATCATCCGCAATGCTTTACCCCAACTGATACAATCAGCAACACATTAAAATCAAGCACAACTTTGATACTGACCACCGGTGGTAGTCACTAGTCTATCACCCTTAAATCATTTGAATTAAATTGAAATGAAGAAGCAGTCCAGAACCTGTCTGCAGTGAACAAAATTTCAATATAGTGTATTTACCATTTAATGGCTCAGACAGAGGGAGGATGCAAGACCCCTGATCTCAGTTAGCTGATGGCTGAACCCCATGACGCTGACTGACCTCAGGCTGCAAGGCCCAGATTGAGTTTCCCAACCTTCTGAATGGTTGAACTCCACAATGTTCTATTACAGGTTTCCCTCGCTCTTTCTTTAAAGATGTTCAAAGTTGCGAACTCAGAGAAATACCCTTGATGAGCACCTCTGCCTCTGCAGAGTGGGTCCAAAGACTGGCACAGTCAGGAGGTCTGAGAGTGGGGTGGAGAGGAGGGTGGTTATACCTTCCCAGTGCTTGAGCGATGGTGTCTGGGTTGGGAGCAGGCATGGCTCCTAATTCTCTGTTTCTTAAAGAGAACCCAAGAGCTTTGTATTAATTGCAGCCCAAAGAATATCAATGAGAAGAGACATAAGAAAAGACAAAGATAGGGCTGTAGGTCAGTAGTAGAGCATTGTCTAGTGTGTTCAAGGCCCTGGGTTCAATTCTCAGCACTACAAAAAATATTTAAGAAATAAAGAAATAAAATAAATAAATAAATAAATAAATCTGAAATAAAAGAAATAAAATCTGTGTCCACGCTGGGTGTGGTGGTGCACACCTGTAATCCCAGCACTTGGGAGGCTGAGGTGGTAGGATCTCTTGTGAGTCTGAGACCAGCCTGGGCTACACAGTGAGTTCCAGGTCAGTTTCAACTACATAGTGAGACTCTGTCACAAAAACAAAACAAGACAAAACAAAATCTGTTTCCACAGGTAGGGTGATGTGCTGCAGGACACAAGTAGGACACAAGTGGTGGCCGGACTCATGAGCCACACCATATGGGTTTTGGACTTGTTCTGTAGGTGGCAGGAAGTCACAGGAAGGCTTTACAACAAAGGAATTCAGGTTTCTCAGTGCTTGTCATTTTTGTTTTAATTTTAGAAAATTGCTTTTCTTTCATTGATTCCCCTTTCCCATTTTGTTCTTCCATAGGCTCAATTAGACCATTGGATGATGAAAAGTAAATGGTGATTTCTCTCTCTTGTACGGGTGGACTGACTGTAACTTTGCAGAAATTCTTCCCATCTGTAACTTCATGGGTCCTTCTAAGAACAGTGTCATTAGCTGAGACATTTGGTACTCAGGTTTCCAGGACTAAGTAAGGGGCCCAACCTCTGGGTGGCAGTGCTCTGGTGAGCGTCTCTGAACCACAGAGGTTGTGTCAGCACGAGATTATTTGCTTAATTCTTTGCCTTCCCAGAAGCAGATTGCTTCATATGAGGCACTCAGACTCCTTACCTTGCCTCACTTTCTAGTTTGTCCTCTTCTGCATTCCTCCAAGACCCTGGTTGATGCTTGTTTTCTTTCATACAGTAACTGCTCCCTTCCTCTGTCATGATGTTAGTAGTTTTGGGGAGAATTCTGTGCCCACAGTCCCATCTCTGTCAGTCACCCCCCAGCCTGTCCTTCCTTGCGGGCATGGATTTGATTTCCTTACTTTTTTGGTGGAGAGTGATCACTTGGCTCTCAAGTTCCTCTAACAATCATTCTCACCTCATTAGAGGTTTCTTCTAATTAATACTCTTTTGGCTGCAAGTAATGAAAACTACTTGAGCTAGTTTTGGCAAGCAGAATTCTCTGGGATCTGCAGCAAAACCCACTAGCAGGGACTGATTGGGCTTCACTGCAGGCCAGAGGCAGGCATGTAATACTTAGAGGACTGCTGCCAGCAGCTCTTGCAGCTTGCATCCCTCTTCTCCCCTCCTGAAGGCTGAGCTGCCTCTTTTGCTCTTCATTCCAAATCCCTGGGGTTGAAGATTTTGGTCCATGGTCGGTGGGTGGGCAGAGGTTATTCTATGTGAATATGGCTGTAATATCCACTGTAAGCCTATGGATGGAGAGGCGGGTACAAGTTCTCAGAAATGATACTAAGCAAAAATCAATCAGGCAGTTGATTCAATCCTATGAAATTAGAGTCTACCTATGTGTTTAAATAGAGGTTGGGGTTTTTCTCTTTTGGCCAGCATTTAAAGAGAAAAGCATATCATCTTTTCTAGATCTCTTAAAAGTCATTCAGTTTGTTACTTTTATTATTTTCTTCATCTGTTGAGGCCCAGGTCTGCTTGGAAGTCCCTGGGGTCTTCACCATGCCCAAGCTACACCTGTGGCTTTTGGGTAGCAAATACCAATGAGAGAGGATGAAGAGATAATTTTTTTTTTCCTGGCTTTTTGAGACAGGATTTCACTATGTAGTTGAGACTGACCTGGAACTCACTATGTAGTCCAGGCTGGTGTTGAACTCACAGCGATCCTCCTGCCTCAGCCTCCCAAGTGCTGGGATTACAGGCATGCGCCACCACACCTGGCCTAAGAGATAATGTTAAAAGGACTGCATGACAGCATATGTGAGATGCTCCCCAGGAGCCTCATGAATGCAGAGGGGCTGAGATCTCACTACCCTATGAAATCTGACTGATTATTATGACTGGATCTCGCTAGTAGTCAGCCATAGTTTGAAGTAGCCTTGCAGACCCATGTGAGGATCACTATGACCTGGATTGTTTCAGTTATATAATCCCAGAGAATAGGCAGAAGCATTTCTTTGAGAGGTGTAGAAGAAGTGCCTGCCAATGTCTAATGCACATTGGATATCTGTGGTCAGAAATCTGAATGAATCCAGTTGGCTCAGCCGGGGAAATGCCAGAAGAGTTCCATCCACTAAGTGCTTAGGTTCTGTAAGGTTTAACTCAGTGGGTGCTCTGCACAGTGAGAGGGTGGCTGGGCCAGTGGATCAGGAAACTTTTTTGCTAGAGTAGAAGTATGATAGGTGAGTGGTAAGATAGGAGAGGATGGCCAAAGCTTTGGATGTTTGACTTTGAGATGTGGAAAGTGACACCATTATTGGTAATGGTTGTAGTTTTGAGGCTGTGGTCCAGTAAAGGAAAGGATTGTAGTTGTAAAGATTAAAAGAAAGAACTGAATGTCCACAGTGTGGGATGGGGCATTCAGATGGATCCTGAAATCACTGAGGATAATTATAACAGTAACAGGATGAGTGAGGAAGGGAGATACAGGCTGTAGTCTTCAGTGAATATGGAGGAATGACCAGGAGGTTGGTAAATGGCAGCCATAAAACGTGATAAAGTCTGATGATAGATGTTTTATTCCAAGACCTTTCCAAGCATGTTGCACCTGCCTGTAACCCCGGCACTTGGGAAGCTGAGGCAGGAGGATCTCTGTGAGTTTGAGGCCATCCTGGGCTGCATAGTGAGTTTAAGGCCAGCTTGAACTATATAGTGAGACTGTGTCTCAAAAAACAAAGCTGAGATCATCCACAATTCCAGGGATGTGAGTTACAGAAGGAAAGGAAGATCCAGTGCTTTCTCCTAAGGGACATCTAGGGTGTTGACTGCATAGCACTGAACTTTCTCAAGATGTTGACCCTGGCTCCAGGGAAGAGATACAATTATGTCACCCCTACCTACCACTTTGGCATGAGGTTTACTTTGAGCTGGGGCAAATGAAGATCAAAAGATGCAGAAAGGACTTACCTCAGAGGTTCCCTTATCTGACTAAAAGCAGAAACTCCTAAGAAATGAGGACTGCCATAAATCCCTCTCCCAGGGATATTTAATGGCCATCGAGAAGATGAACAGTCAGCAGTCAGAAGGACCTGCACAGATAAATCTTACTAAATTAACCTTATTTTATAGTAGTTTCTCCCGAGTGTTTACCTTCCCACAGTTTGTTGCCTCTAAAAGTTTAACCCCCTTTCCTTTGTCTTGTTATCTCAGGAAACATTTGTTCTTTGCTGTGATGCTAAATAAACTCCAAGTTTTAACCACCTGTAAGTTACTTATCACTGAGTTTTTCCTCTGTGTATGCACACTGCCTGTGTTAATAAGCTGCTACTCTTTCTTTTTCTTTCTTTTTTTTTTTTTGGTTATTTGAGACAGGGTCTCACTATGTAGTTGAGACTGACCTAGAACTCACTGTGTAGCCCAGGCTGGTCTTGAACTCACAGTGATCCTCCTGCCTCAGCCTCCCAAGTGCTGGGATTACAGGTGTGTGCCACCATGCCTGGCAAGCTGCTACTCTTTCTGTCTTGTGTAGGTGTGATTTCCAGAACCTGCAAGACCATCCAATTTCAGAGTAACAAGAAGAAAATATTTTGAGAAGGGGTTGAAAAGTTTGGAGGTACCTTGGTCTGTTTTGTGTTACTGTAACAGAATACTCCAAATGGAGTAATTTAGAATAAATAGAAATCTATTGGTTCACAGTTTGGGAGGCTGGGAAGTCCAATATCAAGGTGCAGGCATCTGACAAGGGCCTTCCTTCTGTGTCATCCCACGGCCAAAGTGAGAAGAGCAGAGAGCACCAGAGAGAGAATTCCCATCCATAGCACTTTTGATGTCATTCATGATATTAATCTATTCACAAGGGGAGAGCCCTGGTGACCTAAACAACTGCCTTTGGGATCCACCTCCCAACATGGGCATTAGGGATTAGATTTCCAATGCCTGAATTCTGGGGGTGCATTCACGCTCTAGGGGGGTTGTGTTGATAATGGATATGAGTAGAAAGTTTCTAGAGGGCAGAGAAGTGAGGGATGAGGTTGTGGGGCAGATGCATGGTGTAGGACGTAGTTGCTCACATAAACGCCCTAAGAACAGAGTTGCCCATGTAAGAAGCAGCTCCATTACAAGCCAGAAAGCACATCCTGGCATATCCAACCTACTCACTTCAGCTTGATACTCACCTTGGAAGCCACCATGTTTTTCTTTGTCCTGGCATCATGGACCACCTTTGCCAACAGACCAACATAAAGATTTCTAGCTCGGTTTAAATCTCAACGGTCTTATGGGGGCCCCTAGGAAGCTCAGAACTGAACTCGGGGATGCTGTGCGATCTGTATTTTAAGTCAGGCTACCACAGGTGTTCCCTGTATCACTGCTTTTGTGTGACAGGGTGTCAAATTGTTAAAATCCTAACTTTAGTTATAAAGATTCCCTACTTTGTTCCCGAAAGGACATGAGGCTCTCTATAATAATATATTTAGTTTAACCATATTTAAAAAGGACAAGTAAAGAAATTGGGGTCAAAGGAAAATAACAGTATCAAAAATTAAAGTCCAGGATAAGTTAATATATGAAACGCCCATGATCCCAAAAGTGTACCTATGAGCATCTGAGCCTCCAGAGCACAGGAATAAATAAGATTCATGGCATATAAAAGATTAAAAATAAACCAGTGGTTCAGGGAAGCACAGCTATTCTTAGTATAGGAACGCTGAGCAATTTCTTTTGTGGGTCTTCAATAGGAGGCTCAGTGTGATGTAGCAAATAATATCTTCAAAATATTCATAAAGAATATATATTACTATAGAATAATGAGTTTCTCAGGGTCATTTTCCACAGTATTATTCAATGTAGTTCAACAGTATAGAAAAAAGATACGGTTTGGTACAAACTTTTGTATGGAAAACAAAAATGTATCAATTTTGCTCTCCAAGGCTCAGGCTGATTCTAAAGTTTACATTTAAAATTGAAGCAAAGAATGGCTAGTACACTTTCCAGGCAGGGCTCTATCAACACTATTTTTTGCACATAAGTAAGGGTTGCTAAATATAGGATAGCATGGGTTTAATGTGTGTCTTTTGACAAATAGCTAATAGCAGACACTAAGATGAACTTTTTAAAAAAAATTATTGGTACATTTTATTGGTATACAACATAACGATATTCATCATTGGAAATTTGCACCTTTACATAATCCACCTTGGTTCTTATCTTTTCCCCATTTCCTTGCCCTCCCTTCAAGCCCTCCCTCCCTATCTATACTTTGTTTATATTTTTTCATTTTCTCATATTAATTCCATTCCCTTCTTTCCTTTCCCCTGCCCTCCCACTTCCCCTTCCCCTTTGCACCTTTTCTTCCTATCTCACATTACCTACTATACCTTTTAGTTCTCATTTACACTTTCAGTTTCTCACGCTAGAGAAACTATTTGGTATTTACACCTGTGTCCTATTTATTTCACTTAAACATATTGCCTCAATGTGCATCCACTTAGCTATAAATACCTCTAGTTTCTCATTCTTTATGGCTGAGTAGTACTCCATTTTATTAAAAAAAAAACCCCACATTTTCTTTATCCAGTCTCCCATTGATGGCCAGATGGGCTGCTTCCAAGTCTTAGCTATTATAAATTGTGCTGCTATGGACATGGGTGCACATATATCACTGTGGTATGATTCTTTAATTCTTTTGGGAAGATATTCAGCAGGGGAATAGCTGGGTCAAATTGGACTCCCCATCCTAGTTCTTTGAGGTATCTCCAACTGATTTCCACACTGGTTGCACCAGTCCACACTCTCATCAGCTGTGGAGCAGGATTCCTCTTTCCCCACAGCTAGCATTTATTATTGGTTGATTTCATGGTAGCAGCCATTCTTTCTGGGGTGAGGTGGAATCTCAGTGGTGTTTCATTTGCATCTCTTGAATGACCAGTGAGGTTGAACATTTTTTCACATGCTTGTTTGCTGTTTCTACTTCTTTGTCTGAGAAATGTCTGTTCATTTCAGATGCCCATTTTTGGATTGGGTCTTTAAATTCGGGAAGTCTGATTTTTTTGAGTTCTTTATATATTCTAGATAGTAGACCTTTGTATGAGGAACAGCTGGTGAAAAAATTTTCCCACATTGTGGGTTGTCTTTTCGCACTGTTGGTGGTTTCTCTTGCTGTGCAGAAACTTTTTAATGAGAACACATCCCACTTGTTCATAGCTCTTGTCTGTGCTAGTACATGGGCAACTGAGGTTTTGTTCATAAATATTTTCCTACACCAATGTCTTCAAGAGTTCTACCTAACTTCTCTTCCAGCTGGTTTAGTGTTTCTATTTTAATATTTAGATCTTTAATCCATTTCAATTTTAGTTCAGTGCATGTTGAGAGATATAGGTCTACTCTTAATCTTTGGCAAGTTGAAACCCAGCTTTTCAAGAACCATGTATTAAAGAGGCTCTTTCCTCCAGTGAGGATGTTTGGCTCCTTTGTCAAAGATGTCTGGAGTTGTTCCTACATCTTCTAATCTGTTCCACTGGTCCTCAGGTCTGTTTCTTTGCCAGTACCATGCTGCTTTTATCACAGTAGTTTTATAGTATAGTTTCAAGTTGGGAATTGTGATACCCCCTACCTTGTCTTTGTTGCCTAGAATTGCATTTGCTATTCTAGGTCTCTTCTTGTTCCAAATGAATTTTTGGATTGTTTTCTCAAGGTCTATGAAGTATGCTGCTGGGATTTCAATTGAGATTGCATTGAATCTGTATGGGGGAATTTCAAATATAGAAGATAGAATTGCAATTAGTGATCAGGAAAAGAAAAGTTTATCTCTTTTTTTTTTTTTTTTTT